>NC_056544.1:30853320-31181376 GCF_910596095.1 Thunnus maccoyii | reverse complement strand
AAATGTTAGTTTCATGTTTGTATTGATGTGTTTGTGTTCTGTTGTTTCTTAAACAGAGAAAACAGCAGAACTTCCCTCATGATAGATATTTTGTTCTCATCACTTTGTAAATTCATAAAGAAATATAAAATCAAACTGTAATTATCATGATAATAATCATTTATTATGTTCTTGTACATAGCTGACATTCTGGGTTAAACTAACTGATTGTGTGGATGAAGTGAATCTGTACATGAAATCATTGAACAAGAGTCATTTAACAGACTTTACTGATGTGTGAACAATCTGAAGCTTTACATAATCAACAAAGATGTTTTTTCTAACAGTGAGTAAAGTATTTTCTTCTGTCTTCATCTCAGGATCTCATTCAAAGCTTCTGGAGAAAATGTGAAATTAAAGGAGAGTTTATTTGAGGCAGTTTTCCTCCTGAAACACCACAAAGTACAGAGTTCAGAGCAGCAATATTTCACCAGAAATCAAAGATTAGAGAAAAAGTCCAAAAACTGAAAACAGATTTGTGTATCAGAACTTTGTTTTTTCTTCTTTCCTCTCCCATTAATCATCTCATGACCCCTCAGATTTATCTGCTGACCCTTTGGAGGGGCGCGACCCCAAGGTTGGGAACCACTGGACTAAACTAGCTAACTGTATATAAAGTAGTGTAAACTAGCTCCACCTCCAGCAGCTACAACAGTAACATGCTGCTCTAACACTGATGCTTCACTATTAATAATCTAATGATGTCATATATAATAATATATCAGTCAGAGGGACCAAACCACTACTTTTACTGCAATACTTTAACTACATCAAGCTCATAATACTTATGTACTTTTACTGCAATACTTTAACTACATCAAGCTCATAATACTTATGTACTTTTACTGCAATACTTGAACTACATCAAGCTCATAATACTTATGTACTTTTACTGCAATACTTGAACTACATCAAGCTCATAATACTTATGTACTTTTACTGCAATACTTGAACTACATCAAGCTCATAATACTTATGTACTTTTACTGCAATACTCTGACTACATCAAGCTCATAATACTTATGTACTTTTACTGCAATACTTGAACTACATCAAGCTCATAATACTTATGTACTTTTACTGCAATACTTTAACTACATCAAGCTCATAATACTTATGTACTTTTACTGCAATACTTTAACTACATCAAGCTCATAATACTTATGTACTTTTACTGCAATACTTTAACTACATCAAGCTCATAATACTTATGTACTTTTACTGTGGTAGGATGTTTCATGCAGGACTTTTACTTGTAATGGAGTATTTTACATTGCTATATTAGTACTTTTACTGCAGTAAAGGATCTGAATACTTCTTCCACCACTATAGAAATGCAGCAGGAAAGCTTTCAGTGGGCTTTATTTCTGACAGCACGTCTTGTTTTTTGGTTGAATATAGATGTATTTCAGTGTGGTTATGATCCGTATGAATACATTACATATACAGTATTTGAACATGAACTGAATGTTTTTTTGCTTGTTTGTGTTTGAGTGAGAAAAGTATTGAGGACATTTGAAGGCTGTAGTCACTGAATGCTTTCTGTGTAAAAACAATGTAAATGTGTCACAGTTTGCTCCATAATTGTTTCTGTTGTGTCGACTGTGTGAAGAGTGTTAAAGATGTGGACTCAGTATTGAACCATGCAGGTAACCAATCAGGAAACAAATGATAATGGAAAATTTTTATTTGTAACTACCAAATGGTATTTAACATAGATAGATAGATAAATAGACAGATTTAGATGCATTATATAGTGCAGCATCTGTAACAGTGGCAGTATTATAATGTATTTTTTGAAATTTGAAGTAATTTGCTGCCATCTGGTGGTCAAACTCAGCATCTGTGTAACTCACCAACAGCAGAATATGTTAATATCACATTATTTTAACTAACATATCATAAATATAATAAATAAATAACATATATGTACATTTTATATTTATCAATATATATGATTTTCTTTTCCTATTGTTTTCATTATCTCATTTTATTTCTTTATTTATCAAAAATTCATGTCTTTTTTAATAGTTATTTTTTGTTTCCATTCTTTTATTTAATGTAACTCTATCTTAATTTATTTCTTAATTCTTCATGTATTCTGACTCTCAGTGCTGAGAGTAAACGATGCTTCAGAATACTTTAACTTTTCATACTTACTTTCAAATTTAACAGATAATACTTCAGTTTTACTTGTAATATAGTATTTTTAGATTAGATTAGATTTATTTTGACAACTGAATAATCATTTAAATCATTTTTTAAGCAAAAAACACTGGTTTTTGGCCTCTCAAATGTCATTAATTGTTTATCTTTGTGGATAATAAACTGAATATTTTTGGGTTTGGGACTGTTAGATAAAACCAGACACTTGAAGATGTAACCTACGACTGATGGGAACTTTAACAGATATTTTTCATCATTTTCTGACATTTCATGGATAAAACGATTAACTTTTGGTTCCCAGGTTGACTTTGCTTTATTCCAAGGGGTCACAGGCCACAAAGGCGGGAACCACTGGATTAGATTCAACTTTAGTATCAATGAACACCTACAACTATTTAACGACATGCAGTTGGCATCTAACCAGAGTGCAGTTTAGGCATAAAGTGCTGATGTAAATGATATAAATTACTATGAACAGCTTACATGAAATACAAGACGTAGATATACAGATATACATGTGTGCAGTAATGCAGAATGTTATATAAAGTGACACTGTGGTGAGTAAGTATTTCAGTTTGTAAGTTCGTTTGTCAGCTTAAATATATAATTCTATAATTTCAAGTTAATTCAGCCTAAAATTTTATAATTTTTATTTCACTATCATGTCAGAACTCATGTAAACGAGTTCTTGTGAAATGATGAGTTGAATGAATGAACCGCTGAGTTCACTCAACTCGTTAAATTAAGTTTCTAAACAAACACATTCAGCATATTAGTAGATTTCCCAGCATGCATTATTTGGGAGTTCAAACTCTTCTTTTTTGGTAGTTTGAAGAAAACATACATGATTGAAATTTGTGGTGTGTCTTTAATACATGTTGAAATAAGTCATGATTGTTTCTTTTCATAACAATAAAAACAACACAAGCCATGATGACGGTCAGTATTTATTTCAGTTGCTCTTCACTCGTATGGTGACGAGGTTGCAACAGCAGCAACTACAGATTTAGGTTATTTTGCATCAAATGAAAAACTGACTCTTCATATTGAGAAAATACAAATGAAAACCAAGTTTAATCTGAATTAGATTTACAATTTCAAACTACTGCCTGAGCAGTTCAACAAATGAACAGATCTGAATCCACCAAACGAAGGCAACATGTAATATTTAGTCCAGATCATTTTTGGTGGTGTTACAAGAACTATTTGTATTTCTTGACTAAACCTTAAGGCAGCACTTTCACTTATATTTTTACTCTCAGTTTAAAGTTTGAGCTTCACATGGATGTATTATAAGAGCTGGATACCAAACCAAAAATGGCGCCTATTCAGTCCAATAAAAATTGCTCAGCTGGCGCAGACGCCAAAAAAAGTTTCTAGCTTCTGCGTCATTCGGTCCATTGAATATGCGCAATGGTGTTTCCCCCACTGGCTCCGCCCATGAGTTCCCACTAAGCCCATAGACTTTACATTATGATGATGTCACGGATTTTTAAATCACTTTTCTTAGCTCGAGGAAAGTTTTACAGAAATAAAACCTCCATGGATCAAAAATTCATAATAGGAAGAGTCATAACTGACCTTGTTTGAAGTTGGAGGTGTCCTTTCAACAGTTTTACAGACGTCTCTTTTATAATGGTTGTCTATGGGGAAAATGCTTTTTTGGGCCACAGGGGGATTTTTCGCTGCAATACCGCAAGTGACCACTGGGAAAAATTGGCTGCAAGGCTGAGTGGCGGCGCCCTATCCAGCTCTTATTATACATCCATGGTGTCACTGTGCAGAGCTATTGTATATAAAGATGGAAGTCATGGCAGCGCCCCAAAAGTGAAGCCAGAATATCTTGATCGCCCCCTGGTGGCTGGATGCAGTACAGGTCATAAGTCCCGCCCCCTCTATGTTAGCGGATAGGACATGAGCCAAACTAAATAATCAAAGTACACATCAAATAAAGATGGTTTCTGTCATTTTAGGTCACTCTTATCACGCTGATGTTTGTCCAAGTGCTCATTTTTCTGATTCATTTCTTTTTAACGAGTTATTTGATGATATAAAAAGGGGGTGTGACATCATGATTGACAGCTGTGACAGCTGCTCTCAAACCTCCATCAGGCCCGACTCCACTGCGCAGACTCTGGCTACAAATGACGTTGTACAAGCAAGATGGCCGCTCCCGGAAACAAGATATTTTGGGTTCACTTCTGCATAGTGGCAGGAAGTGGAGGTGCAGCGTCCATATTTATATACAGTCAATGTGTAGAGTTTGTTTTCACATTCATCTACTTACATTTACATTAAATCTCAGTTGAAGGCGTGTACCTACGAGCATGATCTGTGACATCACAACTAGTTTGGAGCCAATCGTGGTTCAATATGCAACTTACACAAGTGTGATGTGGCAGCTCTAGAAATCACCTTCACACATAATTAAACTGTTTTCCCAGTTATGTTGCGTTGGCATAACATAATCGCTGCCTGGATTATGTTCACAGTGTTTTCAAATGATTGCATGGGGGGCGAACAAGATGCAGGGCTGTGCTAGCGGAGACCCATGTTCACATCCTGAGTCCTGTGTGTGTTCAGGTTTAGACAACAAAAGCCAACAAGTCCTCCAAATGAAACTCCAGATCGACACATAGAAGCGTTTTCTAATCTGGTGCCACTATCGGCAATAATCATCAAGACGACATCATCTGTCTGTTACAGATCACAATAATGATGTTTTATGATGTGACAACGCTGTGGTTCAGGGCTGGTTAGGTTTAGAGAAAGATCATGGTTTGGATTAAAATGATCACTTTGTTAAGGTTTGAGAAAGATGTGGTGGGTTAAAGTTACTACTTCCTTAAAGTTAGACCACCTTCATCCTCATGGCAACAATAATAACCACAGGGTTGAGGTTAGGGGACGATCGCGGTTGGAAACAGGAAATGAACAGCGTCTCCTGTGACAAAGTCCACTGTTGGGTTAAAGCCTCCATCCAGCCTCCTCCTCTGAATGAGGAAATCTGTCACATATACGTCATCTGAACGGCACCACTGCTCCGCCTCACAGTTACTACAGTCATTCAAACTAACTATAGGTCGTTTTTGGACGACTGACATTATGACCTGTTGTGTTGTTTTTGTTGAGAGGACAGACTCACAGAAGCACTTTGGTTCAGGTTAGTGAAAGATGTTGCTGTGGCTTAAATGCTCATCAACATGTTGAGTTTCACATCACTGCAGACTTTATTCTGTATTAAACAGAGACCAGGATCTTTCTCTGACTTTAACCAAGTGCAGAGTCTGAACACAAACACTTTCATATTACTGTAGTTTCTACTAGCGAGATCAGATATTTTAATGGAAAAAAACAACCAGGTACATTTGCGAACATTTCACTCATACATTCAATAGCAACATTTTTGCCAAATACTTGCCAGATGTGTTAATTAACAACATTTTCTCATCATGTCAAAAGAAAACATGATTCAGCGGCGTTACATTTCCAGGGAAACATTCTTGCCGTTGCAATTTAGTCAAAAATGAACAGAATTTCTTAGAAAACAGAGCATGATGTGGAAACCTGAAGCCTCCAGTGCACAAACACTGAGACATCTGGTATCCAGCAGGACAACTGTAGAAATCAACAATATTTACAGATTCAGAAATTCTGGATGTTTACATGAAGGAGAAAGAGGAGATGATGTTTGAAGGATTTTAACAAGTTCATTAGACTTTCTTTTGTGGACAATCCATATTAGACACATATTATATATTGAAAGCAGAGGATATTTATAAGCAAAGGATCTCAGTACGTCTTCCAGCACTGCAGTTAACTGATTAGATTTTTGCTAAATTGATATCAGATGATAATGGGACAGAATGATGACAGTTCCTGTTAACAGCATCACACCTAAAAGAAGGCTGACGAGCAGTAAACAAGAAGGAAAAAGCATCATAAATATTGTTGGAGCTCAACAACACACAGATCTACTTTTTGTGGACGTTCTCTAAACGTATTATTTGTATTATAGTCAAACACATTACTGATTACATTTAGGCTGATTAGACATTATTCACAGCGCTTCCTGTTTGTGTCGCTGTGGGATGACAGGAGGCCGTCGAGGTCTCTGGCATCAAGCCTCAACCTGAACTGAACTCACACCAATTCTCACCCAGACGCACATATTTACACTTTCATCATCAGCTCTGATTTACGGTGGAAATGACAAACAGCTGCGGTGAAGACGACATCAGGACGACACACAGACAATTCTGGAGAAACTTGAAGCATCTTTGAAAGATAATATTCAGATCTTCTGGATCTTACTCTGATCTAGAAGATCCGGATCTTACAGAGCTGCACCGATTAGTCAATTAATAGATAAGTCAGTCAACAGAAGATTATCAGCAACTATTTTGATAATCTTCCTTTTTCAACAAAAAATGGCCAAAATTTGCTGGTTTGATGGCTGAAATGTGATTTTTTTTTCATGCATATCTTTGTCATATATGATAGTAAACTGATTATCTTTAAATTTGGGACTGTGGATCAAACAAAACACGACATTTAATCGGCAGATTAATCAATAATGTAAATAATGCAGCCCTGTACTAATATATCACATCTGCAAAGTGAAACTTATTGATCAGCAGTTCTGCTGCTCATCAGTCTTCAGTTCTGTCTCGATGTGTTTTGTTTTATTTTTCTTACTTTACATTGAACTATATGTTTTATTTAGGATATTCTGTGTTTTTAATTCTGCTCACATTTGGTTGTAAATGACAATAGAGTCTATTTTGAACTTTGACTTTGATTAAGTGCCTCCACTTGTACAAATAATAACATTATTATATCATATCATATCATATTATGTTGTGAGGTTATTATTAATAATATTAAAAATAGATATAAACTGCAAACAAACTAATAAAAGAAGATTAAGAGTCTAAGGCCGTGCGAGCAGCTCTGTGAGGCAACAACAGTCAGGTGTCCATATGAGCATAAGAGGTTTACCTCGCTGTAATCATTCCTCCTGTTCATACTGGACATTAAAAGATCCTTCAAATGTGCTTTCAATGCATTTAAAAGTCTCTGTGAAGCTTATATGAGGCTTCAGCAGTCTGAGTTAGTCATATCAAGTGGATATCTGACACATTTACAGTCTTTTTAGCATCAAATTCCCTCTTTGTGTTTCCTTGGACAGTGTTTCCCTGTTGAGCTGTGGTGGGAGTATAGTAACAAAAACAGGGACTTTGGCACTAAAAAGACTGTAACGTTGAAAGATATCTACTTGATTTGACTCATTTGGACACTAAAGCTTCATATTAGCTTCAGATAAACTTTTAAATACATTTGTGCACAGAAGGAGGACTGTGGATTTTGTCCTCCATCACTTCCATTGTAAGGTCATTATGAAGGGATCTTCTAATGTTCAGTATGAACAGGAGGAATGATCACAGCAAGAAAAACAGGTTTCAATGTTCATTTGGGCTCCTGACTGTTGTTTTAACTTGAAAAACTGTGAACGTGTCCTTTAACAACAGTGGTCCTTTGAGCTAAATGCTAACATGCTGATGCTAAGCAGGTATAATGTTTACCAGTTGGTGCGAGGTACCTCCTCTGATGCACTGGGACTCATCTTCAGTCATGTGACCGGGGTCATCAGGTCTTTCACCCTTGCCCAAGTGACCCAGTCAGGGTTGATCCGGCTCTGTCTTGCGTCCCAGCAGCAGTTCCCCCTTCTTAATCCGTACTCACCGTGTGGCTTTCTCTGCAGCTTCAGTGACTGATGTTATTGCTGCTCCTTTTATTCTCAGTAGCGTGAGCACTTTGCACAGGGAGCGAAGTCACATGACATTGATTCTGTCCTCACTTCTGTCTACTTGGCAGAACTCCTCTGACTTTACCCAGTGGTGAAATATAACTAAGCACATTTACACAAATACACCTCTGCGGTCTGGTGTTTATCAGATCTTAAACTGAGGATTGTAGAACATAAGGCTGCTGCGCGCATTAAGAGTCTGGATCACGCAATGTCACATCATTATGTAAATACAAATGATGGCTCGGCCTCTACCCTGAAATTCTGGAAATTCTGCACCCCTCGCTGTTATACAGAGAAAGCTACTGCATTTACACAACTGAAACATGTGGATTAAATGAGGAAATTAATCTAATAAGTTTTATAGTTGTTATGATATATATAGTATATACTGTATACTTTATATACTGTGATAATATGGCATTGGATGTAAACAACATCCAGAACCTGTCCGTCCAATGAGAGACAGGGATTAGCTGAGCGTTGGTAAACACCACCACGGCCTCTTCTTACTCTGATGTTAGTTACTGCACTTTAAACTCTTTCATGCCTCAGATCTCATCTGTCCAGATCCTACAGTTAAGAGATTTCCATTTTCTTCAGCTTTATACTTCTACTCCGCCACATTTCAGAGGGAAATACTGCACTTTTACCTGGCAGCTAAAGTTACTAATTTACAAACAAAATATTGGGTTCATTTATAAAATACTATAAGTTTTTACATATTAAACCAGTAGCTTGTGTGCATTTATATAATGGCTACTACTACTGTACTTCTGGGACCTAGTCGTATAATGCAGCACCATCAGGGAGGCGTCTGATTGGTCCCAGATTTATTCAGCAGCATGACAAGGAGCCCAAACATCCAGCCAGAGTCATAAAGATCTATCTTCAGCTACAAGAAGAACAAGGAGTCCTGCAACAGATGGTCTCTGATCTCAACATCATGGAGTCGGTCTGACAGAGGCAGCTGAGACGCCTGAAAAACTGTGTGCAGGTGAACCGAGGAGAACTGCTGCTGTTTTAAAGGCAAAGCTGCTCACAGTAAATATTGATTTACTTTAGCTTTCTGCTGTTTACTGAACTTTGGATCAAGTTAACTGATCAATAAAAACTATTTACAGCATTTTACTTTCAGTGACCAAAACTTTTACTGTAGATAAAATACTCTACTTTGAATAATACCGTGTGTCTGACATGTTTTTTTCCACAAAAAAAGTACAAATATCACGTTGAAATCTTTCAAACATCATCTCCACCTTCTCCTTCACGAAAAAATCCAGAATCTCTGAATCTGTAAATATTGTTGATTTTTAAAGTTTTCCTGCTGGACACCAGATGTCTCCTCCTTCACTGTAAAGTTCATTCTCAGTGTTTGTGCACTGGAGGCTTCAAGTTTCCACATCACACTTGTGTAAGCTGCATACTGGACCAGGACTGGCTTCAAACTAGTTGTGATGTCATAGGTCCTGCAGGTACGTCCAGGTGTTAAAGTGAGCTCAGAGAAACTTTGAAAACAAACTCTGCACAGAGAACAACATCCAACTGAAGGAACAAGAAGAAAAACTACCACCGGAGAATGATTGAACAGATAAGAGGAACAAAAATAGATGGATGACAAATTAAAAGATGTTTTAAGTTCTAAACTCTCTTTTTGTCCATTCAGCCCGTTCAGCGCCTGGTCCGGATGACGTGACTCTAATCTGAAGACAGAGAGCATTACAGATGCCTGTGAGGTCACACAGCGAGGTGAAGTCATAAAAAAGGTGCTCAGAGGCCGTTTGCCTCGACACAACCATCTACACACTGCTGACACTTCACAGGGTTTCTGCAGGATTCAACAAATTACATATAAGATGTTTTTATACCACATAGAACACAGAAGAATGATGGAAAACCATCATCCCAGACAATAAGGCCTACAATTATGACCATCAGATCACATTTTATCAGCACTTTCAGCTGTATTTAACAATATGTCCATGTAATTTAATTAATCATTTAACATGACCTGGACCTAGATAAGTAAGAAGATTTGACACAATGGATAATATAACAAGCTTTTAAAATACAACACATTGTTAAAGATGAATCCAGTGGTTTCCAACCTTTTTGGCTTTTGACGTCTTACAAAAAGCAGTGTGTAGTCGGGGTCACATTTCACATGTCTATGAGTTGTTAACAGCTCCACCAAATAGTGATTTTTCCCTCTAAACTTCTCACATGCTTTCATTTCAATAAATGTTCAAATGATCCAATATTTCAGCAAAAATCAAAGATTAGAGAAAAAGTCCAAAAACTGAAAACAGATTTGTGTATCAGAACTTTGTTTCTTCTTCTTTCCTCTCCCATTAATCATCTCACCACCCCTCAGATTTATCTGCTGACCCTTTGGAGGGGCCCCGACCCCTAGGTTGGGAACCACTGGACTAAACTAGCTAACTGTATATAAAGTAGTGTAAACTAGCTCCACCTCCAGCAGCTACAACAGTAACATGCTGCTCTAACACTGATGCTTCACTATTAATAATCTAATGATGCCATATATAATAATATATCAGTCAGAGGGACCAAACCACTACTTTTATTGCAATACTTTAACTACATCAAGCTCATAATACTTATGTACTTTTACTGCAATACTTTAACTACATCAAGCTCATAATATACAATAATTTGATCATTTTGTGACAGTTAGTATTATTCAGGGTAACCTGTACATGCTCGTCCCACAATTAGCATCAATTGCTGCCTTCCAGCGTTTTGAGGATGTATGTCTAGAGCAACAGCTGAACATCACACTGTCTTCATAGCTTCTAACATGCATGTTTTTTTCTTCCTTTGACAAGATATTTCACATTAGTAATTTAGAATTGTTTTTTTAGTCGTATTTGTGACCGCGCATCTTCAAAGTGGGACTTTCGCGCATCCATGAACGCAACACGTGTTGCTTCAGCAAAGGCAGCAGCAGAAGACATGTTTTATGAAATTACACATTTACACCTATTTGCTCTCTTGGTTATGATTTGCGTTTGATAATTTTCCTCAAAATCCGATAATTTTAAGCCTCTTGCACAATAACATTTCCCATCTGGCAACGCTGTCACCAAAGCAGCAGGACCAGACAGGGTTTCAGGCTGCACCCCGAAGACACGTGCTGACCAACCAGCAGGGGCGTTCACCAGCATCTTTAACCTCTACCTACAACAGGCTGTAGTCCCACCTGTCTTAAATCCACCACCATCGTCCCTGTGCCCAAAAAGACAGCAGTTACAATCCTTAATGACTATCGCCCAGTTGCCCTTACACCAGTTGTTATGAAGTGCTTTGAGGGGCCTGTAGTCTCTCACAGCAAGGCCAGCACCCCTACTGATCTGGACAACCACCAGTTTGCTTATAGAAGAAACAGATCTACAGAGGATGCAATCACTTCATAAAGCCCTGTCCCACCTGGAGCATCCAAACACATATGTCAGGATGCTTCTCGCTGACTTTAGCTCTGCTTTAAATATTATAATCCCCCATAAACTGGTGTACAAACTCGACAACCTGGGATTAGCCACTTCACTCTGCTTATGGATTATGGACTTCCTCACTAACAGACCACAAAACGTCAAAATGGGCAACTACACATCCTGAACACAGGTGCTCTGCAGGGCTGTGTGCTCAGTCCAGCCCTCTTCACGCTCTTCACCCATGACTGCAGGTCCAACATCTGGTCGAGTGGTGAGCACCATAAAAACCAAGGAGATCATTGTAGACTTTAGGAGATCCAAAAAGACCACACATCCCCCTCTCCACATAAATGGTGAGCAGTTGGAGAATGTCAATGACATCAAATTCCTGGGAATCCATATGACAAAAGGGCTCTCATGGTGCCTTAACACCTCCCACCTAGTGAAGAAAGCTCAACAGAGGTTCTCAGCTCCTAGTAAACTTTTGGAGAAGCACCATAGAGGGTATCCTCTGCTGCTGTTCATGGTGTGGTATCCCAGTTGCACCACCGAGAACCAGAAGGACTTGGTCCAGGTGTAAAAACATCACAGAAGATTTTGGAAACTGTGCTCTCAAACCAGGACACAATGTATGCTAGCTGTCTAACATCAGTAAGGACTCAACCCTCCCAGGTCACAGTCTGTTTGTCTCCTTGCCATCGGGGAAGAGATACAGAGTCATCAAAGCCTGAACTAACAGACTGAAGAACAACTTCCTCCGCAGAGCTGTAGCCTCCATCACCCCCCACCCTCCCATAGCTGCTCAGGACTGATGACTGAAGACTGTAAATATTACCAAGTTAGCCCCCCACCTCCCACCCTCAACAGCTGCTAATGCACTCCAACATTTTATTACATACAACACATATTAAATCTGTAATGTAAAATCTTCAAAATCTTCATACGACATTGTATCAGTGTTGTAATAACAAAATACCTAATTCATCGTACAAATCACTATTACACTGCACTGTTACGGTTCAGCTGCCATGCATAAGTTCCTTTTATGTATTATATACAGATAGAGGGCACTATTTCTATGCTCACATGTTTCAACATAGAGAAATGAGATAGAGATAGTGAACATGGATAAAACAAAAATTAAAAGAACCACATACACAGAAAATGCAATAAATATAGTAGTTACCGGGATGTAACTCCAGTTATATGCGCATGTGTGTGACCCTCTGACGGGCTTCGCTATTGGTTTACCCTAAAGATCTTTGCACTCAGCGCCCAACCGTGCATCTAATGTTGCAGAAGAATTCTCTGGTGGTGGAGAGTGCAACGAATGGTCCAAGCCGTGGAACGAATACGACAAGGAGGACAAACGTCATGTCCACAAGGAGGAAGACCTTGCTTCCCTCTTCAAAGACGACGACCCGCCGGCAGCCCACCGCTATCACCTCGATGACCTGCCCAGCCTGGCACTGTTCACCTCAGCCGCCATCAGGATGGCGACCCCGCTGCCACCACAGCCGCCCTCCGAAGCTCCTACTGAGGATTTCACCACAGGCCTCCCTGCCCAGCCACACGGGAAGCCTCAGCCTCATATCATCATTCCCAGGACGGCGCCCATCTTTGGCTATGTGCAACGTGAGTGGGCCGCTCCGCCATCTGCTAAGCCCCAAAGAGTTTTCAATCATTCATTTCAATCAACACCTTGAGTCTTTTCAGTAAATAGACAGTATTCTGAAGGGACACATCTTCCCCTATTTTACCTTATGTATTATTATAATACTTATAGTTTTTGCATCTCTATATAGATATAATTTGATTTATGGGTAGTTTTCCACATTTTTATTCCTCTTCTTGCTCTATCTTTACTGTATGTGACCTAATTTCCCTCCACGGATCAATAGTTTAATCTTATCTTACTTGAGTAAATATACTGTCGACCTCTGCTCTCCAGGCCTCTCAAAATCCTTCAAATGAAATGATTTACAAGGGAAAAATCAATACACAGCATATATAATTTGGTGTCCTGGAGCCTCAGATTGAGAACCGCTTTGATCTAGTTGCCTGTCATGAACATTTTTGGCCACTAGATGGTGCCAATGAGACTTTAGCTCAGTTTATAAATGCATGTGTGGGTTAAAGTACAGTGTTACCATTCTGTGTAATATAACTGTGTAGGTTTGGTATTCCCGCTGTTTACCATGAACCCCCCCCCCCCCCCAACACACACACACACACACACACATAAAGGCCATCCTGTATCAAAGGAGCGTTTTGATGTTGGTGTGTGTGTGTGTGTGTGTGTGTGTGTGTGTGTGTGTGTGTGTGTGTGTGCGTGTGTGTGTGTGTGTGTGTGTGTGGAGGGGGTTTTGAAGGCGTTTCCATACCGTAGAAGTGAAAAGCTTTTTTCCTCCAGTGTAAAATCTGAGGTGGACTCAGGTTAGAAAGCTGCAGGAGAAGAAAATTCAAGATTTTAAAGGGATAATGCACAAAGTTTAGATGGAAATAATATTAAAGGAACATTACAGAGGTATCAGAGATGCAATAAAACACAATAAAGTGCAGTAAAATCTGTATAAATAGAATCTCTGCTGGATTATTTAGGATTTAACTGAACTTAAATACATTTTTTTGATAAAGTTAACTGTGTTTTCATGAATAAGACACGTTTTCAGTTGTAGTTTTGGAAGTATTTCACATTTTTCAGAACTAAAAAGCTGCATCTAAATGTGACACAGATGTTCACACAAACACACATGTTCAGTGTGTGTTTGCAGTTGACCTTTCCACTCGGAGTGAATTTTCAGCCACATGTTGAAATGTTTTAATAATTTAAAAGTGCTGCTGTTTTGTTTCTTTCGGTGTGAGTGTGTGTGTGTGTGTGTGTGTGTGTGTGTGTGTGTGAGTGTGTGTGTGTGTGTGTGTGAGAGTGTGTGTGTGTGAGTCTTGGAGTGGCTGCGGCTCGGCTGTGAAAGCGACTGTAATGTAAATGCTGCATGTGAATGTGAAGCTGCAGACAAAGACAGGGCTGCTTTTGTTCTTCCATGACAGAAAAGGCCTCTGCAGCTCCTGAAATGGCGGCTGGTGGAGGTGGTGGTGGTGGTGGTGGTGGTGGTGGTGGTGGTGTTGGGGGGGGGGGGCAGGCTAAGCGGGAAGGATGGAAAGCCTGGAGTGGAACCGGAGCTCAGGCTGGATCTGGATTCAGCTTTTTTCCACTTTCTAATACGCTAATTTATCATCCTGAGAGACGCAGATATCCTGTTTTACACACGTTTGACAGCTTTATTCAACCCCGAACTGTGAAGAGAGTTGCATTAAACTGCTGAGTTTGACTGAAATCAGAAATGAAAATGAAAGTATCCGACTGTGACTCACTCTGATGATAGTTAACAGCAGCCATGATGGGACAGAGCTCTGTAAACTCACACAAAGACACACTGTCACTGCATACAGTAGCATTTTTATTATACATTAACATTTTCAGGCTGAATATCAAGTAAATTAATTTCTTTTCACGAGAAATCTGCACATTTCTAAATAGATTTAATAACTTTGTGCACATTTCTGTTTAATTCAACTTGTTTTACAGATTTTCTTCAATCCTTCTTTATTTTTTTCTATTTAATTGTTTGATCTGAAGCTTTTATTGTGTCAAAACTGGAGCTCAAGATACTTCAATTTCCATTGAGCTTGTTGCGTACCACAGAGGATGAATCCTAATGATTTTGATGACTGTCTGAGCTCCACTGTCAGATCAAACTTTATATTTTTATCCTTACTACTGATAAAAAAGAGATTTTCACGGTGATATATTCGTTTCATTGTTTTTCTTTAAGAGGGACGATGCAGAGGAGGTTAAAAGCTCTTTTTCATTTCATTTGCTGCCGTATGTCGTTGGTTTTTACTTTGATCTCTGCTTCGAGGTCAGAGGTCGATAATACGATATATCTTTGTTGGAGTCAGCAGTGCTGGCTGCTGCTCAGCTTTTACACTCGGAGTCGGATTCCGCAGCTTTTTAATGTCACAAGAAATAAGATTTAGATCAAAAAGTCGTAGATATGAAAGTGAAACATGCTGTAAAAAGCACAAATAAATCAGGCAGCATCAGGACTAAACTGTTCCCTCTGAGTAATGAGGAAATAAAACGTCACTTCAGATTCATAAACCCTCCCGCAGAACTCATCATGTTTTGCCATAATTAATATATATAGTAGATATACTGCAGTGTCTAATGTGGGAGTGTGATGTATGAGGTTGTTCTGGGACATTCAGTGAAGGTAATCTGATATTTCTGATTCTTGAGTTTAAAACAACACATGAGACAGTGAGGAAGTACATTTACTGAAGTACTTGTACTTAACTTGAGTATTTCCATCTGATGCTACTTTATACTCATAATACTACATTTCAGAGGGAAAAGTTGTACTTTCTACTCTACACTGCATTTATTTGACAGCTTTAGTTACTTTTCAGATTAAAATTTTACATTAAATAAGACATAATAAGCTTATAAAATACAAACAATTAAGTTCAAGATTAAACCATTAGTTCCCAAACAGTTTGGCGTCTTACCATTGTGTGTATTAATCAATAAATCAAAATTTGTTGGCTGATTTTCTGCAAAAAGTACTTTTACTTTTAATACTTTAAGTAAATTTAGCTGAGAATACTTCTGTACTTTTACTTAAGTAAGATGTTAAATGCAGTAATTTTATTTGTAATGGAGTATTTTTACATTGCGGTATTGCTACTTTTACTGAAGTAAAGGATCTGAGTATTTCTTCCACCACTGGAGGAAGATTATATATCTATATATATTTTGGCTGCTATACAGCCTGTTTATACAGATCGAGGTGAGACGTCACCTGTTGGTTGACCAGAAGCTTCCACATATTAGAGTGCAGGACGTTGCCTTTCACGCTCTGGAAACACGACCCGCTACATCAGACCCAAGCTAACGCTAGCCACTCCCCGCTACCTCAGACCCAAGCTAACGCTAGCCACTCTCTGCTACATCAGACTCAAGCTAACGCTAGCCACTCCCCGCTACCTCAGACCCAAGCTAACGCTAGCTTACTGGGAACACGGAGTGCTGAATTAAGAGACTGAGAACATGATGACTCACTGAAAACAATGACCGACTAAGTATTTCTAGAGAGAAGTTGAGGCTTTTTGAATGGGAGTCGTTTGGAGCAGCTAGCGGCCGCCAGGTTGTTTCTTATTGTCCTTGAAGGAGATGCGTTTTCATGAACTGTAAATTGTCGGGTTGCCTGTAAAGGTGAATATTCAGGGATCAATAACCAAAGATAGCTTAAGGCCCCATTTTGCTGTGAAAGACGTGTGCAGCGTCTGAAAGCTTCTTTCCGATGTTGGAAATCTGGTGCAAAGGTGCTAAATGTAATATTTGCAAAGGTAGCTTAATTTTTAAACAAATTTATAGAAAACCTGCAAAAGAAAAATGTAGTGAATGTTCAGTTTGTTCTGCTGTGTGAATATTAGCAGATAAACTAATTCTCCAGTCAGTGCCATTAAACCGTTGCAGAGGAAGAAGAACACAACGAAACGATGGAAAACGTGATGGAAATATGACGTTTCTGTTTGTTTCATGTATTGATGAGAGGAAGGTTACAGTCTCCTCATCATCGCTCCACACAGATCTGATGTTTTCAGCTCTTCAACAACTACTTTTACAGCTCAGATAAGAAAGAAAAACTCCAATTTCCTGCGTTTCCACTCAGATTTTTAATGAGTAAATTGCAAAATGTGCATAAAAAAGGAGGATGGACGACAAAGCCCTCTTCAGGCAGTGATTGGTCGGGTGTTCGGAGGAGGGAAAGTGAGCGTTTTCTTTTCTTTTTTCGAATTCTTCACACAAATATTTCTGTCACTTGTCACATGAGCAACTGACGTCAACACCAGGAGAAACTGCTGCGTTATCCACACACATGTACAGTCATCACAAACTGGCTCAGAGTCAGCAACAAAAAGGGGAATTACATATAAATAAAGTCTCTAAAATTACATTTACTGTCAACTCAAATATCAAATATAATAGTAGGCTAATGTTAGTCAGTTAGTCAGCTAGGCCACCATCTGGCTGGTGGAGGTCTAGGAGGAGAACGAGAGAAAGAGATTAACATGGAAACACTGTAGACTGAGGTCTAAACTAACCAGGTGCAGCTAGTCTCCTGACGCCCTCTCTAACCCCGCCCACCGGCTCGACCTCACAAGCAGAAGGCAGCACACAATTCATACTGTGGAGACAACAAAGACGAAATGAACCTTTAAGAGCCCCAAACAGCCTGTAGGTCGAAGGCCTGGTGGTTTACTTTGAGGAAATGAAAGATTTTTGCAATGAACCTGCAACTGCAAAAAAGAAATCAGTTTCTTTTGGAGACATTTCACACTCAGTTTTATCTTTATGTTTCTGTTCAGTTTCTTTTTCGTTTGGTTTTGCAGAAGTTCAAGTCAGACATGGTTTTCATTTTGCTGCACAAGTGAACAACGTGTTTGTTTCATGATCAGATTTTGTACTAAAGTTGAAGTACAACGTTTCATTCACAACTTCCCTTCAGAAAAAAAGCTAAAAATAAGATCCAGCAGGAAGATAAAGTGAAATGTTTCGAGTGAAAGTTATAATTCTTAGATTCAAAATGTCTGTTACTGTCAGACAAAAACCTCCTATGTGCTGCATGTCGTCACCGTAACAGGAAAACCTCTTATCTCCAATTTTGGGAATTTCCCTGCTTTGAAATTAGTAGATGATGGAAAAACAATGTGGAAAACAGGAGAACAATGAAGACAAGAAAAGAGAAGGAAAGATAATGTTTTTAATTATAAATGATTACATCTCACGTTGCTAGAGGTGGAAGAAGTACTCAGATACTTTACTTAAGTAAAAGTACCAATACTGCAATGTAAAAATACTCCAATACAAGTAAAAGGTCATGCATGAAACAGTAAAAGTACATAAGTATTATGAGCTTGATGTAGTTAAAGTGTTGCAGTAAAAGTACATAAGTATTATGAGCTTGATGTAGTTAAAGTATTGCAGTAAAAGTACATAAGTATTATGAGCTTGATGTAGTTAAAGTATTGCAGTAAAAGTACATAAGTATTATGAGCTTGATGTAGTTAAAGTATTGCAGTAAAAGTAGTGGTTTGGTCCCTCTGACTGATATATTATTATATATGACATCATTAGATTATTAATAGTGAAGCATCAGTGTTAGAGCAGCATGTTACTGTTGTAGCTGCTGGAGGTGGAGCTAGTTTACACTACTTTATATACAGTTAGCTAGTTTAGTCCAGTGGTTCCCAACCTAGGGGTCGGGCCCCTCCAAAGGGTCAGCAGATAAATCTGAGGGGTGGTGAGATGATTAATGGGAGAGGAAAGAAGAAAAAACAAAGTTCTGATACACAAATCTGTTTTCAGTTTTTGGACTTTTTCTCTAATCTTTGATTTTTGCTGAAATATTGGATCATTTGAACATTTATTGAAATGAAAGCATGTGAAGAAGTTTAGAGGGAAAAATCACTATTTGGTGGAGCTGTTAACAACTCATAGACATGTGAAATGTGACCCCGACTACACACTGCTTTTTGTAAGACGTCAAAAGACAAAAAGGTTGGAAACCACTGGTTTCATCTTTAACAATGTGTTGTATTTTAAAAGCTTGTTATATTATCCATTGTGTCAAATCTTCATCTGAAAAGTAACTAAAGCTGTCAAATAAATGTAGTGGAGTAGAAAGTACAATATTTCCCTCTGAAATGTAGAAAGTAGCATCACATGGAAATACTCAAGTAAAGTACTATTCTTGAGTAAATGTACTTAGTTACTTTCCAACACTGCATGTTTTTTTTGTTAAAATCTGAATCTACTGAAACTTCAGCCTGATAAATGTAATGGAGGAAAAATACGACATTTCTGACCAAGTTTGGTGGAGGAAAACTAGAAAGTTTGCCAGAATATAGAAGCACCAAAAATATACTTCACAGTAAGTACAGTAATACTCCCCACCTCTGACTGACTGCAGAAAGAGGAAGTTTAATATGTTCGAATCACTGTTTCCCAGAGTTTTAGCAGATGAAACAGCCAAAAACTGAAGTTCCGACAAACATGAAGAGACACGATGATCCATCGATCAATGTCAGGTTTTCCTTAGAGAGAGACAGAGAGAGAAAAAAACACACACACACACACACACACACACAAACACACACACGCCCTTTTTCATAATAGCCAGTAACTCTGCGTTTCTAAAAATAAGACTCGCCCTCTGAGACTCCGGGGAAGCAGAGTCACTCCCTGCTGGAGGGATTTTGGTGGCTGGAGGTTTGAAAGTTTCCCCTCAGACCATACATGGAGTCCTGACTGCAGGAGGAGGAGGAGGAGGAGGAGGAGGAGGAGGAGATGATGAAGGGCGATGGGGCTGAGTCCTGAGAAATACACAAACATGTAGACAACAAATACTGTAAGTCAGTTTGTCTCCGTTGAGGCTGTAAAAATAACATTTTTCTTAAAACAAGTGGGAAATATTTGATTTTTAAAAACATATTAACATAAAAATACGACTTTAACACCCTGAAAAACAATTATCTCCATCTGATTCTTGCTGTGGGCGACATGTTTCTACATGAATAGTAGAATAGAGTATTGTCTGACGACGTTTGTGATCTTCTGATTGAGTCTCAGTTGGAAAAACATGATGTCAGGTATTTCTACCAATCAGAGATGTAGCCACAGCACGACTTCAATATGAAGCAGGTTCATATTGAAGTCTTAAACTCTTAATAAATAACATTTTTTTTAACCTCTGAGCTTTAAATGTGATTGTTGTTTATTCAGCCATGATTATTTCATGTTACAGATGATTTTAAACCAGGTTTTCAGGAGCTTTAAGGGAACATTTTTTAAAGCTAAGAACCAAATTTAACCTCAACAAATCTACACGTATGGACAGAAACACATTCACACAGCAAAACATTTACATTTTAACCATTTTCTCTCAGTTAATGAGGCTAAAAATGTGTTTTTAAACAAGTGAGATGAAAATCTACCAATGAGATGAGATCATATCACCTGTTGTCATACACATCAGCTTATTTTAGGAAGTTCTTTAAAGTCAAAGTGGGAATGAGGTTTATTTGCTTTTCATGTCTAAATGTTAAATATGAAGCTACAGCAAGCAGCCTGTTAGCTTAGCTTAGCATAAAGACTGGAAACAAAAGGGGAAACGGCTAGTTTAGCTGTGTCCAAAGGTAACAAAATCCACCTACCAGCATGTCTTAAACTCACTGACAGTAATAATAATAATAATAATAATAATAATAATAATAATAATAATTACAAAGTGAAAGTTTTCAAAGTGTGAAAAATTGAAACGAGGATGTGAACACTGATTGGAGCTCATGAAATTTGTAATTAGATTACAAGAGAAAATATTTAAATACAAGCAATAAAAAAATAAAATAACAAAATGAATTAATTGATAATAGAAAACAACAAAAAAGTGTAGAACTAATTAAAAGGTAATCTATGAATATATTTTAAAATATTAACGTGTTATATCTCGTTTCTTTATTTCAAATACAAACCAAAGTGTAAAGAACGTTTTACAGGAGTTACGTTTCTCTAAAAGATAATTAACTTACGATGTATGAAAAACTTCTGACTGTATTTACAGAATCTTCAAACCATCTGGATAAAAAATATTCTGTCAGCCGCACGATAAAGAAGATTTTTAACGTGTTGTCCAAGTTGTGACTCTGTTTCTGTAACCAGGTAGCTAGACAGGCGGCCATCTTTGTTTTGATTCGGAAACAGAGTCGCAATTTGGGAAAACGGGTTAAAATATCTTCTTTACTGTTCAGCAGACAAAAAAAGAGTCTTTGAGGAATCTGAAAATACAAGACTGACCAAGAAAAACGACGCAACAGGTCGTAATGTTGGTCGCCCAAAAACAAGCTATAGCTAGTTTGAGTGACAGATCATCTAGCGGTCGTCATAGTAACTGTGAGGCGGAGCAGTGCTGCAGTTCAGATGACGTATATATATACGGACAGATTTCCTCATTCAGAGGCTGGATGGAGGCTTTAACCCGACAGTGGACTTCACCACAGGAGACGCTGTTCATTTCCTGTTTCCAATCGCGAGTCGTAACTATGATCGTCCCCTAACCTTTAACCCCGTGGTTATTATTGTCACTGTGACGACGAAGGTGGTCTAACTTTCAGGAATTAGTAACTTTAACCCACCACATGTTTCTCAAACCTTAACAAAGTGATCATTTTAACCTCAAACATCATCTCTAAACCTAACCAGACCTGAACCACAGCAACGCCACATCATAAAACATCATTATTGTTGAACAGTGATGGTTTTATAAAGCACAGACAGATGATGTCATCCTGCTGATAGCGGCGCCAGATTAGAAAACACTCCCATGTGTCGTTCTGGAGTCACATGATCAAACCACATATTTGGACTTTTATTTGGAGGACTTGTTGCTGAATATAGTCAGAACAGAACATTAAGTGTTTTTAAATGATCTTCTCGGTTAATCATCTTCCAGAGAAACTGACGGAGGCACAAACCTAGGGGGGCTGCGTGTCGGACTGTTTTCTTGGCTGCGTCCGGTGACTTCCTGGAGTCCCGTCAGAGGTCGAACTACTGAAGGGTTTCCATGTTTCGACTTGTATTCTTTGTCACCTCGTGTCACAGGTTACAGCTTTGACCCAGGAGCCATTAAGAAGATTTATAAAAGTCTGAAGAGTTGAAAGCATTTAATATTTAGGAAAAGAAAAGAAAAGTCAGACAAGTAGACATAATTTTGCATAACAAACATATTTATGATCAGATTTATTGACCATCAATGGTGCTAACATGTGTCAGTTTAAATAAAAAGTCACCACATATGAACTTCTGTGACCTCAGAGGACACAAAAACATGACTACCGAGCTAATGTTGGTCTGGTGAGGTCACAGCTCTTGTATGTAATAAATGGATGACAGGGGAGTATTTGCTGCAGCGCCACCTCCAGGACATTTTCACATCATTGTGTTTTGTGATTTATTTATTTATTTTTTGCTTATAGAGGGAACATGTGGGGGAAGAACATGTGAACAGACTCATCTTCCAGTAGCAGCAGCAGCAGCAGCAGCAGCAGCAGTCGGGCTGCGTTCAGTTTCTTCCTGTTCTGGATAAAAAACAAATATTTGCTGTCGGTCGGCTTCGGGGCGGAAATGTGAAGAATGAGGAAGTGCTGGTGTATTTGTGAGACGGCCCAAGGGCTCTGAAACAGGTCGGCTGGCCGAGATCACTCTGCACACTTCCTGTTTTTCACTGCAGCTTCGCATTAAATCTGAAAACAGAAAAGTGAAATCCCCTCTGTGACTGCTGAACCCTGACTCACAATCAGAGCAGAGAAAGTGATGACTGATGAGCTGCTCCAGCACATACATGTACATTATTACATGTTTATATCATGTTTAATAACAGAATAGAGCAGAAATGTGATCCATTTATTCTTTATTCATGGTTTGGATTTCATTAAAAGACACATTTTGTTTGGGAAAGTTTTATAAATATCATTTATGTGTAATACTTAACATGGATCTTTATAATAAGACTGCTGCTAGCGCCCCCTGGAGGCTGCAGTGTTCATTACAGTCACTATATAAAAATCATACAACCTGGTGATTTATCTGTTCTTAGTCTTACCAGTAGTGGAGCTAAAAAGCTCAATTTTGTCCTGAGGGTGGCGCTAGGGGAAAGGTCATGGGGTCATTAATATTTCATCCTCTGGAGAGCCGGAATAAAATCAGGAAGTTTCATGGAAATCTGACCAGTAGATTTGACATTTCTTGTGTATGGTGGCACTGGAGGAGAGTCAGGAGGTCTCTAATATTCACAGTAATGTTCATGAGTCTGAAGCCACTCTGCGTTTGTTTTAGTCAAAGCTGGATTACCAACTGGGCAAAATGGCCCAGAAGCTCCAGGTTTCCTCTACATTTGGGTCGACATAAGCTGATTATTAACAAATTAGTTCTGAATGTGCAGCAGTGAAGTCCAGTCTGAACTCTGACAGGTCCTCCATCCTCCATCTCCTGGTCCTGGTCAATATCTAGTTAGAACACTTTAAAGGACGCGTTCAAAATCTTTCAAGTGTGTCTTAAACCAACAGTCAGGAGCCCAAATAAACATTAAAGCTGTTTTTCTTGCTGTAATCATTCCTCCTGTTCATACTGACCATTAGAAGATCCCTTCATAATGACCTTACAATGGAAGTGATGGAGGACAAAATCCACAGTCCTCCTTCTGTGCACAAATGTATTTAAAAGTTTATCTGAAGCTAATATGAAGCTTCAGTGTCTAAATGAGTCAAAACAAGTAGATATCTTTCAACGTTACAGTCTTTTTAGTGCCAAAGTTCCTCTTTTTGTTACTATACTTCCACCTGCAGCTCAACAGGGAAACACAAAGACTGTAAATGTGTCAGATATCCACTTGATATGACGAACTCAGACTGATGAAGCTGAATAGAAGCTTCACACAGATTTTTAAATGACTGTGTGGACACACTGTGGATTTTGGCCTCCATCACTTCCATTGAAAGCACATTTGAAGGATCTTTTAATATCCAGTATGAACAGGAGGAATGATTACAGCGAGGAAAACCTCTTTCACTGCTCATATGGACACCTGACTGATGTTTTAAGACACACTTGAATAATTGTGAACCCGTCTTTTAACATCTTTAGTTTATATTGATCTCATTTGTTGTAAAGTAGTGAGGGACACGTAGTTTTATTCCACCATAGGACAGAAATTAGAGCGTTCACACATACGGATGCAAAGTGGTAGTCAGTCTCATGAATCTGTAGTTCCTCCGCATCAACTGGACAGGTATTTTCTGACGTAGCCGAGGTCATGAACCAACAATATCAGTGATTTCTTTCCACACATCACTGTTCTTTCAACAGTCACAACAGCTTGTAAAATACATGTCATAGAGAAACCAGAGACCACAACAGCGCGGCGTTTCATTGGAAGAGAAAGAAGAAGAAACACAACGATAATAACAACAATGGCGGACGGCTTCATGCGAGTGTTCTTCTCTCTATTGTCTACTTTGACAGCTTGTTTAGAGTTAAACTAGAGAGTTAAACTACCACCTTTATCTGCTGCAATAAACTAAACGCCAGGAAGCCGCCACCAAAACACAAACTGTAAGCACAAAGATGTTGAGTTTATTATCATGAAAAACTGCAAAACTAGCAAATATTCACATGTGAGAAGCTGCTACTGGAGGAATTTTGCTTAAAACAATTATTTAAATGATTAATCAGTTATCAAGATTGTCACCACTTAATTTTCTGTCAATCAGTTAATTAACTAATCATTTCAGCTCCAGAGTGCTACCCTGTAGTACAGCGGGGGGGCTCAGTAGGAGCCCAGAATCAAACATTAGCCCCCGGGGCCCTACAGGAGGTTTCTCCTGCCGTGGTTTTAGTGGCACATGCAGATTATTAGTCATCTACCCCTGCTGATTTACTGCAGCCTGGTTCCACATCTGTAAATCTCTGCTCACATCACAAATTAGTTCACTGATTCAAACAGTTGTCTGCTGTTGTTGTTGTCGGTGACGGCTGCTACAAGATGTCCGATGATCGTCTTCCAGTCCACGAAGAAGTTGGAAGAGTGTTGGTGAGATGTTTACAGCTGTACAGGTCGTTGTTTGACACATGAGCTGACATGGACATTAGGGATGTGCAGAGATCCTTGTATTTGTATTTGTATTTGAATTAAACTCAAAAGAGGCTTAAAAATCCTGTTGTTTTTATTACACTTTTAATTTTAGAAAATTATTATGATTATTGAGCTAAAACTTTACTCATCGCCTCATTGCAGCCAGACCAATCTATTAATACACCCATAACACAGAGACAGCACAGCGTGTAACATGTAGGGAGGAACTTCAGAGGCAATTATTACTTTGCACTTTTCATTTATTGCCTATTTTTTTACAACCTAACTTTGTGGAAAGGAGACGAAGAACAACAGGTTATGGAGAGTCTTTAAGAGCATTTTGCTTGTGTCAGTAGCTCAGCTTTATCTCTGGGGAACATCCCCAACAAATAATTTTTAAAATATTTGTATGAAAGAAATATTCACATAAAACCCACTATTTGTGCTTTGCCGAATAATGTATTTGTATTTGGGCACACCCCTAATGGACACCAGGTCACACAGAGGAATAAAGAGATATGTAATGGACATTCAGTCTGATTATATGCCTCTCATAAATATTCCACTGACAAAATAATAATAAAGTAATTAAGAAAAATCCTTGGACATCGACCTGACGCTGTTAAATCAGTGTCATGCTGCACATTTGAAAGCCACAGACAGAGTGGAGAGACGGATGTTTAACACGTTGTCGGTTTGGATCTGTTCATGTGATTTGATGAAAACAAAAAAAACATACAGTAGAAAAACACCAAACTGTGCAGGTAAAAGAACAATTAAGATAAACACCAAAAGGAAATGAAGCAAGAAACGAGTTAAAAATGTTCTGTTTTATTCAGCAGCAGGTGAGACGAGACTTTATACTCATGTTGTTAAAAAAAAAAACACTTAATTTTGCTGTTAAGAGAAGCTTCATATCTGTGATTTTAATGTAATTCACTGCAAAAATCTCACATTTTAACATAAAGATTTGTTGAGAGGAAGAAACTGCTGCAGCAGCTCGTCCTCACTGAAGCTGAGCTTATCAATCGATACGACCTCCTTCCGCCATGTCTGACTCCTGCACACACACACACACACACACACGTAAAGAGGGGAGGGTGTACGTGTGTGTGTGTGTGTGTGTGTGTGTGTGTCGGGGGAGGAGGTAACTTGAGATGCATTTCCTGAGTCTCATAAAGCCGCAGACTGAAGACCACTGATGATGTTTCCTCTGGGTCCTAACGTCCATCAGAAATAAAAAAAAAAACCCCTTCAGCTCTCACCTTCATCTCTTTCTTCAGCGCCCTCGCTCCATTCATTTGGCTGCTGTGACCTTTGACCTTTGCTGTCCTTGTAACGTCAGTGATCTCAGATTGAAGGTCAGAGAAGAAGAGACTTAAAGGTTCAGTCTGGTGATTTTCAGCATCACATTTCAGTCAGTAGTTCTGTGTAAGACAGACGCTACTGAGCATGTGCAGGAGCGCCGCTCCGTTTTACAGCTTCACTAGCTTGTCGTGCTACATATCACAACCTCTGGACTTTGTACTGAAGTTTAATTTTTACAACGTAGTAAACCAGGAAATTTCACCAAACGTTGAGTTGATCCTTCAGAAGTAAAGTAATGTTTTTATTCTTTAGGTTCAGTCTTATATTAAAATAAATGTTCATACAACACAAAAAAACTGACACTTACACTTACAACTAATAAGATTTGTTACTTGTTAGCTGTTAAGATACAATATTTTGTTGTAGCAACATAAATCGTTCATTTATTATTAAGAACTTTAAGAACTGGACCCTCTCAGGCTCCACATGACACTTTCCTGATGAAAATTAAGATTTGGGCTCTTTTATGATGATTAGACAGGTTCTGGGATTGAGCTGCTTTACCTCTCTGTCTTTCTCAACTGAGGATCAATAAATTTTTATTGAGGATCAATAAAAAAAACACTCCTCCTGTAATGACTATGTGGTACTGGGGAGACATCTCTCTTTTTAGATTTTTCAATATTATGTTTATGTAAAGCACTACAAATACACTTTATTATTATTAGTATTGTTGTCAGTGAAGAGATGCAGGAGGTCCAGGAGATATTTGGCTTTTAAAACTGAATTAAAACTATTTAGAAGAAGCTAAAATGTTGGACTGCTCCTTTAAAGCAACATCTGAGGGCAGCGGGGGGGATTACAGCGGCTTTGTTTCACTGCAGCAGTGTTTAGGAGGTGATATTTGGTAAAAATGTTGTGACTCAGATTGTAAAAAAAAACAACCAAAGCTGTAGGTATTTTGTCGGTAGGCGTCGGTTTGAGCTGAGATCCGTTTGTGGCGTTTTTTAAAGGGAAACTTTCTGAGAGCATTCAACTGGAAAACCCCTCTGCCCACAAATAGTTTCCCGCTGGTTTCTGATGTACCTGAAACCATAATCTCCCCCCCTCGTCACCTGCCTCCGCTTGCTGGTTAATATGACAAAGAACCTCAAGAGAAAACAAAAGTCACAAGTCGTCGAACCAACAAAGACGAGAGGAGCTTCAGGTTTCATCTGTGAGAGTGAACCTGGAGGCCACGTTTCCCACAGCTCCACCGTTTCACATCAGACGTCACTGAAACATCATGACAAGCATTCGCTTCAGGATTTATCTGCTCACCTGCCGAGTCGAAAATGAAAACCAATACTAGGCTGCAAACACAGCTGTTTATTGTACATTCATACAAATATAAAGTTTTCATTGGGAGGTAATAATCTGAGCATTAGGGAACACACTGAAACCAGCTGAATAACAATCAATAAACCAATCAGATAATAACCTGTTTATGTTTAATGTGCAGGTTCGGCTGCTGCGTCAGCAGAGATGTGAAAAGCAAATTTGCAGCTCATCAGTTTCACTCTGCAGCAGCGAGCGAGCTCAGACTGACTGTCTGCTGATCTGAGGTCAGATTTCCTCGTTTCCTGCTTCAAAGAGATTCAAGCTGCTCAAGTTCTCTGCAGCCTTCATTTTAAAGATGATAAAAACGTCTCAAAAACAACAACTGACTGCGTCATTCACCGCTGTCTGTGGGAGTTTGATGTTATTTGAATGATTTTTATTAATTCATGTTGATCAGAGGGAAATAATTACAGCGGCGTGACTCTTCCACTAGGTGGAATTACGGCTCTAAGTAGCTCTGAGCAGAGAGCCAGCTGCCGGTGGCTAGCGGCTAGGCTAGCAGTTTCTTAAAGTTTAAAGTATCGTTGTGGTACTGCAGCTATCACCGCAGTACCACATTGACCCGTGTACGTTTTACCTGCCTTCAGGGGGTAAATTTTATCCAATAACGAAGCAGCAATCGGCCAGAAAATCACCAACATTTTTTGGGTGTAAAATTTTCCAACACAGAGATCCGGTTATTTTTCATGTGTGCTGTCAACCAATCAGGGGCCACGAAGAAAAGCCAAACATATTACACACATACTGCTGTCAGACGGAGGGAAGTACGCCCCTTCAGCACACAAAGATTGCAACAAGCGCTTTTCATCATCATACGTTTCTGTCATTATGTACGATTTTGTGAGAGTAACAACTGAAATTTACACACACACACACAACACAACAATAACAAATACGATTTATCATTCAAATATGTTTTACACATTTGGAATACCCAATGAGCTACTTTTCCAGGCAGGGCTGATGTCGGTCTGAACCTGGTGGCCAGCAGGAGAACTGCATCTCAAAACTGTGGCGTTATAAAGGTGAACTGCAGGTATTTTCTACTTCAGTGTGTTTCCAGGTGTTCTCTATGTGGGAGCTGATGATGTCACTGATGATGTCACCGATCAGTCAGCATCACTTGGGCCTGACGACTACAAGTTTGAAAGGTAAAAATATCTGGTGGTTTGGAGTTAGAAAGAATTTAGGTTACTAGACATCTGTAGCTACCAGCATAAAGTTGCATTGTGGGAAATGTAGGCAGCAGGTTTTGACATGGAAGAAGAAAGATGATATCTCTGGTTCTACTGCATCGATTTTCATCCTTTATTTTTAATTGTCCATCGTGAGTCGGACAACGTTAAAGGAGTGAAGTGATAAATCTGTGGAGGCCTTCAGAAACATCATGTGACGCACACATGGCAAAAAAACTTCAACTTTCATTGAAATGAATGGGGAGCAGTGGAACATAGAATCAAGTTTTCTTAATACATCCGTACATTCAGACGCTGTGATTGTTGCTTCATCGTGTTATCACAAACCAGTGGGGAGCAGGTCCCCTTGGTGGGGGGGGGGGGGGATCTTACATTACAGGGGTGGGACACATGACCATGGGAGGAAAAATGTGTTAGTTGAATGAATCAGATCTATGTGGGAATAAGACTTCTCTGAAGATCTGTTCAAGTGAAACAACAGCTGATGCTTTATTACTGGTTTAATCAATACTGTTAATGGCTGATTAAAATGGTTTTCGAGGAACTGGGGTCACATTTTTCAAAGGAGACACCAACATAAGAAAATAATGAAACCTGTTGGACGCTGACCAAAGGAACAAAGGTCAGCTGTGTTTAAATCTTCAAAGTGTGTTTGAAACCAGTATTTTCTGCGCCTGCGGTATAAATAAACGCTATCAGAGCATCACACCAGTCCAACAGAGAGTCCCATCAATCAGGAGCCTCCAGTCAGTGACATGGAGGAAGCTACTTTACATTAAATGGTTGTTAGACTATTAGACACAGACTTTAAAAAAATGCACCAGTTCAAAGACAAACTCCTGCCTCAAATCACAGCAGCGGCTGAAGCGTTTGGCCTGCAGTCGTTAGTCTGACAGAGCAAAAGCAGCGTTTGAGTTACGGTCGGAGCCGTGAGTAAAAGCAATCACAGCGCTCGTTTACTCGTCACACGCACATAACTCAGGAGCTGCTGAACGAAAACGGGAGCAGGCCGGGGCGTGATGGAGGCGGACGTCTCTGAACTGGGACACCGGCTCCCGATCGTCCCCGCGGACCTCGGCAGCAACGGGGAGCAGAAAAAAGAGAAGCAGGTTAATTAGCTCGATCAGATCAGGAAAATTAACAGCAGAGCGGCACAGTTACATCAGAGAGGAGGCAGACGGACCGGGACTGACGGATCCTGATCCTGATGAGGCTCAGCTCTCAGCAGGAGGCTGTTGTCAGGGTGCTGTGACCTTTGACCCCAAGCCTTGTTGCTATCAGCTGTGATGGTAGCAATCTGGGAGGAAGAAACCGTCTAAAACCAGCAGGTCTAACTACAGAGGCCAAGAAGAGCCGTGCTTTAATCTTGAGATCACAAGTTAATTTAATGATCTCGTTATCTCGAGAAAACAAAAGGACGACTCGAGATAACGAGATCATTTATCATGATCACAATTTATCAAATGAAAATGCTTGAAAGGTGTTGTTTGGTATTCTCCTACATAACGCATCCCATCATATTACGACCAGGAATTAATCAACCTGCCGTTTGGCTGTGACACGGTTGTCGTTAATAAAGTTGGTGTTGATAATGAAGACTCCTTGATCTGATGATCTGTGTACGCTGACATGGCTCTTCTGATCTCTGCTAAATATTATAAGTAATAAGAAGAAACGACTTTTTGATTTCTCGTAATAATGAGTTGATTATAAATAATTTACGTAAAAATACTCCGTTACAAGTAAAAGTCCTGCATGAAAAATCCTGCTACAGTAAAAGCACATAAGTATTATGAGCTTGATGTAGTTAAAGTAGGAAAGTGAAAGTACTCATTTCATCCTTCTGACTGTCTTTATGACTATTATATATTATTAAATAAGACACAGTACACTATAAAGATGTATACAGTTAGTATGTACAATAAATATACTTGTTTTAAATTTCCAACTTCTATTAAAAGTCAAATCTTGCCAGTGGTGGAAATTAACTAAGTACATTTACTCAAGTACTGTACTTAAGTACACTTTTAAAGTACTTGTACTTGAGTATTTCCATTTGATGCTACTTTATACTTCCGCACTACATTTCTACACTCTTCCACTACATTTATTTGACAGCGTTAGTTACTAAAGGATCTGACTTCTTCTACTCACTTCATTTCAGCAAGTAACGACATGATCAGCATTTAAAACCCACAGTTCCTGTGAGGTTTAGATGAATTAAACTGGTAGGTTTGGACATAGAAGCTAACAGAACAGAGATGTGTTGGTCTTCTCGCCGTCACGTCCTTGGTGATACAGTAACAATGTAAACACGGTGCCGTTTTTTTATGACAGAGACGTGGTTTTATTCCCGTTACAGGATGAAAGCACATTTGAAGTCTCACAGTTAACTGCAGGGATGTGTTGTTGATGATGACGGTGTTTGCTGAGCGTGAAGGAGAGTCAGTTTCCCAGAGGCCTTTGCTGTCTCTCCTACTGCTCTCCGCTTTTACCCACAAAACACTGTCTGCTCAGTTATTTTTAAAATGCATGGACAACTTTATTTCTAACTCTGACACAATGTTCACAATCAAACTAATTATTGGTAACCGTTAAGTCCCCCGATTTATCAAGTACACAAACACTTAATAAGGTTTAATACACAGTATAATGTAGTTAAAAGCAGATATAAGGATATTTTAAATTGTTTATTAATGTTCAGTATTTGTCAACAGTTGTAACTTCTCCTATGAAGACATATTTTCAGTGATAGAAGAAGTATTAAGATCCTTTACTGCAGTAAAAGTACCAATAATGTACAAATACTCCATTGCAAGAAACATACTACTACAGTAAAAGTACATAAGTATTATGAGCTTGATGTAGTTAAAGTATTGCAGTAAAAGTACATAAGTATTATGAGCTTGATGTAGTTAAAGTATTGCAGTAAAAGTACATAAGTATTATGAGCTTGATGTAGTTAAAGTATTGCAGTAAAAGTACATAAGTATTATGAGCTTGATGTAGTTAAAGTATTGCAGTAAAAGTAGTGGTTTGGTCCCTCTGACTGATATATTATTATATATGACATCATTAGATTATTAATAGTGAAGCATCAGTGTTAGAGCAGCATGTTACTGTTGTAGCTGCTGGAGGTGGAGCTAGTTTACACTACTTTATATACAGTTAGCTAGTTTAGTCCAGAGGTTCCCAACCTAGGGGTCGGGTCCTTCCAAAGGGTCAGCAGATAAATCTGAGGGGTGGTGAGATGATTAATGGGAGAGGAAAGAAGAAAAAACAAAGTTCTGATACACAAATCTGTTTTCAGTTTTTGGACTTTTTCTCTAATCTTTGATTTTTTGCTGAAATATTGGATCATTTGAACATTTATTATACAGTTAGTATGTTGTATGGAGTTGGGAAACAGTCTGAGTTTGACCTTAAGAAAAGCAGTTGCGTTCTCGGGGCGGATTTAATAGTGCTGTTTTCTTTGTTTTTCTGAGCAGAACTGACTAGTTTAGGTTTAAGTTCAGTTTGTAATCATTGTTCTTAGCATTTATTTATTGCTTTTAGAGGTTTTTTTTAACTCGGTTTCCTTCCAGTACTGCGGTTGGTGGTGGTCTCCAGTCACAGGAACAGTTGGGAGTTCATTCACCTTTGATAGTTTGGGTTGTTTGGTGACACATTACTGACACATTACTGGTCTGTTTCTTGTGTTTGTGGTGTTTTCTGTCCTGCTTTTACAGACAGTAGACTCCCAGTCTCTCTCAGCCTGGTTGGTGGACGCCAGGCCGCAGTATATCTATCAGCTCCCTTCTATAGCTTTAGTTTTATTGTTTAATAAATTTTTAATTGGTTTTAATAAAAGTCCATTAAGACACACTGACTGTCTTGGTTTCATCATTGAAGCCTCTGCATCTTAAACTGTGACATATATGTGAAAGTCCAATAAAAAGCACAATGAGAAAGTTCAGTAGACTGTAGTGCTGAGCTTGAGAGGAAGTCGGGACTTTAGCTAGTTATTAAACTGTAGCAGCAGCAGCACGTAGTGGATCATGGTAAATGGTGCCACATGGCAACAGTGGCGGTTTATCAAACCATAATGATTTTTAATCCTGGTTATGAAATGAAAAGTTTCTTCTTGACACATTTTAAGAGTTGTGTGCTAGTTAGTTTCACTAATGCTAATTATGAGTGCAGGTTTAAGTCACTGTCACAAATTTGTTCTTTAGAGGAGAACAAAAGGATGAAAGTTTAAAAAAAGTTTAGAAACGGCTTGTAGCTACACTTATGCTAATTGGTTTAGCGTCTTGACGTTAGCCAGGTTTGAATCACAATGTAGCACAAATTTTAACCAAATTTCCAGAAAATCTGCAAAAGACAATTTGAATTAATGCTTGTTAATATTAGGAGTTGGGTCGTCAAGGTAAACAACACAACAACAAGCTCAAACGATGGAAAACATGTGAGGAAGATTACAGTCTCCTCATCGCTGCACACAGATCTGACGTACGTACGTCATCATTTATTCACTAACACTGTTTACATTTGCTTTTCATCCACACAACTACTTTTACAGCTCAGACGAGGAAAAACCTCCAGTTTCTGGTGTTTCTATGGAAGTTTTTTAATGGTTAAATTGAAAATTGTGAATAAAAAAGCGGTTGTATCGAAACGCACTTTCACCACGGCCTCTTTACGCAGTGATTGGTCGGGTGAGTGGACGGTAGAGAGTGGGCGGGGTTTCAGCTCCTCTCTCAGCTGTCTTTTTTTCATTCTTCACACAAGTATTTCTTCTTCTTCTTCATCCACATCTGTACGATTCACCGAGTCTGTTTGTCGCGTTTTGCTTCTCCCGAGACGCCAACTTTTGACTTGATGCGCAAACTGAAAATGCAAATGAAAACATGTCGAAGGAAACACTTATTGATGTTTTTTCCACTTAACTGCTCGTATTTATGTCTGATTGTTAATGACATGAATGTTGAATGAACTACTCTCTGGTCTGACTGACTCATAATTACATAATGTTACATTTTCTCTTTTTCACGTGTCTTTGATGAATCTTTATTAACAACATGACTCTCCTACAATGACTTGTTGTTACTCAGACATGAGTATTAATAGTGACCGACTCTGGTTGACTGTCATTCATTTTGTACCTATGTCATCTTGAGCGCCCTCTGCTGGTCACATGACAGCAGAGCCTGTTCTGAGCTGTGACGACACTGCGGAGAGCTGCAGGGCCGGCGTCACTACCCGGCACCCCCCCTCCTCCCCTCCCACCCCAGCACGACACAGAACAGCACCGGCAGCGGATCGCCATGGCGACCAGCCCAGATTGCCGGTCACCACAGTGTGAGGTCAGTGTTTCCATGGCGATGGAGCAGATGAACGGTAATCCGTCCTTGTTTTTGCACCGTGGAAACAGGACGGGCGGGTGGAGGCGGAGGGAAGGGGTGGGGGTGGAGTCGTGAGCATGTGTTAGCATGTGTGTGTGATCTGTCTCACTAAAGCTGCAGCCTCCCCCCCCTCCTCCTCCTCCTCCTCCTCCTCCTCCTCCTCCTCCTCTCCTCCTCCTTCCTCTCCTCGCTCTTAATAGCGAATTTGCAATCATGCACTGCAGATCAAGCAGGAACCAGCGGAAAGATTAAAAGGCGTTGATGAAGTGGAGCAAAAACAAGGTCACCGCAAACCGGCTGCATTTGACTGCTGCTGCTGCTGCTGCTGCAGGAAGCTGAGGGAGAGCTGCAGCACAGACACAACACAGGACATGACGGGAAGGACAGGAAAGGACAGATAGAGGAGTTAGATTTATGAGACGTGATCATGAAGAAGCCTCAGGTCGCTGCTCTTTTCTCTAGTTGTTGATTCACACTGATTTCCTCCATACAGAAACCAGCACTTCATTCATTTTGTTGATCTCTACTTTTATTTGATTCTCTGTGTGTGTGCATAATATACATATTTATTTGGTTATGTATGTATATCAAACATCTGGGGCATAAAATAAAAAAAAAGTGTCTTCTGTTTCTTACTGTATCAGCCTCCTGATGAGGGTTTAAATCTGTGCGTCATGTAAAAATACAAAACTATTTTTTTCTGAAATTTGGGTTGAGGGCGTGTTGAGGACGTTTGCAGGTTGCAGTTCCCCACAGCTGCCACTAGGTGTTAATAAAGAGTCGTATATTACTAATATCCCCTTTAATTGATGACGTGATTGATGAGAAAGTATCTCAGGAAGGGTGGAGGGGGTTTAAAAAAAAAAAAAAGGGTGGAGGAGGGTGTTTTCACAGCTTGAGGGGGTGAATTAATCAGGCCGACTCCCTTCCAGCTCTACCTGCGGTTGGCATTGTTAACCGTAGACGAGCGTTTGATTGTAAAATAAGTATAAAATGTAAGCAACACAGACGTCAGAGGGTATTTTTAGTTGTCATCTTGCAGTCCTTAATCCATCAGGAGCAGCAGTGATGTCATGTGGGACCATATGGCGCCGTGAAGCAGCAGCGTTGCAGGTTTATTGTGTTCAAAAGACCAGATTTAGAAAAAAAAAAACAACAAAAAAAACATGTTTCTGTCTTTACAAACTGCAGCTGCTGCAGATCAACACCAGCAGCACATTTATCATCTGTCTTTTTTTTTTTCCCTCTTCTTCTCTTTTTCTTTCTGGCATCTTTCAAACGGTGCAGAGGCTCCTGATTGGCCGGCTGACGGGCAGGCTGTGAGGTGTGAGGGGCGGGGAGCAGCAGCCAATCCCGTGCTCCCTCCATCCCCCCGCCCCCTCTTTTTCCTTTTTTTTTTTTTTTTTTTTTTTTTAAAACCCTGCATGAATATTCACCCGCCTGTACTATAACCTCCCCCCCTCCTCTTCCTCCTCCTCCTCCTCCTCCTCCTCCTCCTCACCCCCTCCCAACCTCCCTGAATATAAAAAAATCCCCTCTGAGGTTTAAATCTGCACCCGCCTCCTCCTCCTTCCTCTTTCTTATGTAGAGAAGAACAGCAGCCTCTCTCAACATGGAGGGACGGTGGCTCGCTTTGTGTCGCTCACACAATAGACTCCAACACCCCTCCCCTCCCCCCCCGTTCCCTCCCCCCGTTCCCTCCTCCCTCCTCCCCTGTCTTTGCAGTTTTTTAGGTTGCAGTGCAGCAGCTCAGCCTGAACTGCAGCCCGGGCTATAAATAACTCGGCAGCCATCTTATCTTTTCTTTTCTTTTTTTTTTTTTTTCTTTTTTTTTTGTTTCAACCCTGTAGAGGAAGAGGAGGAGGAGGAGGAGGAGGACTCTGGGGACAAATATGATGAAGGTCACGTGACTGACAAAATTAGCCAAAGGCCTCAAATCATCAGCGTTAGTGAGCAGTTAATGACTGAATACTGATCACTGCGCAGCACTGATGACAGTCACAGCTGCGTTTCTTCTTCTTCTCACGAGTTCTCCGTTGAGCTGCAACAATTAGTCGATTAGTTGTCAACTATTAAATTAATCGCCAACTATTTTGATAATAAATTAATCGAATGAGTCATTTTTTTTTAAAGAAAGTGTCCAAATTCTCTGATTGCAGCTTCTTAAATGTGAATATTTTCTGGTTTCTTTAGTCTCTATAACAGTAAACTGAAGATCTTTGTGTTGTGGACAAAACAAGACATTTGAAGACGAAAGAAGAAACATTGATACACATTTTTCACCATTTCTGACACTTTATGGACCAAACAACTAAAGGATTACTTGAGAGAATAAGCGACAGATTAATGGATAATGAAAACGGCGGTTAGTTGCGACTCTAGTTTACAACATAAGTTCAGTTTAGTCGTGTGAGAGTCACGCTGAGGGTCAGTATGTGGTGCGGACTGTAAAGACAAACAGGCCTTTTTTTCATGTGACAGAAAGAAAAGCACAGCTGAAAATAACAAAATTAAAAGATGGCTGAGTTCCATTCAGCTGCGTCAGTTTCAGGGTCCTGGTCTCGTTCATGCTGGTTCACTCAGACCACGTTTACATGAAGTCGCTAAAATCCTAAAACACACGTTTCAGCTTGTTTCTGCAGATACCTCCGTCCACATTAACGGGTCCTCCTACTGGGCATGTGCAAAAGACAGAGGAACAAGTCAGTCACAGAAAACCAGCGAAGAAGAAACGGTGCACTTACTGTTTCTGTTCCTGTGGAGGCTTCCTGACATTTAGTTTATTACAGCAGATTCCAACAGTTTGAGCAGAGAGAGGTGGTAGATAACTACGATTAACTCTAAACAAGCTGTCAAAGACAACAACACTTACATGAAGCTGTCCACCATTGTTGTTGTTATTGTTGTGTTTCCTCTTCTTCCTCTTCCAATGAAGCGCCACCGCCACCGCCACCATCTTCCTGTCTGTGATATAACAACATTTCTACAAAGCTCCGTTTTCGGGGGAGAAAAACGTCGTTTTAGTCTGGACAGAGGAACAAAATGGAGAGAAGATGTGTTTCCATCCACTAGTTTTTATTGGCAGTTTATATTTGTGCATTAATATGGAAACGCAATCCAGAAACGCCACAAAAAGTTTGGGTTCAGCTTTTATTTGATAGTGATACTGTAGATACAGACAGGAAATGCAGGGACAGAGAGAGACGGGGGACGACATGCGACAAACGTTCCCTTCTGAATCGAAGCAAATATGTGGAATACGTGTCTGATATGTGTCGACTAATGACTGAATGAATAAATGACGACGTGCATGAATCATGTGACTTAAACGAGCTGAAAACATCAGATCTGTGTGGAGCGATGATGAGGAGACTGTAACTTTCCTCACATCAATACATGAAACTAACAGAAATGTCATATTTCCATCATGTTTTTCCATCGTTTGAGTTTTGATTGCCGCTCTTTTAATGACGTCATCTCGTTGTGTCTTCTTCTTCTGCGACGGTTTAACGGCACCGACTGGAGAATCAGCGCCACCTGCTGTTTATCTGCTAATATTCACACAACAGGACTGGATACAAAACAAACATTATTTGTTTGGTTATAATTTGTGCTACATTTAGATGGAAACCTGCCTAACATCAGCTTGTCTAGATGAGATTAGGCTATCAATGTTAATAGGCTATAAATATTAAATCAAACAAAAAAGAAGCACTCACATCAATGAATAAATTGACTTGACTTAACTTATCAAAGGCGTCATGTTTCTCCAGTAGGACAGGAATAACTTATGACCAAACACCTGAACAGCTGCAGTGTCGTTGGTGTTGCGTTATTTACATCATTACGGACAAAAAGCTGAATTTTTACGGAAGTGGAAGTCTATGAGTGCGGTGAGCTGAGACGCTCCTGCACACAATCATAGAGGTTTATAACTCTGGAGAGAATGACGTCGTCCTTCTTTAAAGGATGTCAGTCTGGTATCATGTTGGTAGTGATGAATTCAGAAGTGTAGAGCTGGACAATTGATATGCTCCTCAATACTCATGTAATTTAGACAACAACGGTCCATGCTGTAACTATAATACCAGGGCTAGTGTTCATTTTATGGAGCAAACTTCTGCTAAACATCCAGTTTTTAAATATAAGAGCAGCTGATAGAAGTCCTGTGGGGATTAATTTAAGGGACAGACAAACAGATTTATAATAAAATCTGCAGTGACATCGTTTCATATCATATCTTTATGTATTTGAAACATTCTCTGTTGTTATTTTAGTCTTTTTTTCACTTGGTTTTATACTTTATACTCACAAATTTGTGTCATTATGTCCGAAAATTATGTCATTTTTATACCTCATCAATAGCAACTGTGTAAAAACGTTCACCTAGTGTTCCCTGGAGGTAATGTGATATAGAGGCTCATTAGTTATCTATCTATCTATCTATCTATCTATCTATCTATATGTATATATATATATATATATATATATATATACATATATGTATATATATATATATACATATATATATATATGTGTGTATTTGTACAGGTTTGTTGAATAAAAACCTTTTTGCAGAAAAAAAACCATATGATTAGATTATTTAAAATGAGAGAATTGTGACAGCAGGATGAAATTAAAGCAACATCATGTATGGAAGAGATCCAAGCTGCTTGTTTACATGAATATTCATCACATGTCATGTGTTGTTGGCTTTAGAGGGAGGCAACAGTCTGCAATTTACATACAACAGTCAAGGTGACCCCCGACACCTGAAGTATGAATATTATATTAAATATATTATATGTCTACATGTTGATATTATTAATTATTATTACTTAGCTTTTTATAGATTGCAAATGACATCTTCCTGTTTAGTTTCATGAGGTTACAGGAACATAAGAGACTGAAACAGACTCCGTCATTAAATATCTGCATATAATCTCATTTTTGAATCACATATTTGAAGTCAGCTTTCACTACCTGATGTGACAAGTTTTAGCGCCAAAAAGCATCGAGATTAAAGATTTATTTTTCCTTTTCTTGTCATATTTATTTCTATTTTTCCTTCTCTTTACTTTGTTTTTCTTGTATCTTACTTTCACTTCCCTTTTTTTCTTACTTCTCTTTCCTGATCTTCCTGCAGGTGTCAGAGCCTCAAACACATTTTAATTCAAAGTGACTCTTGTGGACCAACATCCAGGGTCAAACTGCTCTCTGGAGGCCCGATATTTCTCTCAGTCCAGTTAGTTTGTAGTAACTTGATTTATGCACCATGTAAGCGCAATATTAACTGAAATGATAAAGGATAAGTTCAGTCTGGTGTCCGTATTAACAGTGAAAGAGTTTTTCCTCGCTGTCAAGTGGATATCTGACACATTTACAGTCTTTCAGTCTCTCTCATTATAGTAGTATAGTAACAAAAAGAGGGACTTTGGCACTAAAAAGACTGTAACGTTGAAAGATATCTACTTGATTTGACTCATTTGGATGCTGAAGCTTCATATTAGCTTCAGATAAACTTTTAAATACATTTTTCTACAGGAGGAGGACTGTGGATTGTGGATTTTCTCCTTCACTTACTCACGATGATTTCAGCTGTGATGCACCAAGAAAAGCAGAGAAGAAGAAGACTGCAAGCCGGTGAATATAGATGTCAACAATTCAGGATTTCAAATAGTTTAAATCATGAAATGCATTCAACAGTTCTGTTAGTCCTCAAAGAGTAAAACAATGAGTCTTAGTGAGAAACACTGACTTTAAGCCAAATGTTTGTTTGTTTCCATGTTTGCAGCTTTAAATGACCTAAATGAAGGACTGAGACTGTGACAGAAACATAAAAGTCGTCACTCAGATATAAATGTGAACAAAAAGATATTTATTCAATATGAATTCCATTAGTGTTTCAACCTTCAGGAGACAAAACATACGAGCTCAGCTGTAACAAAAGCTAAAGATAACAGAGTGTTCGAGGCCGTCTGACATAAATACTCGCTGGTATTAAAGACTCAACAATGTCCATATTTAGTTTGACGCTGAGCAGCAGCTTTACTCAATGAAACGCTTATTCAAGCGTTACGAAACACAAAATCTGCTGCGAACGATTATGAACCCAAACTGGACTCTGATCCGAACGACCTCATCGATAACTCACCTGATTCTCTGCTGCGTCAGAGCAACCAAACAGCTTTTGGTCCCGTTTTTTTGAGATTTTGATCCTGCAGTTTGAGTTGCTAGGACACCAGCGTCCACTAGGTGGCGTCGCTTCTCTCCCGTAATCAGGAAGAACTCGCTTTTATAGAAACGTGGAGTCTCTGTCTGAACCTTTTCATGTATAAAACATTGTAGACTTGTCACACTGTGCTGTCAGGTGTTTAGTTCACAGCTCCATATGACCCTTGACCTCTACAGTTATTTCAACTAAAATACATTTTTTATGTTAGTTGGACAAAATTTTTCAGTGTTTACTGACTTCAAAAAGCTGCAGCTGTGTTTCTGTATCACCTCGATAAACGTTTCTGACAATTCTTATAATTTAATTACTTTGCGTACTTGTATTTATGTGTGTTTGCTATTGTGTACAATCTTTTTATGTTTTTTCTCTCGTCCATCCTTTTAATCAGGGGCGCCGTCCGTCCTGCAATTCCAGTTGTGAAATACATATTTTAATGAAAATCATTTTTATGTTGTGTGTGTATAAATTTCAGTTGTTTCTCTCATAAATCAAACATAATGACAGAAACGTGTAATTGCAGCCTAAAATCTGTATGTGTGTAATATGTTCAGGTTTTCCTGGTGGCCTCTGATTGGTCGACACTGCACACCAAAAATAACTGAACATTTTACGCCTAAGAAATGTTGCCAGATTGGGTGATTTTCTGATCAATTGCTGCTTATTTATTAGATAACACTGACCTTTAAAGGCAGATAAAACGTACACAGGACGTTGCGGTACCGCGGTGATAGCTGTAATGTGAGAGCAGTTGCTAATTGAGCGCCAAAAGCCTAGCCTAGCCGCTAGCTCTCTGCTATACTGTACAGCAGATGCTCACAGCTTGTTTCTTTTTGTATCTTTTTGCATGTAAGCAAATAATTACATTTAAAAAATGATGCACAGTCACTGTGGTTCAGTAGCTACAGCTGGAGGATTGATAGCACTGTCAAAACTACAGACAGCAGCTGGTTAGCTTAGCTTAGCTTAGCTTAGCATAAAGACTGCAGACAGGTACAGCAGCCTCTAAAGTTCACTAATTCACACTAGTTGTGGTTTTACGAGCTGAACTTCCTCACTGGGGACATTAAAGAGATGTGAGGAAGGACGGAAGAATTCAACTCAACAAACAGGACGAACTCGCTAACTGCAGCAAACAAAGTGAACTAAAAAACATGTAGAAATAATTAAGAAAATCACCTGCTGCTCTCATACTGATTATAAATCTGTTGTGTTGAATGTGACTGACAGAAATATGACAAAGAAACCTTTAAAATCTGTTTATTACTGAAAGAAAGAAATGTTCTAAATAAAATCTATTGTCTTATTATTTTGTGAAAGGCTGCAGGTCCGATACGCCTGCCGTCCTTTTCAGACTTATGATGATATAAGTCTGATAATTAGAGCTGCGACAATTAATCAGTTGAAAGAAAATTAATCTGCAACTATTCCGATAATCGATTAATCATTTATGTCAAATTGGTGATGATTCCAGGTTCTTAAAATGTGAGAATTTGCTGCTTTTCTTAGACTTGAATTACAGTAAATTAAAGATAACTGAATATTTTTGGTCTTTTTGTTTATCGGACAAAAGACGATTAAGGCATTTGTCACTTTTTTATGTACTGAAGACCAAAAAAAGGCAGAAAATTGATTAAAATAATCGTTAGTTGCAGCCCTACTAATGATAATAATAATAATAATAATAATAGTTGTGACTGTGCAGCTGAATCTTTTCTCTGAATGAGCACAAACGTGCAGGAAATAAGAAAAGAGAAAAACATTTTTTTCCTCATAAAGAAAAGTTTGTTTTTATGTTTCTTTCATGATACAGATTCTTCACATTCATATTTATTCATAAAATAAACATATTACATAATAAGAGGCGCTGTTAGAGCCGTTCTTCTAGTTGCCTAATCAATACCACAATAACAACATCTCTTCATAATATTCAGACCGAAGAGGTAAAAACTCCTGTTGGGGGGGCGGGGGGGGGAAACCTGCGGCTCCTCCGAGTCACATCTAAAGAGATGACGTCTGACCTCGGAGGAGCGAAGACGGGAGGAAAACACCCGCATGTTAGTGAACCAGCTTTAGTAGCTGAAGTTGGTTGATTTTAGAGAACTGACACTTGACACAAAAGATTCCTCTGATGCTGGTTAAAGTCTGTTTTAAAGATTTGAAACTGATAAAGTTTTTTTTTTTTTTTTTTTTTTAAATCTCCTGCAGGGTTCGATGTGATCTTACGGGACGTCTGGGTGTAAACAAACTCTTCGTGACGTCATGTCATGTCGGTGGGACGGAGGAGGGTTTCCTACCTGCAGCTGGTGTTAACTGGTACTAGATTAATGTGCAATGTAAAGAAAAACAAACCCACATGTTTGCAGTGCTGCGTCGTATTGCCGCTGATACACAGAGGTGTTTTATTTTAATCACTTTTTAAGAAGTTTTAATTGTTTTTTTTACACAATTTTATGTAGTTTCTACTTGTTGACGGGCTGCGTAGCTGCGTGTAGAGGAAAAAAAAAATAGATCAGATGTAAAAAATACAGATGAGCTGCGTGATGCTTGTGCAGCTGATTATACTGGACGAGCTCTGCTGCTGCTGCTGCTGCTGCTGCTGCTGCGTCTGTCTGGGTTATTCTGGCTGTTACATCTTCTATTTAAAGTCAGATATCACGACTGATGATCAGCGCGATGATGGCCACACAGCAGGAAGATCGTCACGGAAACAAAACTGATGAATCAGGCCTTCATCATCATCATCGCCACCACCACCACCACCAGAGGAACCTTTTCAAAAACGAAACTTAAATTTTTTAATTCCAACAGCTCAACACTCCCTCAGTTCAAAAAAAAATCAGTTTTTTTTTTGGAGGCCTGTAAGTAAACGTGACTTGGTGGTTTCAGGAAAACCCCCGACGTGGAGTCGACAGAAGCCGAGAGGTGAGAGATGAGAAGAGACGTTTTTCTTTCTGCAGAAGTGGAACTGAAGGAATGCTGACAGACGGGGGGAGATCACTTCTTACTTCTTCGCCAGCGACAAACTGAAAAAAGAAACAAATTTCAAATGAAAACTTTCCCAATACAAGCTTAGCACAAAGAAACTAGCTAGTCTAGCTCCACTCTGATTAACACGATGTATCTTATTTATTCAACAATCTCCATCTGGAAACACAGAGATCAAGAGGATTTACTAAAATATCAGAATACTCCTTTAACTTTACATGATGTTAAACTGAGTATCGATGGATTTTGGACTCTTTAGAAACAAAAAGAGGCACTAAAAGTTCCTGTGCAGCTGCTTCAGACAACATTTAACATTTTACAGCCATCTTCTTGTTGAGTAAAGACCTTTTTAACAACCCAGGTCCTGTTCATTAGTGGACTCACTTGTAGTTGTCGCTGTCCTGCAGGTTGAGCACCAGGCTCTCAGCGTTCAGGTAGACCTTATTCTGGGATTGCGCCATCTGCAGGCCAAACACACAAACACAGAGACTGTGAGCAACAGAGAAAACCACAGGTGGAAAGTGTCTCGGTGTGCAAGCCCCCGGAGCACACAATGGGATCATTGTCAGAGCTTCAACACTGAGCTGATTCAGAGCCGCTGACGCTGAGGCCCGGTCCTTCGTTCTCGCCGTCCGTACAGGAAAACGCACGCGACCAGGAGAGCGAGCGCCTGGTCCGGATGACGTGACTCTAAATCTGAAGACAAGAGAGCGTTACAGTCGTCGCCCGTGAGGTCACGCAGCGAGGTGACACTTCACACGGTTCTCGCAGGACTCAACACAAGATGTTTTTATACCACACAGACCTTCAGATCTCATTTCTGACATCTGTCTTTAACAAGAAGTCCTGGTAATGATGTTCAACGTCTCCCGACAGCCGCAAACACGTACAAATAAACTTTTTAGCAGCGTTTTTACACTTTTAATACCTTCTAAAAAGGACTGATTTCAATACTTTAAGACTTTAAGACCTGCAGATACTCTGAACTTTGTCACTATGAAGCTAAAATCTGATTAGTGCCTGAAACTGAACAGAGAGGCTGTTTGTGGCAGATCAGATGATGATGATCATCACAGAGGGAAATTTAATTTAACGAGTTACTTTAAGCTGTCAGATAACTGTGTGAGAGGAGTAAAAAAAAAAATGCGGCACAAACAGGCTTTTATAAGGTTTCTGAGAGATGAATGTGATATTTAAGACCAAATATAATGAAATTCGGACAGATTTCAAGACAAATTATGTTGACTTGAACTTTCAGCAGGAGACTCTGTGAACAGTAGTGACGCTACGTGGCTAGCTAGCTAAGTGTTTGCTGTTATTGATTATTAGTTTGGATCAGTATGAAAGACGTAAATAAACCCTCAAAACAAGCAGATGTGGTTCAACGTTCTGTGAGGTTTGTTTACATGTGTTCTTGTCTTCAGTCTGATCAATAATAATAATAATAATAATAATAAATTCTATATTAATCGTTGTTTCAGAGTCATGTGACTGATGATCAGACATCAGATGAAGGTTTATGTCTTTATGGAGCTTCACTTCTTTTTTCTAACATTGTTTTTGTTGTTTTTTTTTTCCCAAAAGCTTTAATTTTAATAAAAATTTAACACCAAACATTAAAAAACAGAGAAACTTTTTTAAGAGAGAAGCAGAAGAAGAATCCTGGAGGCTTCGTCTGTTTCCTGATCTTTTGTCGCCATCTAGTGGCCTGAATCACACACAGCAGCCGTCTGTCGGTTTGTTTACATGTTGACGTGTTTAGTTTGTCTGTTTGTCTCCTTTTCTTCATTCTGTGAGCAGAATTTCACACTTTCATTTAATAACGCATTCATGTGATTTTGCTTTGTGTTTTAATTATATAAAGAAAATGTAAAACACTTTGTAAACAATGTTTTTAATAAATGCTACCTAATTATTATTATTATTGTTGTTGTTATTATCATCAGGAAGATTTAAGACTTTTTAATACTTAATATAAAGAAAAAACAGTTTTTATCTGTTTTACTTTAAGTTCATGTTGTTCAATATAGTTTTTAAATAAAGTTTTATAAGCTGTTATAACAGTCTCATGTTCATCTGGTTCCACTAGAAATAAGAAACACTTTACTGCCTCCTTCATCATTTATAATCAGTCTGTAAACAGTTCATAAATATTAATTAGAGACTATAATAATAATCAGATCTGTGATTTCAGGTGTTTGTCAACAACATTAACTCCTCCTCTTGTTGTTGTTGTTGTTTGCTGCTGTATGAACAGATGATGAACGACAACAAGGTAAATAATATAAACATGTCTTCATAGAAGTTATAATTAGGCTGCAACTAATTATTATTATTATTATCGATTCATCATCAGATTATTTTCTAATCAATCGTTTGTAAAAACACCAAAATGTTCATCATGATGTCATCAGATGTCTGCTTTTATTTTTTCTTACATGATTATCTGAATATTTGTCTGTATAATTGATTATTTGACTGATTGTTGACAAACACAGTACGTCAATAAATCATTTAAAATATCTTTATATCTGCTTATAACTACATTATAGTGTTATAAACCTTTATTAAATGTTATTATACTGATTATAAATGATAAACAGAGGAAGTTAAAGTGAGCAGCTTCCTTCATAAATAAAGTTCAGAGTTGTTGCTGTTTAGATGCAAACAGACACTCGTTTTATCATCTGACGACAGACAAATATGTAAATAATAAACAACTACATGGTGGATTGAGCTGCATTCAAACAGAGAATGTGATGAAGAGAAGCAGGAGACTCTTCCTCTCCTCCGCTCCAACTACAGACGCTCAGTAGTTCATCATTAACCGTCAATATTTAGTGAATTTCGAGCTTCAGAGACTCGAGGCGGTTCAGTAAGAAGAGAGTCGGGGTGTAAAGTTGAAGTAAAGAAGAAGAAGAATGACAGCAGCGCCTCCTACAGGCTGCGGAGGTCGTTACAACCACAGTGTGACGGCGTCGGACACAACTGATGCTACTCACAAGGACACACGTGTTGTAAGATAGATCGGTGTGTTCATGATGTCCGTTATTAATCATTTCATTCTGTTTTCTCTGTTTGCAGAGAGGAGGAGCTTCTTCTCTTCCTCTGTTCTAACATTCATCATCACTTTTCTGCTGCTGTCGCTACGCAAACACATCACACGCCGCTCTTATAACAGCACCTCTCATGTAGATGAAGAACGAGGAGGAGGAAGTGTGGTGTATTGTGCTTAAAGACAATATTAAGCTATGCAGATTGATTTTATAAGTTTATAAGCAATAAGGGCTAGTGTGATACAATTTGTATTGGTGTAGTTATAATCTCATGAACCATATTTAATCACACTGTACGTATAGAGGCACAGTAGAAGAATCATAATCATACACTGGAGAAATGTGAGTGTGTTTGTATTACATGTCACTTTGCTTGGGTCTGCTGGAGGAGATCAAGAAATAAGGGTGTAAAATGACTAGAATAACTTATAAAAAAAATAAAAGGCCAGAAGACAACTTGGCAATAATGGTGTAAAATGATTCCCAATACTTATATAAAAATTGGATATAATCAGGTAGAATTGAATATGCCAGTACATATCCTCAAACACCTCAAAAACCTGTTTTGAAGAGTTTTGACCAACAATGAGTGACGGAGATAAAAGATACATAATAATTGGTCAAAAATTAGGGAGGGTGGATGATAAGGTGTGACCTAAGCCGACCCAAGGGCATAAAAACAATGCCCCAAAGAAAAAACCTTTGGAGCGATTTGGTTCGTTGTAAAAGTGCTACTTGCTCCCTTTTTTTGCCGGCATTAAAGAACACTTTGCTGTTTGGACCTCTGACTCCCTTTTTATTTTCAAGAGAGAGTTTTTTTTTGCTCTGGTACCTTTTTCTGCAACAATTTGATACAAAAGAAGGAGTCTGGGGGGTTTGATGCGCTCGTCAATGACTCACAACATTAACGTAGGATGTTGTCGCACCGGTGAAAATCATTAATGATGGTGTGAAATTTTAGCAGCGATGCTCATGATTCTGCAAGCTGCGGTGTGTTTATTTGTTGAATGAATGATTGGAGTTATTTCTATATTTATTATGTTTTCTTTGTGTTGATGTGCTGCAGATGTAAAGAAACATAAAGCATAAACAAAAGACATGATGAGTTTCAGGTGGAGGCTTCGTTACCGTCTTGGCGATGTTCTGCGCCGCCCGAATCCTCCTGAGCTTCAGGTAACCCGGGTTCTTGGTCACGGCTTCACCCAGCTGCCACACACACACACACACACACACACAGTTAGTGTATTCACAGGAAAGACTCTGTTACACACCTAACAGAAGGTTTAGCGAGCGGTCGGGCCCGAGGCTTTAATATTCTCACGCATGTTGAAGGAGGGAGAAATAATGACTGCATATTTGGATGAAGTGTTTGTTCAACAGGCTTCTGTTTCTCTCTCTCCACATTCCTGAGGTGAAGCCAGATGAGTTCATGTCACCGCAGGAATTCATCTGAGGTTCAAACCCTCCGCTGCTGTTTCGAGTGTTTAGAGATTGTTGGAGAGATTAGTAGAAAAGAAGACAAACGCTGAAACGTTTCTACTGGGTTGAAATAAATAAAGTTATAATAAACCCGCTGAACGCTTTATGTGTTTAACTCACCGTTATTGTCACTGTTGATTCATCTTTTTATTGATCATCTATTGTTTGCTCTGTAAATGATGTCAAACTGTTTGTTCCATCAACAAGCAAAATCTAAAGATATTAAATTTACTGTCACATAAAGACTAAAAACAGCAGCAAACCCTCATAAGTGACTGACGGCCTCCAACTGGGAATGTTTGTATTTACTATAAAAATGACTTAAACGATTAATCAATCATCAATATAGATCATGTTCCATCGACTGATGTCAGAATATTCACTTTATATTAAATCTGCTTTCTTTCACACCTGAAAAGAGTTTTTTTAATTTGACTATTGTTAATATGCAGCTGAACGTCAGGATCAATATGTTGTTGATGCGGCTTCGTCTGAGCCTGTTGAACATATGTTGTTTATGTAAATAAAATAATTATAATGTCAGTTTTTCTGTTTGTTCTTTGACTAAAACAAGGTTATGAATGAAGGATATTAATAAAAACCTTCTGTTGAGGTAAATGTGCCCGATTTTATATTAATATACATGAGAGAAGAACATTTTCTATAAAATTAAATTTAATCTAAATCATCAAATTAAATATCTGATAAATTAAGTCAAAGTTATCGTCCTGTTTATAGATTTTTGACGACTAGACTTCTGAATTGTTTCAAATCTTTTACTGAATTTAATGAGATTAAACTTCCAACATTTTCAGGTAAATATATTTATAACTTTAACCCAAAGATTTATGTTAGATGTGTGATCTTTCGTTGGCTGTGACAACGTATGTCATTAAACTACCAGCTGTAGTTGACTTCATTAAGTGCAGTCAGGTTATTTTATATATATATATAAAAAGCTAAGGGGAAGTAAAGCTTAACCATTGCCTTTGATGAAGCCTAAACTAAGAAACACAATTGTTTTTGCAAGCCAGTTTTTATCTTGTAATAATGTCTGCCCTTTGCAATCTTCTTTTTTGACAAGTCATCTGGTGAAATGACATGTGCCATTGGTTACAAAGATTGTGAATGAAATGGAAAGCCCTAAAAGGAAGATAGTGGAGACAGTGACATCGACGGATATATATAAACTCACCATCTTGGCAGCTTCAGCTTCTCCTTCAGCCTGGATGATCTTCTGTCTCTGGTCCTGTTTGGCTTTCTCCACGTAGAACTGAGCTCGCTGCGCCTCCTGCTGGGCTGCAGAGGAACAAACACACACGACAGGCTAAACGATGCTGAACGACGTCGGGGGGGGGGGCAAAGAGCGGCTCGCGGTTCCAAATCCGGCCCTCCTGCAAAAAATATCTGGCTTTTTGACTTTCACTAACTTTTTAAAATGCAGCTTTGCAAACGTTTATTTATGAAACTTTGTGTTTTGATGTAAGTTTCTGACTTTCATGGGTTTATGTTTTTCTGTCGTTATGTGACAGTAAAGTTGAATTTTGACTGTTCGGTGCAAAATACTTTTAAAAACCAGTCGTGAGTCGTGATCCTGCCTGTAAAAAACTGTGATATAATATTTTTGCCATGTCGTCCATCCCTAGTCCTGATGACTGAACATTATACTGATGATATCAGTGAGATGTTAAATGAGGAGCTGGAGAAGGTGGATGATTAAAAATAATCTAGTACTGAATTCATCTGAATCTGTGCGTCTCAGATCCAGATCTAAAGGCAGCTGAGTATCACTGTGAACCAGCGTTTCTCTTGTTTTCAGGACATTAAATTAATGAACACGGTTATATCATCACTGCGTCTTTTGTTTGGACCACAAAGAAAGTCGGGGATCGGGGATCCTCTTAACAACAAACACCAGGGTCTTTACCTGTTTAATACGGTTCGTCTATTAAACCCTGCTGGGGCCTAAACATCCAGACCAGTTCATCACTTTTTATGACATACTGGGTCCAGTTGCAGTCCGGACTAATAACGCTCATAACTAGTGATTTCCTTCATGAGCTAATCACAGAATAACAATAAAACATATCAGGTTCCTCACCGACTTGTTTGGCCTCGACGGCGGCTGTGTACTCTCGACTGAAGCTGAGCTCAGTGATGGCCACGTCGTCCAGGATGATGTTGAAGTCCTTCGCCCGCTCAAACAGCTCTCTGCGGATCAGCAGAGACACCTGGGAGAGGAAAAACGCCGCCACGGACAATATCTCAGACTGGGTTGTAGGGTTTAGACTTTTTTAAAAACAATACAAACTGCATCTACTCCGTATTTCCCTGCAGACAGAAGAGAGTCTGCTGAGCTTCATCGCTGAATTTTACAAATAGTCAAATGTTCAGCTGTAAAACGACTGTTTTAGACTTTCAGATGTTACTTCCTGTGAGTTTCAGTTTGGAGAAACTCAGACCAAAAACTTTTTGGTCTAAAAGGTCGTATTTTCATGGAGGGCGCAACGACCAGCACGAGGGGGCGAGTTTCAAGGTCGAGGTCACTTTGCCCGTCTGTGCAGTGCAGAGCTCACGGTGTACTGGTGGCTCAAACTGGTGGGAGGAGGTTCCTTCAAATGAAGCAGCATATTTTGGTTGAAATTTGGTCCTCGACGTTGAAAAACTGACATTTCAGAAGCTCGTCTGTTTCTGTTTCTGGCGTCAATCTGCTGCAGCTTCAGTGATTTTACCAACAAGAACAAACTAAAACACTTACTGCAAATATAACAGATTAATACTTGAAATATAAAAGTAGTTATTTCAATCAGGCGAGCTCCGGTAGCCTGATGGATAAGATGCATGTCATACAACCGCAACGGACATTTGTTGCATCATTTCCTGTCATCTCTATCTCTCCTCTTGTTTCCTGTCATCTCTCAACTGTCGCTGTCCAATAAAATGCAAATTAAACCAGCTTTCTGTGTGTTGAGCTGTCCTTATCGTGCTTAACTGTGATTGGCTGAGCTGTTTTCAGCGCTATGACAGCAGTGTTGTGACTGGTGGAGAGTTTGTGCTGCTGCACATGCATGAACCAAACTAGCAGGTTCGCATGGAGAGTAATTCACCCAACATTTAGCGCTAAAAGCAGCTTCTTAGTGTGACAGAAGCTGGAGAAGGTCACTGAGAACCTGCGGGTAACGAGCAGACGGCGAGCGTGTTGGTACCTGCGCTCTCTGCGTGATCAGCTGCGAGGCGTTGAACTTGGCCACCACGCTCTTCAGCACCTCGTTGACGATGGAGGGCAGGACACGCTCGTCGTAGTCCTTCCCCAGATGCTGGTAGAGGGCGGGCAGGTTGGACGCCAGCGGCCGGGACAGGACTCGCAGAGAGACGCTCACCATCTGAAGGTCTGAGAGCACCGAGCGACACGTCAGAACCACAGAGGCTGAAATCCTTTTGTTCTCTGACTAAACATTTGTGATGGTCTTTAAATTCATTGTTTTGTTTCCCTGTTAATGTTCTGTCTTTTGTCTTGAAACGATAAAGACATAATCCAGGTACGATGCACAGTAGAGAATAAAACTAAATCCTTAAAACTTTATATCTAAACTTATTGCAAAGTCCTGATGATGTCATCTGTTTTAATGCAGGCTCATCTTTAAACTTCATACATCTGTAAACAAACAGAGCAAATATAAATAAATATGGACTGAAATACTACTATAACTTAATAATGGGACTAATAATAAAATCAGTAATATTCCTTTTGCACTCAATGTTAATGATTTACAGTGTAGATAAAAGCTTAAAACTGCAATAATTATACATATAATTTATAGTGTAGTGAACAGTCCTGTGTGGTTGTTTTATAGGTTATGTGGGAAAACATCTGATTCATGTCTAAATCCATCCACAAAATGCCCTAAAATAGATTTTTATTATAACTTTCATTATTACAGTGCAGCACCAGAACGATGTTCAGTGGATGTAAGCTACAGTTAATGTCTGTTTGGTCAAATATGGGATTTCATCACTTAAAGGAAGGTTCACAATGTTTTAAATGTGTCTTAAACCAACAGTCAGGAGCCCAAATGAACATTAAAGCTGTTTTTCTTGCTGTAATCATTCCTCCTGTTCATACTGACCATTAGAAGATCCCTTCATAATGACCTTACAATTCATTTAAAAGTTTATCTGAAGCTAATATGAAGCTTCAGCGTCCAAATGAGTCAAATCAAGTAGATATCTTTCAACGTTACAGTCTTTTTAGTGCCAAAGTTCCTCTTTTTGTTACTATACTTCCACCTGCAGCTCAACAGGGAAACACAAAGACTGTAAATGTGTCAGATATCCACTGATATGACTAACTCAGACTGCTGAAGCTGAATAGAAGCTTCACACAGACTTTTAAATGCATTGAAAGCACATTTGAAGGATCTTTTAATATCCGGTATGAACAGGAGGAATGATTACAGCCACCTGACTGCTGCTGCTTGAGAACATTTAATGATTGTGAAGACAAACTTAAACCTGGTTCTGTTTCAGTTTTACAGCATTTCTGGAGTCTGGACAGTTTCCTCTAAATCCAGCTGATCATGTGGTACAAGCTGCTACTGTATCAGCTGACTTGAACACACGTATGTGAGCTGTGTGTGTGTGTGTGTGTGTGTGTGTGTGTGTGTGTGTGTGTGTGTGTCTGACCTTTGCTTCCTGTGAGCGAGGAGATCTTTCTGGGCGTAGCTCTGATGTCGTAGATGATGGGATACTGGAACCAGGGTATCCTGAGAACACCGACACACAGTTAAAGACTTTCTCACATGCATGTATTCTTCTATTATTAACTGTCCCCCTTTTAAACGTTTGAAATGTTACACTGACGACTAGAACATTTTACTCATTAACTAAACTTGGTGCTGTTTGTTTAGCAGGTGTTTCATGGGAAGTCATGTCCTCCATATCTCTTCTGCAAACTCTCAAACAAAGCCAACAAAAAAAAAAACCTGCCTGAACTTGTGATTACGGTTCTTTACTCCTGACAAATATCTCAATCAGTTCAGATATTTTCATTCACAGAAAACTGACACGTGGTTTGAAACTAAACACAGACTCGGAACATGAACAAAACGCTCCAGATCTGCCGTATCAGTTGAGTGATTACAACCACGTATAACGTCTTGCTGGTGGAGTGAGAAGCGGTGTTGCTGTGGTAACGGTGTGGCCTGGCGAGGCCTGCCTACCTACCTGAAGTGGAGTCCCTCAGACAGCACCGTGTCCATCTGCATCCCGCCGATCCTGTTGAAGATGATGGCTCTCTGTCCTCCTTCAACTGCAGGAACACACCAGATAATAAAATGTTTTAAAAAGTTTTAAAGAGAGCGGTTTAACTTCCTTTATCGACTGTCCAGAGAGTGAAGAATTTCATGGTTGTCATGGAAACCGACGATTATTTTCTTTGGCGGTTATTTCCTCGATTAATCGATTAATTGTTTGATCCATAAAATGTCAGAAAATGGTGAAAACCAAAAAATATTCATGTTTAAGAAGCTGCAATCATTTTTTTTTCTTTAAGAATGACTCAAAACAATTAATTGATAGTTTAAATAGTTAATTAGTATATAGGTTATTATATACTAAATCGATTAATCATTGCAGCTCTTTAGCATTTTATATTTTAATACTTTAAAAAAGGGATTTTGCATGTGTTTGTTATGTGATGATACGTATCAGTGTTGGAAAAATATCCATATTAATATTGTGATGGATTCTAAATATATTACCCAGTAATTAAGTGATTTTGTTTTGCTCTGAAAATGCTGTAACATTGTCTTTACTGAGGTCATAAAAGGTCATTAAAATTGATTTGAGAAAGTGTGCAGACACAAGGATCTGACTCAAACTAAAAATTAATTTAATAGTTGGCAACTCAATCAATCAAATGTGATTTAATAAAATGTTTAAAAAATGTCAAAATATGAACAACAACTAAACAAACGAGGGTTTTAGTTGGTCCTGACTTTAGCAGAGGGCGGTTTAACTTCCTTTATCAACTGTCCCAAGAGTGAAGAATTTCATGGTTGTCATGGAAACTAATGATTATTTTCTTTATGGATCAATCTGGCGGTTATTTCCTCGATTAATCGTTTGGTCCATAAAATATCAGAAAATGGTGAAAAATGTGGATCAGTGTTTCCTGAAGTCCAAGATGACGTCTTTAAATGTCTGGTTTTGTCCACAACTCAAAGATATTCAGTTTATTGTCACAGAGACTAAAGAAACCAGAAAATATTCATGTTTAAGAAGCTGCAATCAGAGAATTTGGACATTTTTTATCTTTAATTATGACTCAAAACAATTAATTGATAATTAAAATAGTTGGCTATTCATTTAATAGTTCTCAACTATCGATTCAGTCGATTAATCATTGCAGCTCTTAAGCATTTTCAATTTTATATTTTAATACTTTAAAAAAGGGATTTTGCATGTGTTTGTTATGTGATGATACGCATCAGTGTTGGAAAAATATCCATATTAATATTGTGATTGATTCTAAATATATTACCCAGTGATTAAGTGATTTTGTTTTGCTGTGAAAATGCTGTAACATTGTCTTTACTGAGGTCATAAAAAGGTTTTAAAAAGCATTAAAATTGATTTGAGAGAGTGTGCAGACTCCCTGGACACAAGGATCTGACTCAAACACACCAGTAAAAAAAATCAATAATCAATGAACCAACCAACCGTTGCGGCTCTGGATCAGAGTAACGCGTGTACGAAACGTTTACCTGTGTACGTAGCTTCCTTCACGCCGTAAGCCAGAGCTCCAGCACCGATCAGCAGCTTGACGCCGATGCCTGCGCCCCGAGGTCCCGACGACATCCTGCCCGCTATCTGCCGCAGCTGCTGCAGAAAACCCTGCGACACGGAGACAGATGTGACGACGTCAGACCGGTCAAACAGCATCTATCTATTCTCATTAGATAGATGGATAAGAGTTCTTTATTAATCCCAAAAGGGACATTAAAGTGTTACAGCAGCCACTTGATAGAAATATAAATACAAAAACAATGAGCCAAGTAAAAGAAACAAATACGTTTAAAGGCTAAAACACTTAACGAGGTCATATCCAGTGTGTTTATGAAGAGTCTTCTGTTACGGGGTTAAACTGTTCCAGAGTCCAGGTTAAAGGTAAGTTAGTGTTTGTTTCTGCTTTTAAATCCTTCTTAAGACACATTTTTTATAAACTTCCCTTTCCACCTGACGACTAGTCTAATTCGTTTAAGACAGCTCTGTGTGCAACCGCCTGATTTTAAGTTTATTTTTAAAAGTCTCCTTCCACTCAAAAACATGTTTTTCTTCTTCTTCTTCTTCCTTCAGTTGGATGTTTGTTCTTCTTCTCTGTGCAGATCGTCTGCTGAAGGAGGAAAAGTTTCTCTGTGTTCGTAAAAAAAAAAAAAAATCCAGTTTTTAAGGGGCGGGCCTACGAGCAGGATTTGTGACATCACAACCAGTTTGGAGCCAATCGTGGTCCAGTTTGGAACTTACATGAGTGTGATGTGGAAACCTGAAGCCTCCAGTGAGAAATATTTTCATATTTACAGATTCTGGATTCTGACTTTTAACGAGGATTTTAACAAGGTAACATCAGACACAAATGATTATTTACACACACATCTTTAAATATTTCTGAAGGGAATCCTTTATAGTTTCACTTGTTCTAGCTTTTGGATGATTTATTTGTACATTTCTTTTATACAGTCTTGTATTTTGCTGCTCTTGTGTTTTTCTTTTTGTCTTTTATGCTGTCTATGGAAAGCACTTTGTTTGTTATACAAATAAAAGTTTTGTTAATATTAATAAGTATTTTTGTTGGAGCTATTTGACTGAGATGATTTGCCTACCGTGGCCATATGTACACAGGAGAAGTCAAACTTTATTCAAAATAGTCAATAATTTAATGTTCCCTGGGCTGGCCGATGTTGACAAAAATCAAATATCGTGATATTTTTGACCAAATACCTCGATATCAATACTGAAACAATATTGTAGTGATGCCTGTTGGTGCTGTCACCAAATATTTACACAATGAGACTTTTGATAAATAATCATCAGTAATGTGGATATAATGACTTGGCGGATAAAGGTAAATAATAGAACAGCTGGAACAGTCTTCACTTTACTGTAATGCAGCCTTTAAAACCAGGAAAAGAACACTTATGCTGACAATTAATCTAAATTTAATTGAAATTGCAATATGTCCTACTGCAATCTTCATAACGCAGGAGGCGCAATATTTCTTCAAGGCAAAATGTATTTTTAAAAAAACATTTTAAATTAAATATCTTCATACTGCAGAGATGTCCTGACCTGCACATCATATTCTACAGACTTTGTTTGGTACAGATCCCTGCAGACATCACATCGTAATCATTTTCATGTGTTTTTCAATGAACATGATAGTGATGATGTAAAAATCGTCATACCCTCTAATATTGCAAGTAAATCGCAAATTGCAAAATCAGTCAAAAAATAATGACAAATAACTATTTTTCTCAAAATATTCAGCATTAACTTATGAAATATCGCGATATTACGATATCCAAGATCTAAGACGATATTTCGTTTCATATGACGATGTAATGGATCTATTGTCAGCCCTAGCACAAGTTTAAGACGTTGTTGGACATATTTGATGATCTATTCTGAATTTATGGGGTGTAATATTCAATTCGGCTCAAGTAAACCCACAAAGCGGCGCTCTTCTGTTTGACCGTCAACATTTTCTAATTGCTTTTAGTACTTCCGGATGTCAACTGGGGAGTAAATTGCTTGAATTAGCTAAGCTGCTAAGTATACTGCATGTTAGCTAAATTAAAGTATGAAGAATAAAGGGTTTATTAAGTGACAGTACATTATCCTATAAGGCGTGTGCATGTGCCAAATAAGCGAGGTAATATTAATTTATCGCATTTTTGAACAGACACTGGCATCATCGAGGCTAACTTCAATATTCCCGCAGTATTGTTCGTGAGAGATTAGTTAACCACCGTTAATTAGCTTTAACATCCCCTCCAGCTGCAGCTGCTGTCTTCATGTGTGACTTTAAGCTTTTTCTTTCAATGCCAATTAACTGACATTACTTTAACTGTGAGCTAACTAGCATCTGATTCAGCCCGACTCACGTGTACAACATCACGTTTCAACGAACAAAAAGCAGAAAGCACGAAACAGAAGAACAATTCAACAGAAATAAAGACAGAAATGTGACAAACGTTAGAATTAAAACAAATTTAAAAGCAATAAAAAGACACACTTACGCCAGGCTCTTTATTTGCCATGCTCGTCCTGTCCTGTTAGAAAACCAAGTGAAGAAGAAAGCCAAGGTCATGCGTGATGACGCACTTCCGTTTGCGCGGAGCACCATGGGAAATGTAGGATTTACGGTGGCTGACTGAAGGTTCAGTGATGGAAGAAGTATTCAGATCCTTTATTTAAGTAAAGGTACCAACACATCAATGTACAAATACTCAATTACAAGTAAAAGTCCTGCATGAAAAATCCTTCTACAGTAAAAGTACATAAGTATTATCAGCTTGATAAAAGTAGTGGTTTGGTCCCTCTAACTGATATATTATTATATATGACGTCGTCATTAGATAATTAATACTGAAGCATCAGTGCAGGGGTGGTCTTTACCATTAGGCAAGGTAGGAACTACTGCTGTAGGAACTGGGCCCCGACTAAAAGGGCCTCAAACAGCTATAGATTTATCATGATGTTTAGATATGAAAAATATTGAATTCTGTTACTATTCTTACTCATTATACCCCAAAATACCTTCAAAAACGCCTAAATATTACTTAAAAATATGCAACTGTACACTTCTACTTCAGAAGAAACCATGGTACCACTACATTTACCTGACTCAAGAAATATAACAAATAAATTATAATGTGTTACAACTGATTAATACCGAGCATTATAAAAGAATAAAAAGCTCCACCTTGAACACAGGTTAAGTAAATTTAAGTAAATTGTGCTGATAATAAGGAGGAAAACTGCCTCAAATAAACTCTCAATTTAGTTACACATTTTATTTTTATTTTTTATTTTTACAACTTTGTTGATTCTGTAAAGCTTCAGATTGTTCACACATCCAATCAGTGAAGTCTGTTAAATGACTCTTGTTCAATGATTTCATGTTCAGATTCACTTCATCCACACAATCAGTTAGTTTATCCCAGAATGTCAGCTATGTACTAGAACATAATAAATGATTATTATCATGATAATTACAGTTTGATTGTACATTTCTTTATGAATTTACAAAGTGATGAGAACAAAATATCTATGATGAGGGAAGTTCTGCTGTTTTCTCTGTTTAAGAAACAACAGCACACAAACACATCAATACAAACATGAAACTAACATTTAGAACAAAGAGAAGTTTATATTTTCATCTGAAGAAACGTCAGTTAAGGTAAAAGACGTCATCATGAGCAGCGATAGCCTCCATGGATAAAAACACACAGGAAGAAGTGAATTTTAAAGAAACTGAAAACATCAACAGAACAAATGAAAAGTAAAAAAGTGTTGACAATCTCAGTTTGATTGACAGCTGATCTCTGTGCAGTTCAGAAACACCACAGCAACGAGCTCTCAGAAACAATGGAGACAAAAACACGAAGAATTACAACAGAATCTGACACATGAAGTCTGAAATGACTTCTGTCTATTTGAGTTTACAGAACTCAGCTGTGTCTCTATCAAAATAAAGATGAAGTCCAGCATAGAGAGGCTGAGTGAATGTTGTCTGGACTCTGTGGAGGAGAGTCATGGTTTCAGAGACTCTGTAGAAGGACAAAATACCTGCTCTGTGATCCAGGTACACTCCTACTCTGTATGAACAAGGACCTGAGAAGGGAGCTCTGTTATCGTTGAACCTAAATGAATAACGTTTAGCCTCACAATATAACGCCCAAGATTTGTCATTGTTCCCAAATACATATTCATTCCAGTCTCCTGTTCTGCTGATATTCTTGTATGCGACTGCTACATCAACTCCTCCTCCTCTCCACTCCACCTCCCAGTAACAACGTCCAGTCAGACTCTCTCTACTCAGGACCTGCCAACATATAGTGAATCTGTCTGGGTGACTAGAATAAGACTGTTGTTGTCTCATTCGTTCTACTTTTCTGTTCCCCTCAGATAATAACAGCTGTGGGTTTGCTGTGTTTGGATCCAGAGTGATTTCACGTGCATATTTTAAGAATCCAGCTCTGGTCTTGGGTTCTGCTTCTGACAGTAAAACGTCAACATCAGTCACTGCCAGTGAGATTTTTGTCCATTTCTCCCTCAGGATGTCCTGTAGTTGATCTCTGAGCTCTGACACAGCTGCTGTCACATCCTCAAAGTAGGTCAGAGGACGGATATTGATGATGGATGAGTCTGTAGATGCACTGAGTTGTGACAGTGAGGGGCAGAACTGCTTCAGTTCAGTGTCTTTCCTCTTCAGCTCAGTGATCTCCAGCTCCAGCTTCTCCTGAAGCTCTTTGACTCGACTCACTTCAGTTTCCTGCTGGGATCTGATCTGCTGCTTCACATCAGACCTTCTTTCCTGGAGGAGACGGATCAGCTCAGAGAAGATCTTCTCACTGTCCTCCACTGCTTTATTAGCAGAGCGACTGATGGTCTCCACCTCCTGTTGAAGCAGCTTCACATCTTTCTCTCTGTCCTGGATTCTCTGGTGGATTTGTTGTCGATTCATCTCAGGGTTTTCTCTGTCCAGTTGATCTCCTTGCTGCTCTTTTTCAGCTCTCAGTGGCAACAACTGTCTGAGTTTCACTTCTTCAGAAGAGAAACAAATTTGAGCTCTGATCTGAACGACACCTGTTTCTAGAGTGAATGCAGCCTGCAGCTCTTGTACTACATTACATGTTGGTTACATCCATCGTCAAACTGTAGATCTGAAGGGGAGGGAACAAGGAAATATGAGCGCAGAGTTGACATTGTTCTGCTTGAGAGCAGGAAGAAGAGGGAGGAGTTATCAAGCGCTGATTCATTCCAGGAAGAGGAGCAGTTTTAAAGAGATACTGTGTGTTTCACCCTTTTAAACAATGGAGCTCATTTCTCATTTAAAAACACCGCTCAGCTCTGCTTTCTGGTGCCAACAATAATTCAAATACTTTAAATGAAAAACAGATAAATGAATCACTGTTGTAGAAATGGTGAATTTCCAGTAACATACTAAAATATAATGAAATGACTTCATTTGATAACGTCCTTTAAGTACACCAGATTATTTGCTCTGTGGTTCGGTTGGTGACATGAATCTGGAATAAATCTGTTGTTTTAACGTTATAATTTTCTAACTTTTATCAACAACATGTGATTATCTCCATATCCTTCTGCCTTAATGAAATCATATATACTACATGTTGATTCCTGCAGCTCTGTCCTTTCACTGCTTGTCTTTACAAATGTCCACAATTTACTTTGCCCAGTATGATGTTGTTGGCATGATACATATCTGCCTCAAGGAATGTATATATATATATATATATATATATATATATATATTAAATGTACTTAGTCACTTTCCACCACTGGTCAGTAGTTTTAAATATCTGGGAGCGATGGACATTTCACAGAGAATATGGACTATATTTATAAGAAAGCCACAAGTAAAGAAGTTTAAAGATTGAGTTATTAAGGAAAGTATAGAAATGTTGTATGAGAATCTGGTGGGAAGTATTATCATGGTGTTTTTAATCGGTCTGAAAACATGTTCTTCACTAAAACTGCAGACAGACTGAATGGAGGAGCTTTAAACTCCACTGCACCCCTGGTTAGCAGGATGAAGGTGCCCTCTTGTATCCTGCATCAATTGTCAGATTTCAGTTGTTGACCTGCTGTGATGTTCACTGCAGGAAGACGTGTAAAAACTCCACTGAGCCTTTAACAGCTTCAGACAATATCAGTAAAGACAGATTTAAATATCTCTAATATCCCACTGTGTCAGTTTGTTGACAGAAGTCACATCCTGTGACAATGACGCTGCATTCAGGTCACATGGGAAAGATGGGAGAGAAGAGTTTCCAGTCTGCAAATATTATTCACATCAGCTTTCAGGTTGTAAACAGAACTTGTGAATGTGAGATTTGATGCTGCAGACTGTGATTTCTCTGACTTCTTGATATCTGAGTGACTGGCAGAGAAATACATGAGACCAGATGTAAATAATTATATGTTCAGTGTATGATTTAATGATTTTATGACTGGACTTCAGAATAAGAATAAGAATAAGAATAAGAATAAGAATAAGAATAAGAATAAGAATAAGAATAAGAATAAGAATAAGAATAACTTTATTTGTATAGCATCTTTCATACAAGAAATGCAGCTCAATGTGCTTAACAACAGGAGATATTACATGCACCAAGTGCTTCACATGAAAAAACAACATAAAAAGAACATAAAACGTTAAAAAACACATTAATGTAACATTAATCAGAAAGTATTTCACCATGTTTATAAATCGGTGCCTAGGTCTCTGAAACCATAAGCATAACAGAACCTCCCTTTTCCCAACGGACACAGACTCACCACCGGTCTTGATTAACCGAAATAAACTTCTTTCAGCTTACCCCAGAACATCTTCCTATGGGTTTAACCTCACTGTGGGTCTTATCTGTGTCGGGTGCAACCTGAAGCTGCCCCAGAAAAAAACACCCTTAGTGGCGCTTTGGGGGTTTAAACCTCATCAATATATTTAACATACAAGGACTACCGACGGGGGTCACTGGGGACCCCGAGTATGAACTACTGTAAGAAACAACCATCATAGCAAAATGTAATAATTTTCTCTCAAGACATTATTAGTTATATAATTAATGTCATATGAAAAAAAAATAGATTATTATAATTTAGGGTTAGGGTTAACCTGTTCCCAGTACACCACTGGGAGGAGCAGTATTTAGGGTCATTGACAGAGCACTTGAGGAAATCTGTGTCTGATGCATCTGAGTGCCCCTACCCCCTGATAATGTATGATACTTAAAATTAGGACCCATGGAAAACATGACGTTAATTAATAGTTCCATCTATTAAAACCGCACAGGCAGAAATGGTTGTTTTTGACTGAGGTCCCCCATGACCCCAATACATTGGTATTTTTAAAGAGCACTAATTAAAACAGAAACAGAAAACAATGACATGAAGTCATTAGGAACAAACTGATTGACAAATCAAGAAAAACTGTAATGATAGAATAAAAGCACCTGTGAGATATGACGAGAAGTAAACCTCTGGGGTCTGCAGGTACCCCAGTTGGTAGGATTAAGGTTAAAAAACACACACTGCAATCTCTTTTCTCAAACTTTCCAACGGCTGACTTCAGCACCCATGTAACATAAGATGGTAAATAAAACCCACTTAACCCACAATATTAATAAAAATAAGATAAAATAAAGTGAAACTAGAATACATAAATGCATAACATAAAGATGGAAGATAAAACCCTCTGACACATAAAATAGAATACATACTAACTAATAATAAGAAGAAGAAATTAAAACATAGAATATTGATTGACTATCAATGTTCCATGTTTTAACTTTTTAAATTGAAAACATAGAATACATAGAATGAATAAAATCAGTAAAATCCAACGTTTTAAAAGAAGTGCAGTAGTTCATAAGTGCTAAGCTGACTGAGAGAAAAGCTAGTTGAAGGTTAAAGTGAAGAGATAAGTTTTTAGCTTTCTCTTGAAAATATCTAGCAAGCTGGCTTCCCTGATATCTATTCGTATTGTGTTCCATAGTTTTGGGGCGTAATTGACAAAGGCTGCATCCCTGATTTTCTTTCAGCTGTTGCTGGAATCTCCAATAAACCAGCAGCAGATGATCGCAAATTTCTTGAAGGCAGATAGTTAACAAAGGCGTTAGCAATGTAGCTTGGTCGTAGCCAATTAAGAGCTTTGTATTAAGGAAAAGGCCCTTAAAGTTCTAAATGTTACAAGAAGCCAGTGCAGAGCAGCTAAAACTGGACTAATGTGTTCTCTCCTCTTGGTTCTGGTTAATAGCCGAGCTGCAGAGTTTTGAATGAGCTGAAGTCTCTCAGTGGTTTTTTTGTTTTGTTTTTGTTTGGGAGGCCAGTAAAAAGTGCATTACAGTAATCAAGTAATTTTCTCTGTTTAAGAAACAACAGCACACAAATACATCAATACAGACATGAAACTAACATTTAGAACAAGGAGAAGTTTATATTTTCATCTGAAGAAACGTCAGTGAAGGTAAAAGACGTCATCATGGGCAGAGATAACCTCCATGGATAAAAACACACAGGAAACAGTGACATTTAAAGAAACTGAAAACATCAACAGAACAAGAAAAAAATTAAAAAGTGTTGATAATCCCAGTGTGATTGACAGCTGATCTCTGTGCAGTTCAGAAACACCACAGCAATGAGCTCTCAGAAACAATGGAGACAAAAAAAACGAAGAATTACAACAGAATCTGACACATGAAGTCTGACATGACTTCTGTCTATTTGAGTTTACAGAACTCAGCTGTGACTCCGTAAGGATAACAAAGCATAAGTCCAGCATAGAGAGGCTGAGTGAATGTGGTCTGGACTCTGTGGAGGAGAGTCATGGTTTCAGAGACGCTGTAGAAGGACAAAATACCTTCACTGTAATCCAGATACACTCCTACTCTGGAGGACTGAAGACCTGAGATGGAAGTTGAGATATTGTTGAACAAAAATTCACAACTTTTAGTGCCACAATATAACATCCAAGATTTGTCATTGTATCCAAATACACATTCATACAAGCCTCCTGCTCTGCTGATATCTTTGTATGCGACTGCTACACGAACTGCTTCCCCTCTCCACTCCACCTCCCAGTAACAACGTCCAGTCAGACTCTCTCTACTCAGGACCTGACGCCAATTAGCGAATCTGTCTGGGTGACTAGAATAAGACTGTTGTTGTCTCATTAGTTCTGCTTTTCTGTTCCCCTCAGATAATAACAGCCATGTGTTTGCTGTGTTTGGATCCAGAGTGATTTCACGTGAATATTTTAAGAACTCACCTCTGGTCTTGGGTTCTGGTTCTGACAGTAAAACGTCCACTTCAGTCACTGTCAGTGAGATGTTTGTCCATTTCTCCCTCAGGATGTCCCGTAGTTGATCTCTGAGCTCTGACACAGCTGCTGTCACATCCTCAAAGTATCTCAGAGGATGGATGTTGATGCTGGATGAGTCTGCAGGTTCACTGAGTTGTGACAGTGAGGGGTAGTTGTGTAGAAACTGGTTGTGATCCTCTGTGTGTGAGAGCTGCTTCAGTTCAGCGTCTTTCCTCTTCAGCTCAGTGATCTCCTGATCCAGCTTCTCCTGAAGCTCTTTAACTCGACTCACTTCAGTTTCCTGCTGGGATCTGATCTGCTGCTTCACATCAGAGCTTCTTTTCTGGATGAGACGGATCAGCTCAGTGAAGATCTTCTCACTGTCCTCCACTGCTTTATCAGCAGAGCGACTGACGGCCTCCACCTCCTGTTGAAGCAGCTTCACATCTTTCTCTCTGTCCTGGATTCTCTGCTGGATGTGTTGTCGACTCACCTCGAGCTCTCTCCACTTCTCAGCCCTTTCTGCTGCAGCTGAGACTGTGTCGTGGCCTTTATGTTCATCCACAGAACAGAGATAACAGATACTCTGCTGATCAGTACGGCAGAACATCTTCATCACCTCATCATGACGAGAGCAGATGTTCTCCTGGAGCTTCTCTGAGGGGTCGACCAGCTTGTGCTTTTTAAATCTAGGTGATTCATAATGAAACTGGAGGTGTTTCTCACAGTAAGACATCAGACACTGCAGACAGGACTTGAGGGCTTTCAGCTTCCTATCAGTGCAGACATCACAGGCCACATCTTCAGGTCCAGCATAGCAGTGATCAGCAGGAGCAGCTTGGAGTCCAGTCTTCTTCAGCTCCTCCACTAAATCTGCTAACATGGTGTTTTTCGCCAGGACAGGCCTCGGTGTGAAGGTCTGTCTGCACTGAGGGCAGCTGTAGATCTTCCTCTGATCCTCTTCATCCCAGAAGCCTTTAATACAGTTCATGCAGTAGCTGTGTCCACAAGGAATAGTCACCGGATCCTTCAGTAGATCCAGACAGATCGAACAAGAGATGGTTTCTTGGTCCAGCTGATCTCCTTTCTGCGCCATTTCAGCTCTCAGTGGCAACGACTGTCTGAGTTTCACTTCCTGAGAACAAGGAAATATAAGCAGAGGGTAGAGCTTGTTAGTTATTAAGAAAGAGTTATCAGATTTTACATCATTCTAGGAAGAGGAGTGGTACTGTGAATTAAAATTATCTTTCCTCATTTACAGTGAAGTCTCAGTTAAAACCTGCTCACCATTTCAAAACCGTTTTGTATTTAGGTGTAAAATATTAGTCCAGTGTTTCCCAAACTAGGGGTCGGGCCCCCCCAAAGGGTCAGCAGATAAATCTGAGGGGTCGTGAGATGATTAATGAGAGAGGAAAGAAGAAAAAGTTCTGATATACAAATCTGTTTTCAGTTTTCTCTAATCTTTTCTCTAAATCACTATTTGGTGGAGCTGTTAACAACTCATAGACATGTGAAATGTGACCCCGACTACACACTGCTTTTTGTAAGACGTCAAAAGCCAAAAAGGTTGGAAACCACTGGTTTCATCTTTAACAATGTGTTGTATTTTAAAAGCTTGTTATATTATCCATTGTGTCAAATCTTCATCTGAAAAGTAACTAAAGCTGTCACATAAATGTAGTGGAGTAGAAAGTACAATATTTCCCTCTGAAATGTAGACAGTAGCATCACATGGAAATACTCAAGTAAAGTACTATTCTTGAGTAAATGTACTTAGTTACTTTCCACCACTGCTTATTTGAGGTGCAGATTTGGAGAGGGTCCTTAGTCCTCCTCTCCCTCCCTCACAGTGATGTCCAGCAGGTGGCAGCAGATCTCTGACTGTGGCCTCATGACCTCAGTTGGATATAATAACTGTTGACAGTGGTGTCTGGTGTCAGTCGCTCTCATGAATGATGCTGCTGTTGTTACTACTAAAAGTCACCAGTTTGAACTGAAAAATTTCAGTTCCATGTTTAAGACAATGAAATTTCTGCTGCAGAGCTCCAACAAACAAACATCAGAATCACACAGATGGGAGAAGCTTCACTTCACGTCACATATTGTGCTTTTAATGACTTAAAACAACCTGTATTGGTAATTATTTCTTTTTTTTTTTACATTTAATACTTGTATCTGTATTGTATAGAAAACAATTTCATGCTAATTCAAATGTTGGATATTTAACATCAAGATTATGATAAACTAAGTCAAAGTCAAGATAACAAGACATTAAAATTCCTAATTATGGGATTGTTACAGCAGTGTACTGGTGACACCATTATGAAACAGTCTACTCAGTTTCTGGTTACAATGAGACATTTTTCATCTTACAAGATATTTTTATGACATAATGACATATATTTTTCCTTATTGCTGGATACCAAATTATTCAGTTTGAATCTTGTTACATCAAGAAATCTTTAAAACCTGTTACATTTTTAAAAAAAAAAGTTATAATATGACAAGTTATAACAATAAGTTTGTGGGTTTTTTTGTTTTTGTTTTAACTACATACCAACTTATGAAGTAACAAGAAGTTTCTTGTTGTCAGTTGGTAGAGTGTGTCATTATAACAGAGAGGTTTCTTATTTAACATCATATGTTGGTTTTGTGTTTTAACCAGAATGTTTCTTCATAAAACATATCAAGTTCTTTTTTATAATAAAAAACTTTCTTCTTAAAATGGAATAATGTGGTTTAGTAATGACAAAAAAACCCAAAACAATTAAAACACCAGCACATCATCTCAATAAACAAGACCTCCACAAACACTGTCAGATCGTAGCCTCTGCACCAGTCAGTCTACGCTTCGAGCCATTTTCATACATTACCAGTTTTCTTGTTGCCTGTTTTCCCCTTACCTAACCCTGTCTCCTGTTCCCTGCAGTTCCATCTGCTCTGTCTCCAGCCCCTCGTCTCATCTCGTCAGCCCTGCTTCCCTGCCCTGGACCCCCGTTCTCCCAAGCTTCCAGCCCAATCTTCAGCCCCAGGTTCCAAGCTTCCAGCCCAAAGCTCAGCTCCTGGTCACCCCCGATCAACCTTTGAAGGGACTCATCTTGCCATTTTCATGGGGTACCATGGAGTCTCCAAAAGGAGGCGTGGTCCCCATGGCTCCGGACACCACTGGCTCTCTCAGCAGTCCGGCACCACCAAGGCTCCGCTGCCCAGCACAACTACTGACACCCAGCCTGTTTCTGTGCTGCAGCCTTTCCCTGTTCTTGCTGAGCTGCAGCATTACCTTGGTCCGGAATTACAGCGGTCCCCTGTTCCTGCTTAACTGTAGTGGTCTCCTGTTCCTGAGCTGCAGCAGCCCTCTCTTCCTGTGTAGCAGAAATCCGCTGAGCCCGAGCTGCAGCAGTCACTGGTTCCTGCTGAGCTGCAGCAGTCCTCTGTTCCTGAGCTGCAGCAGTCACTGGTCCCTGCTGAGCTGCAGCAGTCCTCTGTTCCTGAGCTGCAGCAGTCACTGGTCCCTGCTGAGCTGCAGCAGTCCTCTGTTCCTCTGGCTCCTTCCGCTCACCTTCCTGTCTTCCTCCAGTGATCTCCACTATGTCACCGGCTGCCAGGTTGTCCTCCAGAGCACCTTTCAATGAAACATTTTGATTAAAAGGCAAATTATTTCTGAGGTACCTCAGAAATAATTAAGATCTAATAAGTATAATTATGAGCTAATAAGTGATAATTTTGACTTTTCAGTCAAAGTTATTAGAAATTAAGTCACAATTTTGAGAAATTAAGTCACAATTTTGAGATACCATGTCAAAATTAAGAAAACACAACTTTTTGGGTTGATCAATTGATTAATTTGACAACTTTTTCTTCTTTTGACTTTCTCATAATTTTCAATTTAGAAAGTCAGAAAGTTACTTTTTAAGTTATACCTAAGGGATGGTAAGTCAAAATTACAAAGTTCTTCTCAAAAATATGACTTAATAAGTCAAAATTATGAGATAAAAAGTCAAAATTATGACTTTGTAAGTCAAAAATGTGTTTTTAGAGTCCAAACTAAATGATATAATATAGTAAATTATATTATGTCACAATTTTGAGATACTCATTTTGATTTGAGAAGTCAAGATTATGCGATACTACCTGAAAAATATGAATTAATAAGTCATCATTCAGACATTTTTAAAGTCATAATTGTGAAACATTGAAGGACCAGTGAGCAGGATTTAGTGGCATTTAGCAGTCAGCCGCCATTCAACATGGTGGGCTCTGTGGACAAGGACTTGCTCCCTATTTAGATATAAAGGGCTCATTCCAAGGTTATGAAAACATGATTCTTATTTTTTTATTCTAATTACAACATACTTATGAATATTATATTCCATTTCTGTGAAGTCTGTTCTGCTAGATGCGACTATATTCTACACACTGCACCTTGAAAGCACAATTTTGAGATACTAGGTCAAAATTAAGTAAATAAAACTTAAAATTAGATTAACTAGACAGCTTCTTCTACTTTTAACTTTCTCATAATTTTGATTTAGAAAGTCAGAACTGTGACTTTCTCATAATTTTGTCTTTCCACCACAGTATTATTATTTTTTTTACCATTCCTAACTGTTTATCGTTTTTTTTCTTTTCTTGGCAGAATTAATCTTCCATACATGCCTCAAAAGTCGCCCCTCTGTGTCTGTTAAAAGTCGCAGCGGAGCTCAGGTTGCCTCCGTCGGCCGACTGTGAGTTTGCAGTCGCAGCTTGTGCCTTCACGGCTCATTGATTGGCTCAGAGTTCAGTTCCTCCTGAGGAAATCACTCCTTTTATAGTTAACGGAGCGCCGAGCGGCTGTTTTCCGGGTTCACACTCACTCAGCATGTAGAGGAGGCGGACCGCAGGGAGACACCTGGACCACCGCTTACACACCGGATCCAGACACGGTATCGATCCCCAGATATCGATCAGCTATCACTGCAGGTGAGGAGCGGATGGGTGGTGTTTCTGCACGGGGGAGGGAGGGAGGGGGGATCTGGTGGATGAGGAGGGGAGGGGATCAGTCTTCTGGGTGGATCAGATCAGACATGTCAGGTCCTGCAGACTACTGCAGCAGTCTCACCAGGAAAAGGTCTCAGTCTGACTGTAAGGTTCAAAGTTCAACTTTACCTTCTTTACTTGTTCTGTTTTTACTCTTGAGTCAGTTATAAGGAGGCGACGCTTCGGTTTGATGGACGTTTTTATTTCTGCTCTGAGATCAGATTAGTGAAACATCAACATCACGGAGGTTTACTGAAGGTATGTGACGACACCAACAAAACAAGGGCAGCAGATGTGTTTCTACGTACTGTAATAAGCAGCCAAGTAACCTGCATTTACCAGAGTATAAAGTACAGCTGAGAGGTATTTATACTTCAAATCTTTCTATTTTGTCAAACTTTATACTTTTTTATATGATATGAAAATCATCAAATATGATCTGTAGTGGAAGAAGTATTCGAATCCTTTATATCAAAACCACAAAACACTGCACACACAATATTCCAGTACAAGTAAAACTACTGCATTCCAGATATTACTGGAGTAATAGCACAGATGTGTAGGCAGCTAAATCTAGAATTGAGTATCAAAGAGAAAGAGGAGCTAGTTTCACAGTAGTGTTCAATGTTTGATGTGTGAAACTTGAAGCAGATTCACACATCGAACATTGACCACTATTTAAAATGTTGCAGCTCAGTCTGACTCCTGCACGCTGCTGCTGCTGCTGCTGCTGCTGCTGCTGCTGGATCATTAAATGTGCAGCAGTGCATCATGTTCAAATGTGAATGAATCTCCAGCCATCAAGACACATGTGGTGTACAGGAAACTTTGTATTGATTAAACAGCTCAACAATACGTGCAAGTAATGTGACATTAAAATACAGTTTCCATGTTAACAGTGGTGGAAATACCGTGATGTTAAAATACTCTGCACAAGTTCTGCATTTAACATCTCATTTTAGTAAAAGAAGAAGAAGCTAAATATACTTGAAGCATCGAAAGTAAAAGTACTCGTGTAGAATGGATCCTGTCAGTGTGTTATGTGATTATATATTATGATATTGATTATTATCACTGATGTAGCAACATGTAAACGGCTACCGGTTGAGAACAAGCTAACTATGTTCTGTTGGGTAGTTTAATCCAAATCCACAAAGTAACAAGTATCTCCAGCTGTCATATAAATGTTGTGGAGTAAAAACTACAATATTTTCTTCTGAACTGTTGTGAGAATAAAAGTGTAAAGTAGCATAAAGTACCTGAGAATGGTGCTTTAGTGCAGCACTTGTAAGCAGCAGGTTTAGACTTTGCTGTCAAGACAAAATCATCTCAACTCAAGGAACACTTCCTAGCTTTTTTTTTTTTTTTTTTGGAGCTTTCAACTGCATGTCATCACAGGAGCGACGTTGTTGGTCAGTGATTAACAATATTGCAACAATAAAATGGTAGTTAAGTGCTGTAGCTGAAGTTCGAAACCATATATGAAGTAATAAATGATTAATTACATAAGTAATAAATACAGAATTATTTCTGTATGTGCACAGGTATGTTATTGGTTGCTATAGAAACAAGAAGTTTAATTAGTCTCCTTTAAAATGTTCTTCTCTGGGGGCTGCAACTAATGATGATTTTCATTATCAATGAATCCATTATTGTCTCAATCGATTGATTGGTCATTTAGTTTAATAAAAATGGCCCACAGTGACGTCTTCAGTTTGCTTGTTTTGTCAAAAAATATTCAATTTATTGTCATGTTTGATAAAGAAAAGCAGCAAATCGTCACATTTGAGCAGCTGAGAGCAGAGAAACGAAATTGACTAATTCATCAATCGATTCATCGTTTGATTATTAAAAGACTGATCGTTGCGTCTCAAATCTTGTTAAAGTTCACAGGTGGATGTTTGTATGTTTATGACACAAATGAAAAACAAAAAAAACAAGACGTTCAGTTCCATCTGTAGCAGCAACAACACTGAAATATTGATCACATGTTGCATCTCTATAAACTGCATATCATTAAAACAACCTGAAATGATCCCACAGCTCTTCATATTCAAGAAGGACGTCACATACAGTTCATACGAAACACTTCTCTCCTCTCAGTTTAAGGTTTTACTAAAAGATTCTCGTTGCTTACAGTTCAATAAAAGACGTTATTGAGTCTTTTGATTCACAACTATATTCAACACAAATAAACTTCTGTTAATGGGGAAATTGAGGGAATTTAAGGGAAGTAAACTAGTGTGATTTGGTTTGAAGAGTTCTGCAGCTGAGCTATTTTTACACTGTGCTGTCACGACTTTAACAATGTGGAGTCGATGAATCTTTGTTCAGTTGTCGTCGGAGGAGGACGACGACCGTGTGCGTTTTAGTGTTTTGAACGGTCTCTCTAGTCAGAAGTGTGGTGTTGTTTTCTGAGCGTTTTACCTGATCAGTCTGCAGCACTTCCTTTGATTTAAATTTAGGCCAAACTTTCAGAGACTTCATCACTTCCTCTTTTTACTGCTTTTAACCAGAAGACGTTGCTTCCGGTTCACTTTGTGTCTCACAAACTCAGTCGTGCCAGCCTGCAGAGCAGAAAACAGAAAGTTAAACTCTGCCTGAAGTAGCTTTAAAGTCATTAAGATCATTTCATTCCAGACTGTCTGACGGTATCATATGTTTTCTTTATCATGTTGCTCCAGCAGAGTAAATATTCTACATGTCTGCTGCATCATTTGAAACACATTTCCCCAAAATTCAGCCTGACAGATTTGGTATTTTTTGGATTGTTTTTAGTGTAGAGGCTCATTTAAGTCAAACAGATGCCACTGATACACAATGTGCATGTAATGTACACAGGAAGAAGGTGTGTATTGCATTTTTATTTGATCAGTGCAACCGTGGAAAGCAAGAAAACAACAGAACAAAGAAATCATGGCTCCAGCTGTGTCTCTGCTCTGAGCTGCGTGAGGCTCCTTTACCGCCACAAACTGATATTCAGAACAAACAGTAAAGAAAACAACAGATCTCAGCTAGAATGTAAAATAAAGACGTGTTTGAGTCAGGGATGTTGAAGAGGTTTTAAATGTCTTTGAAGGCTGAGAGAAATCTTAAAGGACGAGTTCACAGTTTTTTCGAGTGTGTCTTAAACCAACAGTCAGGAGCTCAAATGAAACATGAAACATGGTTTTTCTTGCTGTAATCATTCCAAGAAGATGTCTTCATAAAGAAGAATCAACTAATCCTCTTGGTTCTGATCAGTGTGATGGTACTGAGGAGGGTTTATGAAGGTGGAGAGGACTGAAAATGTGCATTTCTGTGCAAAAAAAGCAAAGTGTGACAGTGTGCAGATTCATCATATGTCCTTCAAAAAGTGGTTTGAGAATAAACTCAGAATGAAATGATCGGGAGCTTTTTATTTATGGAGTCTGTGAGTTACAGGAAGAGTTATGAGCAACACACATTATTGTCTTGATTCATCGATTAATCGTTTTGTCTATAAAATGTCAGTAAATAGTAACAAAAAAAAGCTTGTTATAATTTCCCAAAGAGTCAAAGACGACGTCTTCAAATGTCTTGTTTTGTCCGAGACATTCAGTCATTTGTGACAAAGAAAAGCATCAAATCTTCACGTCTGAGAAGCTGAAACTACCAAATATTTGACATTTTTGCTTTAAAAAAAAGATTAAAACGATTATTCGATTATCAAAATAGTTGCTGGTTAATTTTTTGTCAGTCAGCTAATCAATAAATCGGTGTTTTATTGGTAAACAGCTGCTGAAATGTTTTCATCCTGTGTGTTGACAGCAGCATGGGGAACCTGATCAAGGTGTTAACCAGAGACATCGACAACAACGGTGGAAACTTCTTCCTGGACTTTGAGAGTAAGTTGAACACAGTAAACACACACACACACACTGTACATCAGCAGGGAGTGTGTGTTCGACCTTCGACCTCTCGTGTCTCCACCGCAGATGCTCAGCCCTCGCAGTCGGAGACGGAGGTGTGGGAGAAGGTGAACCAGGTGCTGACGGAGGCTCAGGTCATCCTGGACGACCTGCAGGCGTACAGAGGAGCAGGAGAGGAGATACGACAGGTAACACGGATACAGAATAGAAAACTCTCATCGAACCTTTTTTATCTCTCCTCACTCTTCTTATTATCAACAGAAAACATTCAGGAAGCTTCTCGTGTTTATCTGAGCGTCGGCTGTCGACATCAGCTGTAGATAATTAAGGTTAAAGGACGAGTTCACAATCTTTCTAGTCTCTTAAAACAACAGTCAGGAGCTCAAATTCCTCCTGTTCATACTGACCATTAGAAGATCCCTTCATAATGACCTCACAATGGAAGTGATGGAGGACAAAATCCACAGTCCAAAAGTTTATCTGAAGCTAATATGAAGCCTCAGCGTCTAAATGAGTCAAATCAAGTAGATATCTTTCAACGTTACAGTCTTTTTAGTGCCAAAGTTCCTCTTTTTGTTACTATACTTCCACCTGCAGCTCAACAGGGAAACACAAAGACTGTAAATGTGTCAGATATCCACTTGATATGACTAACTCAGACTGATGAAGCTGAATAGAAGCTTCACACAGACTTTTAAATGCATTGAAAGCACATTTCAAATGTCTTTTAATATCCAGTATGAACAGGAGGAACGATTACAGCGAGGAAAACCTCTCTCACTGTTCATATGGACACCTGACTGCTGGTTTAAGACACACTTGAGAAATTGTGAACTCATATTCTGCACATTTCCAGCTCTATATTTTATTATATTCTGGGACTCTACTTGAATTTCATGATTTACAGATAAAAACTCAAAACCTTATTTATTGTCGGAGCTAATATAGGTTTTATTTTATCGTATCTAAGCCACCATGTGATTATTTGTATACTCATGCAGTTCTGACACTGAACACAGTGTGGAGCATGAATGCAGGAGGTGCGTGTAGCTCAGATCCAGGTGATGAGGATCAGGTGTGAGGAAGAGGAGGCAAACAGTTTTTCATGACTGACATCCAAGAATCTTAATTAGCTGAATGCCTCTGTGGCTAATTTAAGTATATTATTTTAGTTGAAAGTCAATACATTTATTTTCTACTGGTCCTTTATGCAGCCCCTTAGTTCAGCCTCTGTCTGAAACAGGCTGTTTTAGCTCCTGTCTCTTTAAGCCCCGCCCTCCCGATGAGCCCACTCTGTTCTGATTGGTCAGCTTCAGGAAGCTTCCTCCAGGATTTCACTTCTTTTTCTCCTTCTTTACTCCGTCACTCAACTAATCGATTCATTGGTTCATCGTTGCAGCTGAAAAATCTCCTGATATTTTATTCTTTAAAGATGTTTTATCGTTTAAATGTTTGTTGTTTTAACTTGTGTGTGTGTGTGTGTGTGTGTGTATGTGTGTGTGTGTGTGTGTGTGTGTGCAGGCCATACAGAGCCCCGGTGTGGAGGGGGTGCAGGAGAAGGCCTGGTCTGCTGTGGTTCCTCTGGTGTCAAAGCTCAAAACCTTCTATGAGTTCACACAGAAACTCGGTAAGAGCAGCTCGCTATTAATAAACGTCTGTTCTTCATTCTTCTTCTGCAAAATACGCTGATGACGCGGCACGAGTAGGCTTTTTTAAACCATGATGTCGAGTCTGCTGTGTATTTTGAGAGAGAGATGGTGTAAAGTTCTTGGTAGCTGATGTGAAATGCAACAAGTCTAACTTCAGGGTTAATGGTTGAAGGAGAATAGAGGCTGACATTAAACTTACAGACTGTGCAGCAGTTAAAACCAAAAAAACTGCAGCAATGATTTTCTTGCATCAGTCCAATAAGTGAAAGGACGAGTTCACAATGTTTCCAGTGTGTTAAACCAGCAGTCAGGTGTCCATATGAGCAGTGAAAGAGGTTTTCCTTTTAGATTATTTGACTTTTTAATACAGAACATTAGTGTTTCCTGCTTCTTGCTCATTTTGGAAAGTTGTGATTGGAGATGAAGAAGTTTGGATGGATTGAATGTGGGGTTATTGATTAAAGGAAACTTACCCGTCCCTCTCTGTTCCCCCCCTCAGAGACCAGTCTTTGGTGTCTCCTGAAAGTTCTCACCAGCTCTGACTCCAGTCCTACTCAGCAGCTGGAGCAGAAACAGGCTCTGGCTCGTCAGTTCGCTCACATCCTGCACTTCACGCTGCGCTTCGACGAGCTCAAGGTTCTCCTCCTCATCTTCGCTCTTCATATAATCATTATAATGATAATAGTAACTTTATTTACAGCACTGTGCAAAAGTTTAAGGCACTAAAACTCAAGTGAGGATGTTTTCAGAATGAACACCATGAATGATTTTGTATTGATCAGTTAACTTGATCCAAAGTCATAGCTGAAGATAGATCTTTATGACTCTGGATGGATGTTTGGGTTCGTTGTCATGCTATAGAAGAGATTTTGGACCAATCAGACGCCTCCCTGATGTTGCATTATAGAAAAGACTGTAAAACCTCTGCACAGTACTGTATAAAGCACTTTTTAAAAACATTGTTTACAAAGTGCTGCTTTATAAACAAAACACACAACAAAAGGAAAAATAAATAATCGATAGATTTTTAAATTACATATTTATACAGTTCTGCACTCTGTGCTCCTATTGGTCAACATCATAGAACATGTGATGGCAGCTGTCTGCTGTCTTTTGTCAGGACGTTGGTAACTACGTACATTTACTCAAGTACTTGTACTTTACTTGAGTATTTCCATGTGATGCTACTTTCTACATTTCAGAGGGAAATATTGTACTTTCTACTCCACTACATTTATTTGACAGCTTTAGTTACTTTTCAGATGAAGATTTGACACAATGGATAATATAACAAGCTTTTAAAATACAACACATTGTTAAAGATGAAACCAGTGGTTTCCAACCTTTTTGTCTTTTGACGTCTTACAAAAAGCAGTGTGTAGTCGGGGTCACATTTCACATGTCTATGAGTTGTTAACAGCTCCACCAAATAGTGATTTTTCCCTCTAAACTTCTCACATGCTTTCATTTCAATAAATGTTCAAATGATCCAATATTTCAGCAAAAATCAAAGATTAGAGAAAAAGTCCAAAAACTGAAAACAGATTTGTGTATCAGAACTTTGTTTTTTCTTCTTTCCTCTCCCATTAATCATCTCACCACCCCTCAGATTTATCTGCTGACCCTTTGGAGGGGCCCGACCCCTAGGTTGGGAACCACTGGACTAAACTAGCTAACTGTATATAAAGTAGTGTAAACTAGCTCCACCTCCAGCAGCTACAACAGTAACATGCTGCTCTAACACTGATGCTTCACTATTAATAATCTAATGATGTCATATATAATAATATATCAGTCAGAGGGACCAAACCACTACTTTTACTGCAATACTTTAACTACATCAAGCTCATAATACTTATGTACTTTTACTGCAATACTTTAACTACATCAAGCTCATAATACTTATGTACTTTTACTGCAATACTTTAACTACATCAAGCTCATAATACTTATGTACTTTTACTGCAATACTTTAACTACATCAAGCTCATAATACTTATGTACTTTTACTGCAATACTTTAACTACATCAAGCTCATAATACTTATGTACTTTTACTGTAGTAGGATGTTTCATGAAGGACTTTTACTTGTCGCTGCTGCATTTTGGACCAACTGAATTGATGATATCGTCTCCTGCTTCACCTCTGACACATCCTGTCCAAGCTCAAGGTTCACTGCACCGCCTCCTCCTCCCCCTCACATTCTTCCTCTCTGTTTTGTTGTCTTGTGTTGCAGATGACGAACCCCGCCATCCAGAACGACTTCAGCTACTACCGCCGAACCATCAGCCGCATGAGAATTAACAACTTGTCTGTAAGACACGAAGAACCATGAATCAGTTGTTTGTTTACTGTGAAACAAGAACTCATGAAGCATTTTAGACACATTTCACCCAAACTCAGCCCGACAGATTTGATGTGTTTGTCATCTCCACCATAATTTAAGATAAAATAAAACAGAAAAATGACATAAATGTCTAATGTACAACCACCATTTTGATGCAAATGTCTTATATTTGGGTCAAAATTGTAACAATTTTAAATTATAATGTAAAATAGAAATAATGGGTGTTTGATTTTCTCACCTTTTTCAGGCCGACGCGGGGAACGAGGTCAACAACGAGCTGGCCAATCGGATGTCTCTGTTTTACGCCAGCGCCACGCCCATGCTGAAGACGCTAAGCGACGCCATGACAAAGTTCGTCTCAGATGTGAGTTCAGATTATTTCATTTCACGCCGCCGTAGCAGGAACAAACGTGACTTTTTAGCAAATAAATCGACTGACTCAACATAAAATAACATAACATAACATAACAAAAGTTGAATTATTTCTATATAGTTGATTTGAAATTGAATGGGTTAAAAAGCCGTACAATTGAAGTGAAAAAATAAACTACAAAACCAACAGTTAAATAATAAATAAATGTTGTTTATTACACATTTATACATTTATTTCACTATTTCTTTGTGGATTATACACAAATTTTTAATGTCTGCATTTATTTAGTATTTGTTTATTTAAATAATTTATTGAACAGTTCATTAAAATATTCATTCACTTTGAATATAATGTGTTCAGTATATATGTAATGTATTTTTTTAATCAACCTAATTACACTTTTTGATTTTTTTTGTTGCTGAAAAAACTTCAAAAAACACATAAGACAGAAAAATGTGACTTTTCTGAATTTGTACATTTAAAAAATGATTCGTTGAATAGAGTCACCACAATCAATCAATCAATCAATCAATCAATCCAGCGATCAATCATTATTTGTATGGTATCTTTCATACAGTATAGGGCAATTTAGTGAAATATAGTGAAATAAAAACTAGATAAAATAAAGAAACAAAGACAAATAAAATCAATGAGGGAACAAATGAATAAATAAAAAGACTGTCTTGTTATTTCATACACCACCAGCAGAGGTCACCCTCACTACATCTCACTAAAGCCTCACTAACTAAAGCTTCAAATGTCCACATCACACCTGTGTCAGTTGCATACTGGACCACGATTGGCTCCAAACTAGCTGTGATGTCATAAATCCTGCAGATACGTCCAGGTGTTAAGATGAGCTCAGAGAAAACTCTGAAAACAAACAGAGAAGAGAACAACAACCAGCTGAAGGAACAAGAAGAAACAAAGGTCATGAAATCATTAAAAGCAAAGTTTTCGATCTGAACTATGAAGCTGATAGTGAAGCCGGCAGACCAACACCCACCTGTGACAGGTGGTCAGTACAGGAACCCCCCTAAAGTCTTTACCCTGCACATCTATGACTGTTTCCACCCAGAACAACAACATCATTATTAAATATGCAGATGACACAACAATCGTCAGCAGAACAGGTAAATAAAATCACTATGGAGAGAACAACGACCTTGTTCTCATCATAGAGAAAACTAAAGAACTAACCCTGCCCCCCCCCCCCCCCACTATACTACTAGTGTTAGTATAGTATGACTCAGTGAACTGTACCCGGACTGTTCTGTACTTGTACAAATGGTGATAAATCTCTTGATTTGACTAGTTTAGTGTTTAAAGTGTGAGTTTACAGTTTGAAATAAATCCTTTTGGCAGCAGTTTTCTGCAGCATAGATTTATGTTCAGCTAAATATTATTTAAATGAATGGTAAATGGACTGTACTTGTATAGTGCCTTTCTAGTCTTCCGACCACTCAAAGCGCTTTTTACACTACGAATCACATTCACCCATTCACACACATTCATACACTGATGGCAGAGCCATCAGGAGCAATTTGGGGTTAAGTGTCTTGCCCAAGGACACATCGGCATTTACATAATGCTTGTTTTTTAAAATTTAAAAAAAAAAAACATTTAAAGGGATAGCTCGCTTTTTTTTTTGAAGCGTGCTTGTATATGATCGTTATCTGTAGTCAGTGTATTAACCTGCAGTAGATTTGGGTCGCTCGCCTCCACTGCTCTGTACTGCTGTGAACTGAGCCAGCAGCGAAACCTATTTCAGCCTCCTAAAAAATGAATATTTGCTGTCAGACAGCTCTTTCCTTTGGCACTACATTTTCTCAACCATAGAACTTCCGTATTCCTACACATGCTGCACTCTGAATTACACCACAGCAGCACTTTCTGGCCCAAACAGCTGATCTGCAGCGTGATATGTGGGAAGGAATGAGGAAGTTCTACAATTCAGAAAATGTAATGCAGAAGGAAAAGGAAAAAGGAAAGGACCCAAATCTACTGCAGGCCGTGCACTAACTATGGATAACTACCTCATACAACCCCACTTCAAAAACATACAAATTATCCCTTTAATCTCTCACTAATCAGACATTAAACATAGATAAACAGATACTTTATTCATCCGAAAGGGAAATTAAAAAGTATTTAAAGTCTCCCTCAGATTCATAATTTCTAACTGAACATTTGGACCAAAGTTTTATTTTCTTGCAGATGAATTCTGAGACAGCAGCGCTGGGAGGAATCCCCAAAGACTGTAGACACTCATATTTATTAAATATTCTTTTGGTTACAGCAGACAACAGCTGCAACTACCGATTAGTCTCATTTTTGATTAAGCTGTCGATGATTTTCTTAATTTATTGATTAGTTGTTCACGATCAGTGTTTCTCGAAGTCCAAGATGACGTCTTCAGATGTCTTGTTTTGTCCACAACTCAAAGATATTCAGTTTACTGTCAGAGAGACTAAAGAAACCAGAAAATATTCACATTCAAGAAGCTGGAATCAGAGAATTTGGACCTTTTTTTCCCCTCAGAGAACGATTCCCAACAATGAATTAATTATCAAAGTAGTTGGTGATTAATTAAAAGGACCAGTGTGAAGGATTTAGTGGCATCTAGTGGTGAGGTTGCAGATTACAACCAACTGAACAGATAAAGCTGAGCTACTGATACAAGACTCCAGCTGGAGACACTTTAATATCCTTAAATTAAAAGTGTAATAAAAACAAAAACTGGATTTTTACACCTTTTATTCAAATACAAAAATAAATAATTTTGCTGCCTCAACAAGTATAAATACAAATACAAATACTGGGCTCTCAGTCAATCAGAGACATCAACGTCATTCATAGAAAACACATTCACACGTCTTTACTACAAACTGAAACTGTGGACAAAAACATTAGAAAACATGAAATGAAATAAAAACAAAAAACCAAAAATGAATGTCAGCGTTGTGTCATAATGCAGCTTTATTATGAATCCATCTGCTCACTTTCTATTTTTTGTTTTTACCTGTTTTTTTCTTTTTTTTTTGTTGTTTTCTATTTGTTTGTTTGTTTGTTGGTTTGTCTCATTTTCATGAGATCATTTTCACAAACTGCTGTAAACAAATTAAAAGAAAAAGCAATACATATTAAAAATAATTTGAATTGTGCTTAAATTATATATGAAATCCATGAAAATAATGCAAAAAAAACAAAACATGGCACTTCATTATTTTCATGCATTATTAAAACTCTCTTTAATCTTTTATACTTTATGTTCTTTAAACATCTTTTCTTCTTCTTCTCTTTCATCAGGACATTTCTCTTTGTCTCTACATTTAGTTATATTTGCATTTTACTTCATATTTTACATTCTAGTGTTTCCATATTTATTTCATTATTTGCATTTTTTTTATAAGATGAAAATATGTTTGTCCTGTTTGTATGTTTTTCTCACATGAGTTACATGCTATAATTGATAGTTTGTGTTTTTATTGAATCAAACTTTATTGTCCTGTTGTTTTGTGCAGAACGCAAACGTCCCGCTTGAAAACACGACAGACTGTCTGAGCACGATGGCCAGCGTGTGTAAAGTGATGCTGGAAACACCGTGAGTCCCTGAACACATAATCATCATCATCATCATCATCATCACTGACAGGAACCCACAAACCTGACTCTGTGTGTGTGTGTGTGTGTGTGTGTGTGTGTATGCAGGGAGTATCGCACTCGTTTCACCAGCGAGGAGACGGTGTTGTTCTGCCTTCGTGTGATGGTCGGCGTCATCATCCTGTACGACCACGTTCACCCAGCTGGAGCCTTCGTTAAGACCTCCAATATAGACGTATGTTAACAAGACACACACACACACACACACACACACACACACACTCTGACATACAACTGATTGTATAAAATTCATGACCGATTACTGTTTTTGTATTATAAATTCTTTATAATAACAACTATATTGTTCTTTTTTTCCTAATTTTATCTTTGATTGTAGCTTTTTAAATGTATATTTTTATACCAAATGTCAGTGTGTAATGTGTTGGTCGTGGCTCGTAGTGATGAACCTACAGAGAATTATCAGTGACTCTGCAGCTCCTCTCGGCTTTACGGAGCTTTATAGTGAGTTTCAGCTCAATTGTTTATCTGTCCAGCCGCAACTTTACTGTTCTGGTTCACTCTCAGCGTCTCTCATAGCGTCATTTTCAGAGAAAAAGCTGTAAAAAGTCACTGTACACTACCTGCTCAGCACCAAACAGCAAACAGACACAGTTAGCTGTAGACTAGCTGCTGAACATAGTGGAGCATTTAGCAGCTAAAGAGCCAGATATTTCCCTCAGGAGTTGGTAGAGAGTAAAAACAGAGCTAAAAGAGAGTGAATATTGGACTTACATCCACCAGGTGGACAGAAACACGACTCCCCATGAATGATAATGTTGCTCCGTAACTGCTGGATGTGGAAATAAGCAACTGTTTGCTAACAAGTTCAACATATCAACTTAAAAGCTGATGATGTGTCAGTGTTGGTCACTACTTGTTTCTGATGAAAAGATGAGGACAAAGCATTAGTTAATGCAGGTTTGATAATGTGGAGAAATATAGTACTTAGGATTTGTTTTTAGGTACTTTAAAATAAAATAAAATGTTCTTATACATTAACATGTTATGGTTTTATATTTTTTCATCAAATAGCTTCAGTTGGTTTCTATAAGTAGTTTTAGCAAATTTTAGCTACTTTGATAAACTTTGTTTTAGCTTAAAGGGGACATTACTCTGCTTATTGTGATTTTTTGTTATTCATATCTTGTTCTGATATCGGATGTTAAACATGGTCAAAGTTCCAAAAGTTAAGGTGAACATATGTAGAAATGCTGCCTGCGAGTTAAAACCCAGGGTTTCAACCTGCTCTGAACCACTTTTACAACATTTTCTTCTACCTTGCTGACGAGCTGACATCGACTCATCATATGCCCATAAAAGACTGTTCTGTAGTCACGGTTGCTAAGGTGGTTGCTAAGGTTTTTCCATGTGTTGTTTGCGTTGTCTACTCTCATATTTGTCTTATTCCAACTCGAACATGAATGTGTAAATAAGGAGTTTTTAAACTGTAAGTCATGGAAGGATATTCCAGTAAAGCCCCAGAATATAAATACAGAGCTGGAAATGTGCAGAATATGTCCTCTTTAAAAATACAACTTCTGAGTAATTATAATTCTCCTAAATCCCACAATTTGCTCCCAGGTCACTAGTTAAAAAACAATATTATTTATGAATACATTGTGGAATTTGTGGACAGTGTTGGGTGCTACAAAACAAAACTTAGTCCTTTTAATTATGTATGCTGTATTAATTGATTTTCTTTTTTGGCCACTTGAGGGCAGCAGAACAAGCTGAAAACACACAACACAAAATGTTCCACTTGTTGGGCTGGTTGTGTGCAGTGGGTTTCTCTGAGCTTGTTGGGTTGTTGCTGGAAACTAAACTAAGAGAAAAGAGAAAAAATATACAAAAACAGGCTCCGTAGAGCTGAGGGGAACATTAGCCAGTTATGATCAGATACTCATAGACAAGAGAGAAAAGAAAGAAGAAAAAGAAGAATAAGCAAAATACATTCAAAATAAATAAAGATTTGGTTAAATTCACAATTATAATAATAATAATGAATGATGCATATTTCTCTGTTGCCCTCTCCAGTCTGATTTAAAATGTTCCCGCTGCAGCGAGATGTTTCTGGATGAATAAAACCTGTTAAAACTTTGTATTTTTGCAGATGAAAGGATGCATCAGAGTGCTGAAGGAGCAGCCGCCCAGCAGCGTGGAGGGATTACTGAACGCTCTCAGGTCTGACAGTCTCCTCACACGCCACTAACACACACACACCACCAACACACCACTAACACACACACACACACCACTAACACACACACACACCACTAACACACCACTAACACACCACCAACACACCACTAACACACCACCAAAACACCACTAACACACCACCAACACACCACTAACACGCCACCAACACACCAACACACCACTAACACACCACCAACACACACACACACCACTAACACACCACTAACACACCACTAACACACCATTAACACACCACCAACACACCACTAACACACCACCAACACACACACACACCATTAACACACCACCAACACACACACACACCATTAACACACCACCAACACACCAACACACCACTAACACACCACCAACACACACACACACCACTAACACACCACAAACACACCACTAACACACCAACACACCATTAACACACCACCAACACACCAACACACCATTAACACACCACCAACACACCACTAACACACCACTAATACGCCACTAAGACACCACTAACATACCATTAACACACCACCAACACACACACACACCACTAACACACCACTAACACACCACCAACACACCATTAACACACCACTAACATACCACTAACATACCACTAACACGCCACCAACACGCCACCAACACGCCACCAACACGCCACCAACACACCACTAACACACCACTAACACACCACTAACATACCACTAACACGCCACCAACACGCCACCAACACGCCACTAACACACCACTAAGACACCACTAACCCATCACTAACACACCACTAACACATCACTAACACACACACACTGAACAACACTCATTTCTGTACCTTATATACATGTAGGATATATTATATGTTATATAACCAAACCAGAAGCAGAGAGTCTGAGAGGATCACGGCTGCACTGTGATTTTCTCTCTTTTGACTTTTATTAAACTCCATCAGTAACCGTATTCTTTTCTGATCAGATATGATCAATAATTTTATTGAATTGTCATCACATTGATCCTTCCACCCCGGCAGGTACACGACCAAACATCTGAACGATGAGACTACCTCCAAGCAAATCAAAAACATGCTGCAGCCAAATTAACTCGACGCTTCTTCAGCACAACTGAAACTGGAACGATGCAGCTAGACGAACGTGTTTTGGTCCAAATTTCAAAAAGAACTACTGAACAAACCTTAGCTAAAATCTCTTTGTTGTTTTTGTTTTTTAATTCTCTTATGGATGAATATATTTCTTGTTGTTGATAAAAAAAAAGAAAAGATAGAGAAAAAGTGACTGATAGAGTGATTTTCTTGGTTGATCCAAGGATATCAAAATCAGCTGTTGTGCTCTCAAGTTGCATTCACGTCATGTCGGATTTATAGCAAACACAAACGTTAATAATAGTACAGTCGACTCTCATGTTTCTAGTTTCTTCTGCTCACCGTTATGAATTTCCAGGAAACGCTGCAGTGAACTGACCGCTGTATTTCCTGTATTTCTTATCAAAAACGTCCAATCAGTGAGATCCTTTTTACATAAAATACAGTGTTATGTTCGAGTTTACAAGTGAGGCTCCACCGCAGTGATGAAGACTGCGATACAAAAACTACAGATCCCATGAAAATGTGCTTAACCGTAACTTGGTTTACGATCCATATTCATAATATTCACAAACACTCTTGTCTAAAGTCAACTTTTAAAATATATTCTATTTTGCCTTTTAAATACATGCGGAACAACAATATAGCAAAAGTATTTGAAAAGACTTTGGTACGGAAGGAAAAAAACAACAGAAACAAAAAGACAAGACTACCTCAAATTAAAAGTAAAATAGAAACACATTTAGATTAGGGTTAGGGTTAGGGTTATTGTAGCGTGATACAACAATTACATCATAACATTTAACTTACACAGACAGTGTTTCTCTAGTTGTATTGAATTATTGATTTAGGGTGATCTATATTCCAACTGGCATGAGAGCTTCTTATTTCCATTTTAATGTTTCATGTTTTTTTTTTGCAAGATTTCTGTGACTTTAACAGCACTGCCACGAGTCTTAAGTCAGTTTTTCACCTTTTTACTCTGTAATCTCTGCTGTTTGCTTCTTCTGTCGAACTGTGACGTTAAACCTGAGATAGTCTTTGGGATTATGGGAAATGGAGTTTGTTAAAGGCTGCTAAAAACAAAAACAACGATATTAAAAGTTTTGGAAAAAATGACGTAAACACGACACACTGTAGGTGTTCCGAGGCTGGAGTTTTAGTTATTTACATTATTACAAATGTCAGTGAGCTTTTGAGGTTTTTTTTACTCTTCTGGAACAGTTCTGCTTTCACTTCAGCTCTCTGTAGTCCTCTTGAAACCAAGAACATCCAGTGATCCTGTCAGTGTGGCCTGTAGTTGTGGAGAATAACCAACAGAGTCATCCTCAGGTCCGACTGAGTCCAAACAATCCAGTGCTTGTGACAAATGAACATCTTGAGCAACAGGTCTTAAAACTGTGTTCAGACTAAACTTGGGTCAGTTTAGAGTCAAGGAAAGTGAATCTGCGTTCAGGCAAAGATGTTCATGCGTCCATTGAGCAAAATAAATTGATCTTATTTGTGACTGTACAGAGACAACAATAAAAAGAGAAAAATAACAGAGGGAAGTGGAGCGTCATCATGTTTAGATCTCTTTACGTGATGCAAAGTTCTCAGGAAAGATATTCTGCTTGTTTATTGCAAAAATCAACATAATTAGATGCATTTTCACTATGACGACCTCTTCCACGTACTCGTGACCTACGACTTGTGTTTAAGGCAGTGAAACATGCTGACTGTTTCTCTGTGAGCTCATCTGTGTTTCTGATGTGACGTGAATGCAGCTTCAGTTCAGGTCTGTTAGCTGCCGTTTGTGTTCGAGGGTGTCGGTGGTTTAACGGTCTGACGGATCATCGCTGCAGCATCTTTTCCACCACCAGAACTTTTTTACAGAACTCAGGAACTTTTCATTCAAGAACCCACAAACATATCCCCAGGAGGAACCTTGTTCTGGTTTAATTCCTCTGCCGCATTTCCTACCTCAGAAAAAAAAAGTTTCTATGGCCGAGGTCGTACTTTTCATCTCACACCATCATCAGGTCAGAATTTAAATTTGTCCAATATTTTGACCAAATACCTGCAAAACTGATGAATTCCCATCAGCCTCAGCTGTACTTTAGACTCTCAGTGTAAAATCTCTCTCTGGATTTCAAGTGTCACACAACCTTCTCTTTATAAAAATCACACACAGGACAATGCTGTTTCCTGGATTTGGGTTCGATTGTAGTAGAGCTGCAATGATTAGTCAATGAATCGATTAGTTGGCAACTTTTAAATTAATCGCCAACCGTTTTCATAATTGATGAACTGTTTTGAGTCATTTTTTTAAAAGAAAAAAGTCCAAATTCTCCGGTTCCAGCTTATTAAATGTGAATATTTTCTGGTTTCTTTAATCTCTATGACAGTAAACTGAATATCTTTGCGTTGTGCACAAAATAAGACATTTAAAGACGTCATCTTGGTCTTTGGGAAACACTGATCAACATTTTAAAGACCAAACAACTAATCAGTTAATCCAGAATATAATCAGCAGATTAATTGATAATGAAAATAGTCATTAGTTGCAGCCTTAGATTTCAGTTCCTGTAGTTTCTGGATAACTTGGTGGAAAAGCGTCTGCACATGCTCAGTAGCCAGTTTGATTGATTGGACTGAAACATCTGGTTCCTCTGCAGAGGATGAGCTGCTGGTCCCAGTAATATCTGAACATGTTATATTTTGTGACTGTAAAGCAAACAAAAACATTTCAAACTGTTTCCTCATTTCATAATTTTTATATTCAAGTTTCCACAGTTCCACAAAGTAGACGGACCTGCCTGGAGGGTAGATGGTCTGAAACTGGCTACTGAGAGCAGGTTGGAATTAGCTGATAAACTGAGAAACGCTGTGATGAGAAACGTGCGGTACTGATCTGACTGGAAACCTGTACGAGCTTTTATTATTTTTGCCTTGTATGTTAATGCTGCAGTGTCTGGGATTGTATGGCATTAAATGATGTTTAAAATGATGTTTGTGTGGCCAATAAAGTTTTTACATTTTTAAGTAAAATCTGTGTTTCTGTTTCTGGTTTTTGAAGAAAAATAGGAAGTCACGGTTTTGTTAACTTGAGGTCTATTTATCATTAACAACATCAGCAGAATCAAACCAACAATGTGTTTCTATTGTTCTATTGTTCAAGTTATCATAATTATCAGTTTCCCACCTGTAAATAGTGTTCATGGGTATCTATAATTATAGCATCATCATAATTACAATTAGCATATTCATAGTGCCTGAAAACCAAATAAACACAAATGCTGCACAGTCATTCAACCTAATTTAACCCAAATTTACAACATATATATTTAAAAACTCCACACAGATATATATGTTTTAAAAAGTCTCAGTAATGTCCTAAAACAGCTGATCACTGTAGTTTATAACAAACAAACAGGAGGAAATAGTGCATTTATTAGGGACTATTTTAAACGGCGGATGATTCTGTTGAGTCAAGAACAGCTGGACTTGTTGTAGATTCTCGAAGACGTTTCTTCTCTCATTCCAAAAGGCTTCTTCACTTCTGACGATCTGAAGGGTTTGTTTTTTTTTCACTTTTGGTCTCTTTGTTAAATTAAAACCAGTTTCTGGTTTTGGGATCTGCAGGGAAGCAGGTAAACATTCTTTTATCTCTTCTTGTCTTGACATTTTCTTTATGCTGTCGGTTATATTTTGTCTCTTTGCCTTTTTAAACTTATTTTATTTATTGACATTTTTGACTTCCTCAAACGCCTCGATCCACCTCTAACACAGATCTTCTGACCACTCGTTCCTCTGCACTGAAATCTGATGCTCAATCAACTGTTTTCTATTGTCGTCCGAGGAAAAGTTGATGTCACTGTCAGCTCTTCTTCTCCTGTATTTATAAATCCTGACTCATCTTGTTACTTCTGTTTTTCAGTCTGCACAAATATTATTTCTTGTGTTTCCGTGCATTGTGGTATCCTTGTGTGTGCGTGTTTATTTGTCTTTGAATCTATTTTTGTATTCCTGGGCAGTGCTTTCATCAACAAGTCTGATTTTTAATATGTGATCTGTAAATAAATAGACTCGACTCGACGCAGGATTTAAGTTCAACTGGACCTCTGCTGAACTTAACTGTGACACAAGGGGATTTTACTTCACGGTTCAGTCTCGCTCCTATCTTATCTGAAGTTACAGTTAACAGAAAGTATTTAAATTCACCCCACCCAACACAAACACACACACACACACACACACACACACACACACATTGACGTAGGTCACTTTTGGGGACATTACACAGACTTACATTAATTTCCTGAAGACTTACTCTAACCCAAACCTTAACCTCTGACCCAAAAATCAGCTCTTTCCCAATTGGCGACACAGCTTTTATCCCCAGTTGGACAAGCCGTCCCCAGTAGTCTGAAATTTGTCCCGGAAAGTAGCCTCTGACAGACACACACACACACACACACACACACACACACACACACACACACTCTCTTCAGATTCTTTGGAAGGGAGTAATTCCTGGGGAAAAAAGCAGCTGACAGGAAGCAGCTGACTGAGCTATTCCGTGTGTGTGTGTGTGTGTGTGTGTGTGTGTGTGTGTGTGTGTGTGTGTGTTGAATTCAAAATGGAAAGTTGTGCATCTGTTATCTAACCTCAGTCTGACTCAGTGTGTGTGCACATTCTATCTTTGTGAGGACCTGATAGTGTTTGAGCATTAAAAGTTAAGTCTGGTGATTTTCTACAGTAAATTTCTTTTATTGTCAACAAATCTCATGTTTGAATCCAAACCAACGATGAACTGATTATTTACTAACAAGTATTGCGTGTGTATCCAAAGCCTGTTATATCTTATTCCTCCGTTGTTGTTCAGAAACTATGTAAAACATGTCAGTGAGTCACGCCGCTGCACTGGGTCACACGTTCCTTCATCATGAAGAGTTTGGTCACGTTAGTTTGTTTAGAAACGGCTCCAAAGAGTAAAAACAGTGATCATGTTTTCAGTGTCTACAGTGTAAAACACAGTACTGGAGTTCTTTGAGAAATTTACAGTGTAGTACAAAGTGAAGAGGTTGTGATTTGTAGCACAACAAGCTAGTGAAGCTGTAAACAAACTAATTTCAGAATCAGGCCTTATTGTAGTTTGACGTTCATTTTGATTAATTGCTTGAACAATCAAGGATCTACCTGTTTGATTTCTTGGTTTGCTGTCTGCAGTTTGAGCAGTTCAGTGATCTGATTTCCGACATGTCTGCTGTCAAAAGATCCGTTATTATATTATTATATTATATATTATTATATAATTATATTATATTATGAGTTTGTTTTAAGTAGTACTTTACATGTTATGTCTAACTGTGTTAGAAATAAAACAAACTGTCCACGTCTTCCAGTCATCTGCAGCTCCATAGTTTGTATTTTTTTTTAAGTACAATAGCACAACATAACACTGCCTTTCTTGTTTTTGCCAACATTTGACATCTTGTTTGAACTAAATTAAACTGAAATAGTAGAACTGATCATATTTATGTTCAGTGTGAGGAGCCACACTGCGACATAGAGGTCGTACGTTTTGCTGATTAAAATTAACTTTACACAACAGAGAAGATTAACTAAAGCAAACAGTGTCTGCACAGATTAAAGGTTAGAGTGAGGATTAGGGGAATGTACTTTAATGTCAGTGAAGGTCCTCACAAGTATAGAAGTCTAAACATGAGGGGGAGTGTGTGTGTTTTCATTCCAGTACCGTATCAGTATCAGTTTTGATAACATTTTTCCTGATCTGAGGACTCGGCTCAGGTTTCAGCGTTTCAGGCCTCACAATACTGTGTGTTACTATCAGTTATAATACATTTAGTGGAACTCATAACTGTATTTCTACAAGTCTTATAACAATTTCCGCTCTGTCTTTGTCCTGTGGTCATCTCCGTTGACTCATCATTGACAGTAAATTCTTGACTGAATAAAAATACATAAAATCACTCTTTTCTTTTTCCTCTTCTGCAGGTGACTCAGGTCACAGAAACGTCTTCCTGCTGAGTCACAGAGTTTCACGCTTTTAAAGTGACTCCGTTTGTCATCAGTGAAACAAACTGTACAGCAGCAGTGATTCCTAACTGCTGCACTGGTGTGTTCTTAGAGGATAAGTGATGATTCTCTATATTTCATGTGTAGATCCAATCCAACGGTGATCAGCGGAAATAAAATGGAATATGTTGTTAGTGAATATTGCAACCTGCCAGATATGTTAGTTAATGATATTTCCTCATTATTTTGACATAAAGCGTAATCAGGGCAGCATAGAGAGCCAAAGTCAAACCATAATGTCTGGATTTCCCTCCAGAAGTAAGAAAACTTCATTAAAAATCTCATTAAACATGTGTAACTCTGCTAATAAGTAAAAATCCAGCCTTTATAACAGAACCTTTCTCAGCAGGATGTCGTGTAGCTCGCTTCATACCATCTAATATCATTGTTTAGTTAATATTTATGTTTTTAGCGGCCTTTAAAGAACATCATTTCCCAAAAGTCCTAGATGTTTGTGGACTAAGGCTGCATTCACACCAAATCTGGCAAAGTGGGACAAACTGCAGTCCTCCCATTCACTTGAATGGGGTTAGTGTGTTTAGTCTGCGGGAGTTGGGACCACATGGGGTTCAGCGAAAAAACTGCAGCGGCTGTCGAGCAAGAAGTTGAAACAGAGTCAACTTTTGCTGAAATGCAACTATCTACCAGGAATGTGTGTTTTCATGTATTTCACAGGCCAACATATCACCTTACTGATATTTATGGTAAGATTTGAGTGATTTCAATCAAAATTTTGAAAAAAAGAAGCAAAACAAAGAAAAAAAAGGTTAATTGTTAAGTTACTTTCTGCTAGAAGAAAGTAGAAGATTTTTATTTCATCTGTGAAGCTCCACAACATACAAATGATAAAAAATTAAATAAAAAGAAGCAAACAAACGTTCAGTAAATGTCATCTGGACTTTTTTTTTTTGACATTTTCACTTTACTTCTATGTGTTTAGATCAGGTTACAGTGAACATTTCGCCTGTACTCATCACTTAACACACACACACACCTGTTGGCCCCACAGCGTTTTCCTGACACTTGATTGACAAGTCCTGGTGGGAGAGGGCGGGGCTTACTGGTTCCTGGAAGTCAGCATCTTAGTAGTAAACCAGCCACCCAACAGCCTGCACATGTACCAACACACTGCTGCTGTGGAGGAAGATTAAGACCAGGTGGCAAAAAAAGATGTGACTTGGGTAGTTTTCACACCTGTAGTTGGTTCGCTCTGGTCTGAATCAGTAGATGCGTTGGAAACCAGTTGGTCCAGTTTCTTTTCAGACAGAGAAACAACAAAATGCATCACTACAAGCCAGGTGAGAGTATTCTCTCCTCTCATTGGTCAGATGTGTCTGGGGTCCTGAAGAAAGTCCTTTGGCCAAATACAACATACTATGTTGTACTAGTCCTGGTCCGACCTCGATTCATTCTCCGGTTAGCTGCTACCAGCTGTTAAATTTGTTCATCTACATCCCAGCATGCAAAGCACACCAGGCTACGGGAGATGTTTTGCTCAAACTTGCAAAGTACGCCTCACGTTCCCACCACATACCAACCGCTCCAAGGCTCGTTTGGGACTAGATCTAGACCATGTACACTAAAGTGTCTCTGTGCGGTTCTTTCGGTCTGAATTCTAAGACAAACATGTTTTGGGAGTTTTATGATCTAAAGTATGAAATAAAGGACATGAGACTTAGGGTGTTTTCAAACCTATAGTTGATTTGCTCTGATCCGTAACAGTTAATAAGTTGGTAAACATGGTTCAATTTCTTTTCATGCTGAAAAAAATCCAAGTGAAACAAAATGCATCACTAAAAGACAGGTGAGAACTTTCACTCCTCTCATTGGTCAGATATGTCTGAGGCGGGAATGAGAACTAAAACACAGGAAGTAGGTCCTGAAGAAGCTCCTATCTGCCCAAATATCAAAAATACAATATATTTGATTGTTAGTCCAGGTCGGCCCTCGATTCATTCTCTGGCTAGTTGTTAGCCACTGTTAAATTTGCTCATCTGCATCCCAGCATGCAAAGCGCTCCTGACTAAGGGAGCCGTTTAGCTTGAACTTGCAGTGTAGCAGTTGGTCAGTCAGAGGTCGGCTGACATTTCCACCACAAACGAACCAAGACTGTACAGTTGTTTTGGTCCGAGTACAATTGCTGTGTTCAGAATTGCCCAAATGAATCAAACTGAGGAGGAAAACCAACCAGAGTCCCGTTCAGCTGGATTAAAAAGAGCAGAAGTTGACCTAATTAGCAACTGTTAGCATGCTAACAGTTGCCAGCACTAACACATAATCCAACAGAGTTTTTCATGTATTTGGTCATAAATCAAAGTATTGGACTAATTCAGATTTTGACCTAATATTGACCAAATATTAAATATTTCTTTAAAAATTGTATTTAGATTTCCCATGAAACTTCCTCATCAGATCTCTGATCCCCAGAAGATGAATCAACCTCCAGCAGTAGCAGCTATGAGCTGCGAGGTGATTTCGGCAATATGGCCACATTTGGAATTGCAGGTCATGTGACATCCATGGGGCCAAAAAACACACATTACAATAAAAGTTGTACAATTACGACTGCACATTTTGAGCGTCACAAACATGTTCGAGCATCACAAATAATTCTTTGTATCATCAGACTTTGAGCCTTTAGGTGCAGTAAAGTGTCTGTAGTGAACACTGCAGCCTGTAGGGGGCACTAGTGCAACTTTAGACTCAAGGAACATGTCTAAAGAGAGACAGAGAAGGTAAATGTGTTTATCTTATGACTGGACGTTTGAATACAATCTCATCTTTATAATAAGTGTTTGAAGATTAGATGTCCAAGCAGGTGTTTGTATGTGTGTTTGCGTGTGTGTGTGTGTTTGTGTGTGTGTCTGTGTGTGTGTGTGTGTTTGTGTATGTGTGTGTGTGTGTGTTTGTGTGTGTTTGTGTGTATGTATGTGTGTGTGTGTGTGTTTGTGTGTGTGTATGTGTGTGTGTGTGTGTTTGTGTGTATGTGTGTGTGTGTGTGTGTGTGTGTGTGTTCCTGTTGGTTTCCAAGAATGAAAGTTGTGTTTCAGGTGTGTCTCACCTGAGATCAAAGACGGAGGAAGTCGGGGGCGGGACTTTTCCTACAGACACTTTTTTCCACCAATTTTTACATCAGAATTACATGAAAAACAAGTTTTAAAAACGGTTTATACTGTGTGTATTATATGACTGAAATGAACTCCAAAATGACACAGAAATAACCTTTGTGTAAAGAAAAAAACAGTCCTTGTGTCTTACAAAACAATATTTGTGAAGGGAAAAAAATGTTAATGTAAAACCATCACATTAATATTTTATCATGAAATGTGACAGAATTCATGTTTATGCTTTGTTGTTTGCTAAGATGAGGAAGCAGAGGAGGATTATTCGGCTGCTGCTTGGTGGGTTGAGCAGCAACATGCTGGTTAGTTTGACATCAGCGCTGGAAACTAACTAAGTACATTTACTCAGGTACTGTACTTAAGTACGGTTTTGAAGTACTTGTACTCTACTTGAGTATTTCCATGTGATGCTACTTTCTACATTTCAGAGGGAAATATTGTACTTTCTACTCCACTACATTTATTTGACAGCTTTAGTTACTTTTCAGATGAAGATTTGACACAATGGATAATATAACAAGCTTTTAAAATACAACACATTGTTAAAGATGAAACCAGTGGTTTCCAACCTTTTTGTCTTTTGACGTCTTACAAAAAGCAGTGTGTAGTCGGGGTCACATTTCACATGTCTATGAGTTGTTAACAGCTCCACCAAATAGTGATTTTTCCCTCTAAACTTCTCACATGCTTTCATTTCAATAAATGTTCAAATGATCCAATATTTCAGCAAAAATCAAAGATTAGAGAAAAAATCCAAAAACTGAAAACAGATTTGTGTATCAGAACTTTGTTTTTTCCACTGGACTAATATTTTACACCTGAATAATAATACTCATAATACTTATGTACGTTGACTGTAGTAGGATTTTTCATGCAGGACTTTTAATTGTAATGGAGTTTTTTTACATTGCAGTATGGTACTTTTACTTAAGTAAAGGATCTGAATGCTTCTTCCACCGCTGCCTATAAAGCCAGTTGGGTCGGCTACTGTTGTTCAGCCTGAGCAGATACACTGTAGATATAAAGCCGAGTTAAGCAGCTGAGTTTCTGCTCTTTGCTTGGGTGAGAGGAGGACTGAAAGACAGCTCAAAGGTGTAGATCTGGGTTAGAGAATGATGTCGCCTGACATGAGGCCCGCTAGATTTATGACAGCACAGCCTGACACCCACTGTGGTTTCTATAGGTAAAATGCTCGCCCAACGTTTGACACATTTACTGTGTACTGATAACTATCAACATAAAAACAGTCCTTTTCCTTTCTGTGATCAGCGTACGGTAGCCTGCAGGGACAAACAGTAAGAACAGTTGGATGAGAGTAACTTTCCGCCGCTGTTGAGATGAAAGTCAAACCTGCGAGATATTTCACTTTACTGACTCCAATCAGGTCAAATGTTATTATCACATCAGACTGACTTCCTTCACCTGTGGCAGTTAAAAATAAACCTGTGTGTGGTTTTTATTATCAGACAGACAGATAATAACAGGTGGATCCACTCTCACTGCTGTCTCACTCCCTCCACCTACTTCCTGTCATCTGCTTTACACAGCTGCGCACAACTGTTAATATTAATACATTCAACCTTACAATTTTATCATCACAGTGAGGAGAGGTTTGCATTTTCACATCAAACCACATTTTCCTTTTTCAAATTATCTACTGTAAGCAATTTGTATGTGATATTATTTCTTTCCTTCCTTCATGTCTTTAAAGCTGCTATAATCAATATTTTTATAATAACCATGATGTGTCAGTGTGTAATGTGTTGTTTATCTGTCCGGCTGCAACTTTACTGTTCTGGTTCACTCTCAGCGCTCTCATAGCGTCGTTTTCAGAGAAAAAGCTGTAAAAAGCCACTGTACCACTACCTGCTCAGCACCAAACAGACACAGTTAGCTGTAGACTAGCTGGTGAACATAGTGGAGCATTTAGCAGCTAAAGAGCCAGATATTTCCCTCAGGAGTTGGTAGAGAGTAAAAACAGAGCTAAAAGAGAGTCAATATTGGACTTACATTCACCAGGTGGACAGAAACACGACTCCAAATGAATGATAATGTTGCTCCGTAACTGCTGGATGTGGAAATAAGCAACTGTTTGCTAACAAGTTCAACATATCAACTTAAAAGCTGATGATGTGTCAGTGTTGGTCACTACTTGTTTCTGATGAAAACAAGTTGACAAAAAAAAATCATTTAATGCAGGTTTAAAGGCAAATATATAGAGAATATTGTGAGAATGCAAAACTATGCAGAAAAAGCGACTGGAAATGTATCTTTCGCACTCTTCCAATAAAAGTATATAAAAAACTGACTAATAAAAAAAAAAATCTGTGAGAATGTAAGAATTTTAATATACCTTTTCTTGTTGTTACACAAGTTATAACAGCCTCCACTCTTCTGGTTTCAGTCTTTATTTCCAGCAGATGTTGGAACCTGGCTGCAGGGATTTGATCGGGGATGTTTAACACTGATGTCGGACGCACAGTTCATCCTAAAGGTGTTGGATGGAGTTGATGGAGTCCTCTACAACAAACTGGGAAAACCATTTCTGTATGAAGCTGCTTTGTGCACAGAGGTGATGGCATGCTGAAACAGAAAGGAGACAAACACAAACTGCTGACACAAAGATGTGTCTAAAATATCTTTGTATGCTGTAGCATTAAGAATTTGGGTTGAGTCCCAGACCGAGCCATGAAAAAACACAAAGATTTCCACATACTTTTGGTATATTTTTAGTGGAGAGGAAGAAGAGATCGATTCCGTCATAGAGTGAAATCGCACACAAACACCTGCTGCCCATTTAAGGAGCTTCCTTCCTCGTGGTCGGAGGGATCAATGCCAGAGGGAAGCAGGAAGCCGCTCCTCTGTTTAACTGATAACGCCGCCAACAAAGAAAGCCCTGCTCCTCCACATAGAAAGCCTTATCAGCGGGCAGTTTTCTGCTTTATCATATAACAGTTTGAGCTGTCAGGTGGGGAATTTTACTTTAGTTTTTGTTGGTTAACCGGAGCAGCTGTCTGATTAGATTACACGCAGACTAAAGCAACTGTTTTCTTTTCACCTTCTGCAGCTCTGTAGCCTCGTTTCTGTCAGAAGAACATTTACTGCAGACTTCCATCAACCCAATACTCAATAAACAATATACTCTACTAATTACATTTATATGTTTGTTATTCTGATCCAAGTGTGACATTTTCATACTGCTCAGAAGTCAGACGGTTGATGTTTGGATGAACAAACATCCACAGATCGGAGTTCTTGTCCTGCATCCAATCTGATGTTTGTTGTTGGTCTATATATTATTTCCATTTATTCTTATTGTCATCAAATCCCAAACCAGCGGTGTGTTAGCCTCAATACGTCCTTACTTCACTACCCTGATGATTCAGAAGTATATTATTAATAAAAACTATATTATACATTAGATAGTTGGATGAAAAGTTGTGTTTTAAATCATGTTTATAAACTAACTTCTAGACCAACAAAGCAAAAATCAGCTGGTTTAGTGATTGTTTGTGACAACAGCAAATATAATTACTATAGTGGGCATTAGCAACTGTAAGTTAAGAGCAACATCTTGAGGCTTAAGCCCCTCAAAGTGCCAGACGGCTGCTAGATGCTCCAGCTGACTCCCATTCTCTCTAGAAATACTAAATCAATCATTGTTTTCAATGAGTCATTCTGGTCTCAATCTCTAAATTCATTAAGTGTGCTTGTGGTCATTTTGGAAATGATTGCTGCATTAATAAGATTTGAAGACTAATAGTAGCTCTGATGTCTGCCGTGTGAGTGTTGATTGACAGCTGTGATTGACAGTTGGCTCACCTGCTGCTCTCCCCGACGCCGGGACTCAAACTGAGTCGGACTATTGTTGCAATACTTCACTCCACCTGTAAAGCCAATTTGACATAGTGGCCAAACCATATGATGGCAATTTCCATGTCCATCACATGATGCACTCAGGCCCAAAAAGCATCTTTCCCCCCTACACACAATCATTCGAAAAGGAACAGTTGTAAAACAGTGAATAAATATTTTTGGGCATCACAGTCCCGTTGAAATGAATTGTTTTATTGGCAGGATTTGATCCATTCAGTCTGATAACATTTTGAAAGTCTAGAGGAGACACACAATTAAATTATTTTTATCCCCATTCAAGTGAGCAGAGAGCCAATCCCGGAAGTCAGCTGGCTCAGTCAGTGGAAGTCTCTACTGAGCGTGCTCTATGGGCCCAACAATCAGGAAGTGTGAGCAACAGCAGGAAGACAATTTTTGGCTTCATGTGCCACTGAGCAACTTTCATAGGAATGAACCAACACCATATCCAGTTCTTATAATACATCCATGTGATACCTGCCCTCTTAACACAATTTAGCAAAGTAGCTAACTTTAGCCCAAGTCTGCAGCACTCAATGTTTCCAGTAAACTAGTGTTAGCTTGGGTCTGAGGTAGCAGGGCGTGTTTCCAGAGCATGAAAGGCAACACCCCGTACTCCTTATTTGAAGGGTCCTGGCTCCAAACGGAAAAGATGGCACTGACCATAAGCTGCGACTCTGGGCTTCAAACCGGCTCCAATGAAACCAACGGGTGATGTCACACCTCGCTACGTCCATCTTTATATACAGGGTAGGGTAAAGAGACAAAAAGGAAATGGGGGAATGAGGGAATATCTTTTGGAAGAATGGCGGTCATCCCTCCAGAAGAGTTCCAGAGACTTCAAGACATCAAGGCTTTGATTGGAATACTTTTCGTCAGTCCCATTTGGCAACACTGCTTGTTAACTGGAAGACAGATGATGTTCTGCCGACAAGGGAATCAGATCAGCCTGCCGGAAAACTCAGCTCTTCCATTAACACCTCAACACTTGAGCCCCTTTAATCTTTTAGCACTTTCTTGTTGTTTCTTATGCACTTGTCCACTTCCAGTCGTTTCTCACTTTAACGCTCTTTCTCATCACACTCGTTAGCCACTTGAGAATTTGTACCACAGCTCTTTGTCCTCTAATGATTGTCTTGTCTTGCTTGTAAGTTGCTTTGGATAAAAGTGTCTACAAAATGACAAGATGTAAATGTAAATCAGAAAACGCTTATATGTCATTGAGGTAGACAATGACATATAAGCGTTACAAAGGATGATCTCGTTTAGTTTGGAGCTCTTTTGATTATTTTATGGTCACCATCTTTGAGTCAGAGAATATGAAGACTCTGCTTGTGAGACTGATCTAAGACTCACCTTCACCAAACACGTGTATGGCAATGTTCTTTGTACTGACAGGAACAGGGAGAGTTTGACGATTACAGATGTGTCCTAAATCTGAAACTATATTTAGAGTTTATTGTCATCATCCAGCAGTAACAGTACAATACAAAATTAAAGTATCTGAAGTCTAATCTTTGTTACTTTGAAGACAAACGGCTGCAGGAAACAGACTTCTCTCAGCTGTCTCACCTGAGCTGTGAATAAACAGAGTCGATATCAGAAACCACAGCAGATGAAGCTTCTCATACAGGCCGGCTGTAGTTCTGAGAAAACCACGAGGTGGTGCGTTTGAAGCTCAGGAAACACTGCAATATTTTTAGGTTGCTGTCTTCCTGATAAGTGTGAGCTGCAGTTTGATGTGCTTTCATAAAAAAAAAAAAAAAAAAAACAACTGGCTTTTATTTGCTTTCTCTTCACCTTTCTGCTGTCATGAGCGGAAAAACCATCTTCAGTAGAGCAGAAAGTAAAATGTAACAGTAGCTGCGTTTAACTGGAGCCTTTTATTCCACTACATCATGTTTCATGTGAACTCTTTTAAAATCAGAATAATGTGGGTCATTCTGAGTGAAAAGTCTTCCCTTTTGACTGGTTTGAACATTTTAATGATGAAAATTTATCATATTTATCATGTGAGCCATGAGAGTTGATCGCTTGGATCTTTAGTGACGTTCTTTGATTGTTTATCATTTCATAGCCTTTATTTAATCTCGAGAGTCACTAAGTTCCTCTCATTTACAATGACATTGAGTTAAAAATAACACAATAAGTAACATTAAGACAGTAAAACAATAAGATAGTAAAACATACACACACATGCAATGCATAAATAGTTGGTAAAAGACAGGCTATTAAATCAATTAAAAGTTGAAACACAGTGACTCGGGATCATGGTTTTAAATTGCCCAGTAGATACAAGTGTTGAAGTTTATTATAGGTGCGTGGGGCACAAGAACTAAAGGCAAACTTTCCCATTTCAGAATAGACACATAGAACCTGGAGCATAAGCCAATCATTAGAACATGCATGATAAAGACCAAGGTTCCAGGTCAGTAACGATGTAATGCAGGATGGTAGTTTCCCAAGAAGAGCCTAGATAAACAGATAAATAGATAAACAGATTGCATGTTGCGTCTTTCATACCGAGAAGACCAGTCAACCTTGTTATACAGGATACAATGATGAGTATGATAACTATCACCTGTAATGAATCTGAGGGCTGAGTGGTATACAGAGTTTAGGGGCTTAAGTGCGGAGGCAGAGGCATGGCTGTCGATTACATCTCCATAATCCAGAACTGGCTTCAATAACCCTCTCCCTACTACACATTGGAGAGACGTCTCTGTGTCCGCAAAAGACGCCCACTTTTTCTTGCAGTTTATTAACAAGGTTGTGCACATGATATTTAAATGTAGATTTCTTGTCTAACCAAATGCAAAGGTATTTATATTCTGTCACTCTATCAATGTTATTTATAGTGGATATATGCAAGTCATCATGGGCATTATTTCTGTCTCTAGAGAACACCTTCAATTTTGTTTTGTTTGCATTAAGGACTAGTCTGAGCTTATTAAGTGCATGTTGAAGGACATTAAAGGAGAGCTGCAGCTTCTCAGTGGCTAATTTTACAGAGTCAGGAGTACAGAACAATATAGTATCATCTGCGTACAAATGAACATGACAACCATCAAGGGAAGAGGCAATATTATTGATGTAAATTGAAATAGCACAGGGCCTAAAACTGATCCTTGTTGAACACCTTTTACAATCGGCAAAAATTCAGGCTTAATATCTCCCATTTTCATATGCTGTGATCTGCTGGATAAATAGCTGTAAAAACCAATTACATTTTACAGTATTTATATTAAAGCCGATACTGTAAATACTATGAATCATATCAAGTGGACAATCATTTTCCACAAGAGATCCTAAGTGTGCACCGTCAGACAGATGACCGATGTTGACAAAGTATTTGTTAAAGGCCGGACAGATCTCTTCCTTATCAAAAATTGTAACATCATCGACACTGGCATGTGGGGATAAGGAAACCGCAGTTTTTTGTTTTGTTTGAATTTACTGCCCTCATAATTCACCAGGATTAGAATATGAATTAGTAATCAAGTCTAGATAATATTGAGCTTTTGCATTTCTCACAGAAGTGGTACACTTGTTTCTGATTCTTGTGAAAGCAGACCGATGGGATGCGTCATTTGATCGTCTTGCAATGGACGAAGCTACATTTGTCTCTGAAAACAAGGCAGATAAATCTGCTGAGAACCATGGACTAGATCTATCCTTAGTCTTAATAACTTAAACAGTGCGTGCTTGTCAACAATAGAGTAGAAAGTTTTGATTTGTCAGGAATTTCATTTGTATAATGAATATCACTGTGATCATTAATGTTTGTCTTGTGTGCTGCACCTGAAAAAAAAAACTGGATGTGCTTGTCTTCCACCTTTTCCCTTTTTATGCTGTAACATGAGGCAACTTGAGAAAACAGAACAGACAAAAAAAACAACACAAATGAAATGAGTAAATTTAGTTTCTGTAGCCAAGTTTCCATCCAAATGCAAATTTTAACCAATTTCCCAGAACATGGGCTACAGAAAATTTGATCTGATTTGACATGGGGGTCATGCTAGTCACCCCTCCGTGTCATGGATCCACCATTTCAGGCTCACCCAAAATATCCTGAGCACAATGGTGAAAAACAGTTTAACGCTCTAACTCCACAATTCATGTTCGGCAATTATTTTTAAAATGTGTAATGTCTTTTTAAAAAAACTCTTTAGTTTTCCTTTACACAGACTTTCAAAGAGCGGCAGTCAAAGCTAAAAACAACAGAAAACCATGTGGGAAACCTGATGGAAATATGACATTTCTGTTTGTTTCATGTCTTCATCTGAAGATCGTTACAGTCTCCTCATCGCTCCACCCAGATCTGATGTTTTCAGCTCTTCAATGACGTTTAAGTCATATGCTTCATGTACGTCATCATTTCACTAAGTCTATGTCATTCGCTTTTTATCCACACAGCGTTTCCACCTCAGTCAAGCATAAGCGTAACCAACATAGAAGCGTGCATGTAAACACAAACAATAAAGCCTTTCATTGTAATGTATTGTTAATATCCAGAGCAAGACAACCTTGAAAACCAGTTTGTTTCCTGTGCTGTAAAAATGAAGTAATATAAAACATTGTTGCTTTTTAACAGGCATTAAACAAACTAGCAGCAGCTGGGTATCAAAGACTCGACTGAATTATGTTTTTGCAGAAGTCATTTCGCTGAAACTTGCTGCTCTCGCAGGCTGAACGGTGTGATGGAGGGTGAAGAGCAGAGGGAACTGAAGGGGAGACACCAATGACTCACACTCTACTCATACATTTCTGACACATTTACATTTTCCAAATTTAATGACACGTTTCTTTTGTTGGCCACAGATTTTTTATCTTTTTGATTCATGCCTTAAAGGGAAATTCCCCTGCAAAACTTCTTCTTCTTTTGTGATGACTGTTCTCTTGTTTTGGATGCATTTTGCACCTATTTATTTTTATATTTTATTGTCTTTATGTCTGTTTTTTCTCTGCATCTTGTGTTGCAATTTTTCACTGAACAGGCTACATTGTAAATTCTCAAAACGTTGGTGCAGCCTTTGTTTTTAGCTTAACTGACGAGATTATCAGGACATTATTTGACACATGCCTTTATTTTTAATTCCCCTTCTATTTTATTTGATGGTATTTTAGTGAGAAGCCTTCCTGTTTTCTGATCTGTTATTGGAAATTCAACATTTCCTCAATCTTGTTCACATTGAAAAGCCTTCTAGTGGTTCAGGATCCTCATTAGCTTCCGCAAAGTGGTCACTGTAGTCTTCCAGGGATGTAAACAAAAACAACAACAATAAAACTAACTTTACATAAAAAAATGAAATAAAATAATAGTGATCAGCAAAACAAGAAAAAGCAAAATAAGCTAAATAACTCAAAATTTGAAAAGGTAGACAAACTGATAGTAAAAACTAAACTGTCATCAAAAAGAAAGTAAAAATCTATATCGTTCCAAATCTGCTAAACTAAACTAAAACTAACATCTATGTTAAGTGTCATCAATTTGTGTTTTTTTGACTTTTTGAGATAAAATCTACTTCTGTCTGTGTGGAAGATATTCCAGGTAGAAGAAGCTCGATAGAGAACAGTTCTCATCAGCGATTCCTTTACAGTGAAACATTTGCAGGAAGTGTTTTGTTTTATTTACAGCAACTTAAAGTCTCTATAATCAATATATTTCTATCCCTCCACTGTCTGAGCTGTCAGTAGGTACGTTTACATGCACACTAATATTCCGAATATGACAATATTCGGAATTTGATACGGGTCATGTAAACAGCAGAATTAGGACTTATTCCGAATGTAGCACTTTCTGATTAAGAGATGGGATATGTTGATATTATTCTGGTTTGATGAGCATTCTTTGGACATGCATACAGCCCATTTGGAATATGCATCTCTATTGGGGTTTTTACCACAGTTTGCGACACACGGCCCTCTTGCCTGTTTATACCTCTACAGGCAAAATGACATATACTGGAGCAGGAAGGCAGACAGAGGAGAAGAATGACAGGAGAGTGGAGAGCTGTTCAAGGCGGGCTGGAAAAGCAGAGTGGACCTTCTCCACGACAGGGACAGAGGGGTTTGGTTATTATCCTGACTGACGGTGACGACTCAAAAACACTCAGCAGTGTAGTAAATGTGATGAGCCAACCTAGGTAGTAGATGTGCCTGTAACTATAAATTTATTATATCAGTCATATCAATATCACTCATAAATATCAAGCAGCAGCTCACTAATGTCTTTCACCAAGCTGGTTTCTTGAGATCTTGTGATTCCTGTTCCCACTGGTGCACAAACCCTCTGAATGTAATAAGGAATATTAGTGGAATATACATTTTCATTAGCCATGCAAACAGCTTAGTAGGATTATTGCCTTTTTTGGAATAAGGGCAAAAACAGTATGTAAAGGTAGTCAGCGTGTAATGTGTTGGTTGTGACGCATAGTGATGCACCTACAGAGAATTAACAGTGACTCTGCAGCTCAAGCAGCTTAAATCTTTAAAAACTCCTCACAAATATATACTTTCATGTTTAAAAGATGCTCAGTAAAGCATCTGCTCACTGTAGTTTTTAGCAAACAAACAGGAAGAAATAGTGCATTTGTTGGGGAGGATTTTCAGTGGTGGATGAATCCACATATGGTGCTCTAGTGAGCATTTACAGCATTTATAGTGGTGACCACTAGAGGCTGACAGAACTGGACATCTACACACACACACACAGAAACACACTGACAGTGTCAATAATTAGTTATGGGGTTCCTCAGGGTTCAAATCCGTTATATTTTCAGTTTTCATGCTAATATGTAACATGACCACATGTTGCATATTAGCACAGGGACTATTTTCAGTGGTGGATGAATCCACAATTGGTGCTCTAGTGAGTATGCGTGGGACTGAGTCTAACTAGGCTAGTGTGATGATGGAACATGTCGCCCAGTGCAGCAGTGTGACTCACTGACGTGTTTTTAATTGACGTGTTTTTTGACAACAACAGAGGAATAAGATATATCATAATACTTGTAAGTAGATCAATTCAATCACTTTGTACTTTAAAAAAGGCCTCAATATGTACAGTGGCCTCATCCTCTCTCAGCCTGCCACCATCAACCACAGCAACAGAAAAACTATTCTGTAAATAACTGTTACGTGTTTGGAAACTGAGCTCCGTGCTGTACTGTGGTCGGCAGGTTTTTCTGTCGGTGGTCTGCAAACAGACAGGTTTCACTTTCCGCTCAGCGCGTAGGAGGAAGTCAGCTGTGATCGAGCAGTCGCTTGGGAAAACCCTGCAACAAACACACTGTGAGGGGGTGGAAGCTGGAGGGTTATGATGGGGGGATGCCATCATGGTGTCCCATGAGAGCTCAGCAGGATGGGTGGGGGGAGTACAGTGATGTCCCTTCTTGTTATTATTATGAACATTTTGACAAAGTTGGACTTTACCTGTATTCATAGACGCAGCCATTAAAAACTAAATCTCACAATATTCACAGGTTAAAGGGGACATATTTTGCACATTGCCAGGTCTATGTTCTATTCTTTGTATGACTTATAGTTAAAAACTCCTTATATATCTCATACTGTCCTAAGTTCAGCTTCTGTCTGAAACAGGCTGTTTTAGCTCCTGTCTCTTTAAGCCCCCCTCCCAGAGGGAAATATTGTACTTTCTACTCCACTACATTTATTTGACAGCTTTAGTTACTTTTCAGATGAAGATTTGACACAATGGATAATATAACAAGCTTTTAAAATACAACACATTGTTAAAGATGAAACCAGTGGTTTCCAGCCTTTTTGTCTTTGGACGTCTTACAAAAAGCAGTGTGTAGTCGGGGTCACATTTCACATGTCTATGAGTTGTTAACAGCTCCACCAAATAGTGATTTTTCCCTCTAAACTTCTCACATGCTTTCATTTCAATAAATGTTCAAATGATCCAATATTTCAGCAAAAATCAAAGATTAGAGAAAAAGTCCAAAAACTGAAAACAAATTTGTGTATCAGAACTTTGTTTTTTCTTCTTTCCTCTCCCATTAATCATCTCACCACCCCTCAGATTTATCTGCTGACCCTTTGGAGGGGCCCGACCCCTAGGTTGGGAACCACTGGACTAAACTAGCTAACTGTATATAAAGTAGTGTAAACTAGCTCCACCTCCAGCAGCTACAACAGTAACATGCTGCTCTAACACTGATGCTTCACTATTAATAATCTAATGATGTCATATATAATAATATATCAGTCAGAGGGACCAAACCACTACTTTTACTGCAATACTTTAACTACATCAAGCTCATAATACTTATGTACTTTTACTGCAATACTTTAACTACATCAAGCTCATAATACTTATGTACTTTTACTGCAATACTTTAACTACATCAAGCTCATAATACTTATGTACTTTTACTGTAATACTTTAACTACATCAAGCTCATAATACTTATGTACTTTTACTGCAATACTTTAACTACATCAAGCTCATAATACTTATGTACTTTTACTGCAATACTTTAACTACATCAAGCTCATAATACTTATGTACTTTTACTTAAGTAGGATGTTTCATGCAGGACTTTTACTTGTAATAGAGTCATTTTACATTGCTGTATTGGCAGTTTTGAAGGATCTGAATACTTCTTCCATCACTGGTGAAGTGAAATCTCTCAGCTCACAGTGAATACAGCAGTAGGACGTATTCCTCTCATGGTCTCTTTGTGTAAATGTTCCTGTGAAGAAATGTTGATAAAGAACCGCTGGTTAATTCTGCCCTGCCGCAGGCTGTTAAACCGGCTCTGACCCGGCATTAAGCTGCCACGTTTTCTGTGAAAATAGCATCCAGACTGATTTGCATGCTAATGTGTTTAACAGTTACACAGCTTCAGGGCAGGCTGCTGTTTTGCTTTCCTGGAAAAAACTCTGAGAAAAATCTTCTGCAGAGGCTCCCACACACAGTGCACAGTATACTGAATACTGTTAAAGAAAGGAAAAATACAGAAAATATTCTCTCAAATATGATTTTTTACTTTCCTCTGCAGCAGTTTAATCTCTGTACATGTTAAGCTAGCTTAGCTCGAATGCTGGAAGTGGGGAGTTCTCTCAGAAGTAGCTAGGTTGTGGATGTATTATAAGAGCTGGATTTCAGACCAAAAATGGCCCCCATTCAGTCCTTTAAGAACTGCTCACTTGGTGCATACACCAAAAAAGGTTTCTAGCTTCCAGGTTTGCTTCTGTGTTGTGCGGCCACTGAATATGCACAGTAGTGTTTCCCCCGCTAGCCGTCTCTTTTACAATGGCGATTGCTTTTTGGGCCACAGTGAGGTTTTTTCACGAGTGACCATTGGGAAAAATTGGCTACAAGGCAGAACGGCGGATCCCTGCAGCTCTTAATATACATCCATCGGTTGCAAACTAACAAGACTAGCATTTCAAACACAACACATTGTGGTTAAATGAGGAGGATGTGACCTTCTGTTGTTTGAGCTGGACGGAGCGACCGGATCTTAATTGGATCTCAATGTGGACACTGGAGACACATATTAATATCAGGTGTAAATGTAATCAGGTTAAATCATATCTTGATACAATCTGGATACGAGACACATGTTAATGCAAAGTATAAAGGGACTACTAGTGTCCTCTATCCGCTATCATATAATTAATAACAGCTAAAAAGTGCACGACCCTCAAAACATTTGCTATTACTAGCAAACTCCTGTTTATCTACTTTAATCTTTATCATATCTTATTATTTATCTTCTTTATTTGCTTATAAGTCTGAGAAGAGGAAAAGAAATTTAAACGCTTCTGATATTTTGTGTAAAATTAATGATAGATGGAAATGTTGGAGCACTTTCTAATTGCTTCAAATGTTTTAATTTGTGTACTTTTCTTTTCTTTTGGTGCCTATTTTGTATTTATATGATGTGTTTTCATTTTATCCTGCATTTCCCCTCTTTCCACTTGCCATTTGGGGGCAAATAAAGTAATTGATTGATTGACTGATGTGCACTGTTTTAATAGCAACTGTTTTTCTCTACACTATGTTACACACCTGGATGTGTAAAAACTCTTGTGTCACTGATAATCTACATTATTTGAATCTTTTCCAGACAATCTGCACTCAGTTTTCCTGAAAATCAGGATCAAACCACCGTTATGCAAAATCGTGACATTTTAACCAGCCATTAACTATGGAAATTCCCCATAAGTCTCCATGTGGATCTCCCCCTGGATATTCCTTGTCCTCCAGCTAATTGTGGCTATTTGTTTTGTTTGTATACCTGAAAGGAGGAAGCTTCTGGATTTCCTCAGTGACCTCCGGCTTTTCTTAACGGTCATTTAAAAGCTCCTCAAGTATTCCCCGAGTTTGGAGATCCAGCCCCCTCCTCCTCTACATGATGCCACCTGCTGCAGATCAGCTGTTGGCCCTTTTTATTCCACCTCACACACACACACATGCACACACACATACCTAAATATACAGTACATAGTTTCTCTGAGAGCCACACACACACACACACACACTTACACTGACTCAGCAGAAAGGCTTCCACTCCCTGCTGTATAAATAGAAATCGACTGAGCGAAGGCCGGATTTACCTGAAATGGGTAAATCCAGCATTGAGAGTTATTTCTAGCGAATGGGATGATTTCTCTTCCTCTATCACCCTGATTTCTTTATTCCCATCGCTGAAGTATTGTTTCTCCCCCTGAAGGGTCAGATCACCTCAGACAGTCTGTTTCCTGCCAGAGAGCATGAACAAACACTGAGCTGACAGATTTATTATCCCTGTGATTTGTGCTTTCTGTCTGTCAGATAAAATTCACAGCCTCCAGGCCGCTGCCAGCTGTAACTCAGCAAAATTTAAAATATTATTTGGTGTCAAAACATTCTCGAATAAAGCTGCTCGGTCGGAAATATTTCACCACCGCAGTCAGCGTTAACTAGAACGGAGGATGAGCTGAACAAGTCAATCAGCTTTTCAGCAAGACGTCCAGCTGTGTTTGTGTTTAGTACAGTGAAAGTGCAGCCGTCGGCCTCCTGATTTGTGAGCAGCAGGTGAGCTCAGCTCCTCCTTCAGCCCTCGTCGGTGTGAATGTGTTTCTTTTCCCCTTTACGGAGGTTTTACAGCGTTTGTTTAACAGCTTCCACAGACTCCTCAGAATAAAGTCAACAAGAAGAAAGTGATGCTCCTTCACTGCTGTTGCACTGTGGGATTATTTTACAAGTGATTATTGTCTCACACTGGACTTCTGATAGTCCACTGGACACCTTGGAGCCCATTATGACATCCAAGAGTCCATTATTGTCTCCTTGGTGCACACCTGGTTTTTGATTATGTCTCCATGTGGGGACCCATGGGGAGTGGGGAGTCCATTATTGTCTCTATGTGGACACCTGAGAGTCCACCGGACACCTTTTTGAGTCCATTACTGTCCAAATCAACTCTGAGAGACGAATGCTTGATGCTCTGAGTCCATTTGTTTCTCTTTTCCTGTTCTGTTTTTTTCAGCCACTAACTTTACAGTCTACAATCTGTGAGTCACCGAAACAGATTTTCACTGTTTTTTGTTTAGAAAATAAGATTTTACTCAATGGCAGAAAAAAACGGCAGAAAAAATTAAAAACATGACCCGAACATTAACGTTAAACATTAACTGTGAATTTTTTTGTGAAATGTGGTGACAGCGTAAACAGGAAACCCCTCACTCTTTGCTCCTCACTCCTCCTGGGACCCTGGTGGAGGATCTGCATGGTCTCTGCATGACTCAGCAGAATGTCACTGTGACTCATCAGGAGTTTGTCTTTATTTGGTGATGATTCGGTCCAGTTCAGACCTTCTCAGTGATTCTTTTCTCACAGTAAAGTCAGAACTTTTCTTTCTACTAGAGATGCAGAAAAGTTTGTAAAGTGATGATGAGAGATTTTTCCCTCTCAGGCATGTTTTCAATAACTTTTAAGACCTGAAGAGGTAAAAACTAAACAGTTTTTCACAGAGAAAACAAGATAAAAGAGTTTTAATGTAAGAGAATCTAGATTTTCTGGAACCACTGGTCTTAATAGTTTTTTATCAGCCCACTATATGTCCATGACCTCTGACTTTCTTAATGTGATGTTAAATAAAGCTGAATATGTGTGTTTGACTGACTAAAGATGAACTTTCACCTTGTTACTGTGAGTCTGTTCTGAGTTTGTTTGCCAGGTTCAGGGATCACAAAACTACAGTGTTGAGTAATCGGAGAGTCCAGAACCAGTTTAGAAACTCAGCTCAGTGACTTTTGTTCAACGTGTGAAATATATGAATGTATTCTAGGAGGGTGAACTGTCACTACACTACGGGCTTCTTTTTGTTTCACTATATGCAGCCGTCTTTCTACAGTCCACTCAAATCCAGATTATCTGAGGCGCCAAATATCCTCTGTGACCTCTGACCTTTTGTGGGGGTCTTTGGAGTCGTTAGAAGGTTGTTTTAATATAAGATATCACCTCGCATTTTGTTAAAAGTTGCAGGTTAAGGGTTTATCTTTTGTTTGGAGAGGAAAAAAGTTCATACACCTTGAAACATTGACACCATTTTTAATTCGAAGAGTCTGCAAAGCGTCTGATGCAGGAGCAAAATATAAAAATATAAAAAGTATTTGAAAAATGAAATAAAATAATAGAATAACAAATCCATGCTTGAGATAGTAATTACTGATTAAATAAAGAGAAAAATAATATTAAGTTATTAATCTTCATCATCAGCTGGGCGTTAAAGCTCTGACAGTCAGAAGTATTTTTTCCTAATCAGTAAAACATTAAAAAAAAACAACACAACTATCTTAAATTAAAAAGACAACTATAAATGTGCAGAAGTTGTCAATTAAAATAAAATAAATACAAACAAACAAACAGAAACTTTCACTGATTACAGACCAGCCGCCAGCTCAGTGAATTATGGTCCTTGTAGTTCTTCAAGTCTCTGTTTTGAACAGGCAGCGTTAAACAAAGCGGACTGTGCTGCATTTAAGGTTATATTAGTTATTATTTCTGATACTTAATAAACCAAATAATTCATAATTATTCATAAGAGATGTTTGTTGCAGCCTCGATGTTCTGAATTCTGTTTCAGACATGAAAACTTGACAATATTAATATCTAAAAAACTAATCAATGGTTAATGTAAAGTCCTCAGCTGCTCCAGTCTGTGTTTCAGCTCTCTGCTCCTCTTCCTCAGCTCGTCCTTCATCGCTCGCAGCCTCTTCTCGTCCTCTTGGATCTCCACGATGAACTCTGTGGCCTTTTTCAGGATCACCACCTTAGCCGCCTTCTCGTTGTTAGCCACCGCCGGGATCTGGTCCCTCAGCGACAGGAAGCTCATCCTGAGCTCGTTCCTGCGCTGCCTCTCCAGCACGTTGTGAGTCCTGCGTTTGTCGTCGCTGTCGTCGCCGTCTGACGCCGGGCTCCAGCACTTGCGGCTGCTGCTCTGCCTCAGCGCCGCGCAGGCGCCCTCCGACTTTACCCGTTTCCCAGCAGGCTGTTCGTGGGTCGCTGAGGGCTGCTGGGCGGCGTAGTTGTGTTGGTGCATGTTGATGTGAGAGCGCTTCAGGACCAGCGGGGAGGCGTCCGGTCTGCTGCGCACGTCACACCGCCGCGACAACTTTCTCCTGTCCACTGTCACCACGTCGATCTCTTCATCCTCCTCCTCCTCCTCCTCCTCTTCCTCCTCCTCCTCCTCACCCTGCTCTTCTTCTTCTTCTGGGGGAAAAAAAAGGAGAACATTCTGGTTTAATGGATTGCTTCAACATTTTGGGAAATGAGCTTATTCACTTTAGTATGAAGAATACAAACACGCGGAGTCAGCGGGCCTGAATCTGTCGATATTGACCATCCAGATCCTCGAAAGCTCACTAATTAACACTTTATATCTACTAAAATAAGTCTTGACTAACCCTTTAAGTGCTGAGTGATACAACTGACGTCTTATAACCCACCTGATTCACTGTCGCTGCTGCTGAGTGGCGGTGAGTCGAGACACACTTCTGATCCCACCTCCGCTGCTGCTGCATCGCGGCTCTTCTCGCTCAGCGCAGAGTACGGGAACACCACGGAGGGGTCGATGCAGTCAGTCACCGCTGCGTGGAAGTCCTGCAGGTACTCTGTGTTCCCCTGGGGGACGCCCACCTGCTGATCACCTGTGCTGTCTGTGTCGTTGTTGTTGTTGTTGTTGGAGGACTCCCGGCGGGCTCGCAGCGACGCCAGCCTCTCAGACACCGCCTTCTCCAGCTTGGTGGCGGCGGCGAAGCTGCTGCTCCACATGCAGTCTTGGATGATGAAGGACTGCAGGAAGGCCGCAGAGGGGTTGCATTCCTCGCCCAGCAGGTCGGACACCGCCTCCAGGTGTTCGGCGGCGGACAGTGGGACGTCAGACCGAGACGGTCTGCGGCTGGGTGACAGAGGAGGCGTCGGCAGCAGCTCGAACTTCTTCCAGATGTCCTCGCTGGGGCCTGGCAGGAGCTGGCTGCGTGGAGGAGGGTAGAAGTCCTCCTCCTCGCCGTGCAGGAAAAAGCAGGGCTGGACCGTGTCATAGTCGTAATCATAGTTCATGGTGGACATGGGTAAGACCGGCGGCATTATGGCTGCCTGTGGAGGAACAAAACATTAGGTTAGACTGCAAGTTTTACCAGACCCCATCTTTAGTTGATACTCTAATTTTATTTGAAAAATGTTCAACAAGCTCCACTTTGAAGTGTAAATTTAAGTATAAAGTTTTGAATACATCTCCTACCACTGGCAAAACCAACATTCCCAGTTAGAGAAAGGGTGAAAATAAAGCAACTGTTTGTCTGGGGCCCCCATATCACTAAATCCACCCCTGGCAGTCACTAGGAATGAACCTAAATGTCTCAGCTATTTCACAATTAACCTCTAAAAACTATGATATTCTGTGGTTTTAAACCCTTTAGTCAAGATTCATTTCAACGCTGAAAACATAAATCATTATAACAGAGACTGAGAATTTTGAAATTCAACAAATACTGGACTGAGAATTTGCATACAGGGGGGATACCACACAGCTGTCACAGTCCAAGTTCCTGTATGAGTATTAGAAGGTACCCACCCAGTGACACAAACATAGAGTATGTTAAATTCACATCTGAGCACCATGGAAGAAGAAGTGGACATGAACTTAATAAGCTTTAAAGTTCTGACAGTAAAACTTCTCGGCAGTAGAGCAGTAACACAAAACTTCATTCAAGATGCTATTAGTTTAGTATTATTTCGTTCATGGTTAAAGGTTAACACCACAAAATAGGAATGAAATACCAAAACTCTTTATCAGTAGAGAACATTCTTCAATTCGGCGTGTTAAAAAGTACAAAAACGTCACTAATTAAAAAAAAAGAAAATGTGAAATATGTTAATGAGCGTCTCTGTCGCTGCTTGGTGTTCAATATGATGGAGACTTTCATAACTAACATTTAGAAAAACTTCCAGGTATAATTAAAACAGTCAGATCAGATAGAAGATCAAACATGCACAAAGACACATGAATAACAGGGGAGATTAACACCACATTAATATTACTCCAACGTAAATACAGCAGTACAGCAGTCACACAAAACTTCATTCAAGAAAGTTAAGTTTAAGTTTCTTTAGTTTATCATTGAAGGCTGACAGCATGAAATAGAACTTAAATACAAATATTCATTATCAGAAGAGGAAACTCTACAATTCGGCATATAGAAACACACCAGGAGGTTCTTGTGAAAAAACAAACAAACAAAACAAAACAGTGAAAGCATGTGAAAGGTTAATAAACTCCCCGACCGCTCCCCTCTTCATCTCACCACCGTTAGTTCAGTTTGTAGCTATGGTAAAGACTAAATTTAGGGGTAAATCCGGTATATTTTCTAGATGGATTTAACGATAAGTTTTGGCCTAACAGAAGAAAACAAAGTATTGATTATGACAACCGTTAACTGCTATTTAAACTCACCGTTATGACTCCCAGAGTAAACTTGACAGAACCGATGTGAAAATAAATTAGCAAAAATCCAAAGTGTGTCAGTGGATATAAATTAAATCTTCAGAAAGCGGTTTTTATCCAACGGAGCACGTCTGTGAAGAATACCTCCTCTTTCAATCAATAATCAATAACGTCGGTCAGTCAATCAGTCCGTGACGCTCCGTGGCGTAGTCTAAGCGTGATTCACCGCAGCCAGCTGCCTCACAGACATTTAATACTCCAGCTCGTGCCTCATTTCGTCTTCATCCGCACACACAGCAATTTTTTCGCGCCAATTGTAAGCTACGTAGTTAACAAAAACGACGCACGAGCGTGTTTGAGGCAACTTAAAAAATGACTCCGGCACCTGTTTTGTTAGAAAGTGTTAAGTTTATAAATGATGACGCGTTCAAACGGAGGTATAAGACGCCCTGGATATAGGAACTATGTTACTCCGCGGATGAGTAATCAAACTATCCAGCGCAGTGAGGTCAGATGACTGTAAATGATGCAGAGGCAGCGAGTTCCGGTAAATCAGGTCTCATTCAAGAGATTAAATCATGGAAAATAAATAAATAAAAACAAACAACATAAATAAACGAGATACAAGAAAATAACAAAACAAACTAAAATAAAATCAGAAAAAAGACAATAAATGAATAAAAACTAAACTAAAATAAAATCTCTGCAAACTTTGGACCAAAAAATAAAGCTGCTATAAATGAAAATGTAAGTGAAAATCTATTTTTTTTTCTAGTTCCCCTTATTCTGTCCACCACCCTGCTATGTGTGTGTCTGTGTGTGTGTCTGTCTGTAAGAGGTGGACAAAATAACAGAAACCCATATCAATGCAGAAGACCTGAAAATAAAGCTAATTGATGAATCTATTCATCTTGTTTTTTACTTTTTAAAGTCTTTATCAGGCTCATTTTGGTCATTTTAAAGCTGTAGTTGAAGTGAGTTGATTTAAAAGAATATATATTGCACGAATGCACAAATTAAAGATCAAGTTGTTTACACTGCATATGTTTTGCATTCTTACAATTTATATATATTTATGTTTAAAAAAAAGTCTAAAAGGAAAGAAAAAATGAAGAGATATGCTCAGATATTACCTAAAATAAATAAACTATGACACAAATACATTAAAACAATGACATTAATGAATGACCAATAGTGAAGCCATCAGGATGGTGAACTCTGACCTGTTTGTCCTCGACCTTGTTTGCATATTCGCATTTATACATTTGACTTTTTTTCTTTTTTGTAAACATATATTTATAATTATTTTCTTGGTTTTTCATCCTTTACATTTATTTTTCTATCCTAATTCTTATTTTTCCTCTCAATTTCTATTTTTCCACACTAGTCTTTTAGCACAGGAGCGCGACACAATGCATTATTTAAGTATCTTATGTGACATTTAAACCTTTGAGTTCTGTTCTGCTGCTGTCAGATGTAAAACCTTCACACTGCTGCTCTCTGCTGACTGCAACGACTCACTGCTTCAGTATACAGTCATTCTTGTTTTTTGTTCTTCTCTCTTCAGTTGTGCATTTTCTTGTGTGTTATTTGTTAATTTTTTCTGTACATGTTACTTGTTGCTGTTTACGTTTTAATGTAAAGCACGTTGAATTTGAGTCAAATAATGAAATGTGCATCATTAATAAGAAATGCTTTGTGTTGTAATGATGTTACTGTTGAGAATAAAACCTTTACACTGCTGCCCTCTGGTGGCTGCGACAACACACTGCTTCAAACAACAAGAATACTATAATACCATGCAGCAGCACTAGTAGTAGTAGAAGTAGTAAAAGTAAAAAATAGTGATGTGATGGAAAATAAGTACATCTGCTCAAGTACTGGACAATTTTGAGGTACTTGTACTTGAGTATTTCCATTTTATGAGACCTGATAGTTCTACTCCATTGCATTTATTTGACAACTTTAGTCACTTGTTACTTTTCAGATTAAAATTATAGATGAAATTACATATGATAAGATAATAAATTACGAATCATTGTCAAAGATTAAACCAGTGGTTCCCAGCTGTTATGGCTTGAGATCCCTTAGAAAAAAAATAGTGTGCAGTTGTGTCTCCTTGTTATGCTTCAAATGTTGTTTCCACCAGAAGAAGATTTCTCCTGTAAACATTTCACATGGTTTCTAAGGGGAGGGGCCCGACCTCTAGGTTGGGAACCACTGGACTAAACTAGCTAACTGTATATAAAGTAGTTGAAACTAGCTCCACCTCCAGCAGCTACAACAGTAACATGCTGCTCTAACACTGATGCTTCACTATTAATAATCTGATGATGTAATATATAATAATATATCTGCCACACAGGGATGATTTTCTGCAAAACAAAAGTCAATTTAGTTGATAATACTTCTCTACTTTCACAGGATTTTAAATGCAGGTCTTTTACTTGTAATTGAGTATTTTTAGATTGTTGTGTTGCTACTTTTAAGTAAAAGTCAAGTCAATTTTATTTATATAGCCCAGTATCACAAATCATTTACAGTCTGTACAGCAATACAACACCCTCTGTCCCTAGACCTTCGATTTGAAGAAGGAAAAACACCCTAAAACTCCTTTAACAGGGGAAAAGATGGAAGAAACCTCAGGAAGAGCGACAGAGGAGGATCCCTCTTCCAGGACAGACAAGCAGGAAATAGATGTTGTGTGTATAGAATAGAACAAGAAAGACAAATTACAGAAATACAACGTGGACAAACAGGATGACAAGATTTAAAAAATATATGAAGAATGTGATGAAGAGGACAAAGAGCAGCCAGGTGCCACCAGAACAGAATAAGACCTGAGCCACATGACCTCCATCAACATGGAGACCTGACAGGAGGACAGATCACACGTGCACACAGAGGAGACTCACATCACACCATCACATACACGAGAGAAGAGACAAGAAAACTTATTATTCACACAGGAGAGAGAGAAATATGAAGACATCATTCAGAGAGAGAGAGAAATATGAGGTGAGGCTGAACTCCTGCAGGATGAAGAACCAGATCCAAAACCTCAGAAAATGGCAGCAACAGCCAGGGAAGCAGAGCTGATTCAGGATGGGTGCTGGTCCAGCAAGAGATGCCTGAGAGACAAGAGAGGACAGGAAGAAAGAAGAGAGAAAAGAGAGGAGCTCTCATGCCTTTAGAACAAACATACAGGAGGTTAGAGCGATGAAATGGTGTGGCAAGTCTAGCTGCTACCGTGAGTTCACTCGGCATATAACACCAAGATGACAGGTCAGTTACAGAGAACTCCTTTTATTCTCTGCTGCATGCACATACTTCAATATAAACATTGGAGGAATTTGTGCATTCAAATATTTTTATGATTTTATGGGGGGAATTATGAATTATTATTGTGCACAACTCCAACATGAAATTATTCATCCAGTGACATAACTCATATTAGAGTATGTATATTAATAGGGAAATAGTCCTCCTTGTTGGACACACAAGAGAGGTCTATTAGAATTATGATTGTTATTAATCCTAATTACAATTCTGCAAGGGTATAGGTCTTTTAAGGTGAAGTGACTGAGATGCAAGCACAAGAAAACACAATCAAGTCCACTTTAGTTACATGCACATTTATTACTAATACTACAGCTACAAGTACTAAACATTACAACATTTTACAAACAAGACACAAGAGGGAAAGGGTAACTGGCACACAAGGCTATGGCTAGTGAATGAGTTGAATGCATGATATAGAGTTATCTATTGTGTAGCTGGTAGGAGAAACCTGCTAAACAGATGAGATGACTGTAGCCTGAGAAGCAGCGATTCAAATCAACGGTACAACAGCTTAGTTCAGAATTGCCAATTGAAATTACAAATCATGAAAGCACCAGGGTTTAAGCAAGTTGATGGAGGTTTTGTACGAATACTTGCTTGCACCCTGGGACGGCTTCTTGTGGAGAATGGAGTCTGATGTGCTGGGGTGAGGAGCTGGAGTCTGGATCTGGTAATAATGAGTGAGTAGGCCAGTCCAGACTTGAAAAGTTCCCATTGGGAGACAGCTCCTGGTTTGTGCTCTCATGCTCTCCTTGGTTTGATCCTCAACTTGTGACTCCAGATTCAGAAGATGCTCTGAGTCACATCTTCAGACTAGCAAACTGCAAGCTTTTCACCGGCATGGCAGAAAGCAAGAAGAACCAGCATCAAGCAGCCTTAAAGAGCAGCCTAAGAACAGCTGCCTAAAAAGACTTAAAAATAGCAAACAGCAGCCAACAGTCCAAAAACAGCAAAAAAAGGGGCCAAGAGTCTCAGATAAGACACTGTTTTAAAGTTTCAGTCTGCCCGCCCAGAAGGTGCATCCTGGCCAATCCCAGGGGTTGCAGGGTTCTGGGGGAGCAGAGTCAGTCGCCCCCTGTCCAAGGACAGGCGAGTACAGTTCCTGAATATGGTTACTCCATTAAACAAAGCATTTACAATTTAACAATTGCATGATTCCTAATTTTGCAATTTGGATAGTAGCTTTAGCATTCTGACAGTGAAACAAGCAGAGTGGTACTAAACATGATAGTGTTATCATGGATGATGGAATTATGTTAATGGTACATGTCCTGGCTTAAAGGCAATGTAATAAAAGTCAAACTAAAGTACGTAACAACACGTACTATGATAGACACACATACTGAGTACGTAACAACACGTACTATGATAGACACACATACTGACATACAACAACAATTATCCTTACACAAGATCCAAAACTACATTTGTAAGTCCATGAGTTTTACAGTCCTTTGTTCTTCTTGATCTGACTGCAAACAGCAGGGGTCCATGTCATTTGAGGGTGTGTGTGCGCGTGCAAATGGGCATGGCATATAGTGGAGCATGTCTTGTGCCTTGTGCTGGTTTGCCCAGTGATCAGTTCTTGGGTTGGTCACTCAAGTCCTGAATCAAAATTCACAGTGGGATTAAAGTTTGGTGCCAGTTCGTCTCTGTGTGTAATTGGCTCTTAGGTGGGGGTTGTTTATCAAAATGGTGCTCTCAATTCACACTGGGGTGCAAATTGGTCTTCCTATCTTGCTGGCTCTTGTAGCTTGAAAGATCAAAGATGGTTTGGGTCAGTGGTCTGGTTCGGTGACTATGCAGGAGATGCGGGAGGGGGGGGGGGGGTTCCTTATCTGATCCTTTCTGGAGGTTGTTTAGATGGTCTGGTTCTGGCTCTCACTTTATGGACCAGCATTCCTTGGGTGTAGAAGAAAGAGCTGGTCTGTTGTTTGAGGCTTGTGCTGTCTGCATTTGAAACATACAGGGACTATCCTACAACATTAAACCACATTAAAGCCACCATGTGCCTGCTGTTGCCTGGCTTCTTCTGGCACATGCGGTTGAGTCTGTGGAGTCCCTCAGTCTCACCAAATAATAGTTTTGGCCCTTGCCAAACAACCCTGACAGACAGCCTGTCTGTCTTTGTGGTGTGCAGCAGTCATCAGAGGCCCAGCACGCTACTGCATTTGAAAGGGAGAGTACAATTAGTTAACAAGCACCAGCTGTGCAAATCAACTCACCTGGCACTGCTCCCCTGAGCCATCTCCACACCTCTCTCTCCTGCAGCTGAACACCGACCACGCCCACCCCCACAAATGGTTATAAGAACAGCTGCAATAATCAATAATCTCATCAGCAGGACAACACTTACTAAATTCATTGAGACAGAAACCAATCCGTCAGTAGGCTACAAGGTCATGAAGTATTCAATTAAAGGCGACTTGTTTTAAGTTAAGGCACAAAGATGAGTTTTGAATTTAGATTTAAAGGACTCTTTAATCTTATCAACCTTATTGCAGAAAAAGTCTAGAAACTCATGAGCCATGACAGGTGAGCAGCTAATAGACGGATGCTTATAAGTTTAGCTACAGTGTCAAAGAGAAATCTAGGATTGTGTTTATTATTACTGATTAAACAAGAGAAATATGTTGTTTTTGCAGCAGATAGAGCACGCTGGTATTTCAATAAACACTCATGCCAGAAGAGATAAAAAAACTCAAATTTTCCAACTCCAACTTCCTCCACCATTGGAAAGTCAACACATTTACTCAAGTACTGTATTTCAGTACAAATTGGAGGTACTTTTACTTTACTTGAGTATTTCAAATTTCAAGTTACTTTTAACTTCTACTACACTTCATTTCAGAGGGAAATGCTGCACTTTTTAGTAGCAGCAGTAATAGTAGTAGTATTAGTAGTAGTAGTATGGAAAGCCATGTGAGCATTTATTCCATATCCTTGATATCAAATGTCAGTTTCCTCCACTGGTTTCGGCCTTTGTAAGCGCCAGTTGGACATTTGGTCGCACTAGTTCAGCATTTTGTTGTACTAGTTGAACAGAAACTCTTACTAGTTATGCTTTTTCAGCAACTAGTGGCACTTTTGTCCAACAAGTTCCAACAGAAGCCTTTCTAGTGACCCAGAGCACTGCACTAGTAGCACCAAAGTCCCAACTAGTCCGCTTTTTGATGCACTAGTGGCCCCCTGGACAGAACTAGCAATGCTGAAAGTCTTAGTTAACTAGTGAGCTGCAAAAGCTCTGACATGTTAACTAGTCAAGCACCTATTCACCTCCCTAGTTAACTAGTGAGAACCAAATACTGCTAATTAAAGCCTTGACGAAGGCTTTAATTATTTCAATTCAATTCATTGGATTGAGAGAGAAAGAAGGGGAGAGGGGAAGGTAGGTCTCGAAAAAGGTTCAGTAAGTGAACCAATACTCAATAGTTCATTGGTTCTCTTACTTAACCTTTATCTAATTTTGTTGCTCATCACATCAGACCATTAGTTGAAAGCTCCCATCATTTCTAAAAGACTCTGGGCACTTCATAACTCAACTCTCTGAAGTGACATACCACGGTGGCGATCTTCTCCTGCCCACTATGGATGTCGCCAGCCTTTATACCAATATTCCACACTCATCAGGTTTGTGCTCTGAGGATTTTTCTTGATGTCAGGCCAGAGAAGATTACCCCAACTAACTTCCTGGTTGATATGAAATTGTTTTGACAAAAAATTACTTTCTTTATGGTGAAGATTTCTTCCTCCAGACACACGGCACTGCTATGCAAACCTTTTTATGTGTTGGTTTGAACACTAATATGTGTACAATAATAATCCATTCTCACAAGGCATTATGTTTTGGAAACAATATTGATATTGACGACATGTTTCTGATTTGGAATGGTTCTAACTGTGATCTCCAGGCTTTTTCACAGTATCTCAACAACTGTAATGATTCAATTGAATTCAATATAAAATGTGACAGTCACAAAGTTACAAGTTACACATGGGTAATCTATAATGGGAGATACATTTACACCACGCTCTTCACCAAACCCTCAGACAGAAGTCAATCTTTTACACTACTCAAGCTATCATTGCATCCCTCTCAGAAAAGGTCCGCCCTGTAGTCAGATTCTTAGGGTAGACGCATCTGTACAAGGGATGATGATTTCCAAATAGAAGCTAACAAACTCTTCTTGGATCAGGCATTTGCAAAGGCTTGTGAGAAAAACAGAAATTAATTATTTACCAAAAGTAAACCCAAAAAGCAGAAAACATTCTCTTGTGTATTTCATACTACCTGTTCACCACTTGGGTGTGAGATATGCAATATTGTGAAAAAACACTGGGACATTTTATCTGTTGATGACACTGGCAAAGAGATCTTTAACTCACTTCCACTTTTCTCTTTTTCTAGAGCAAAGGATGTTCAGGACACTCTGGTACACCCACACACAGACAACAAATCCGTCTGCCAGGGATGTTTGGACGATGCCGTCGTTTTTTCCCTTTTGAAATTGTGCTGCATGTCCTAATTGTAAAAAGGTCAACACAAAAAGAGTACAAAATTAAAAAATTGGTCACATGCATCTCTAGTGCTGTTATCTACCTTCTTGCATGTACCAAATGTGGCATCCAATATGTTGGAAAAACAAGGAGACAACTTAGATTTAGAATCAATGAACATAAAAGTGCTAAAATCTGCTGAGTTGATCCATACACTTTGCAGATGGAAATCATTCTATTTTCGATTTTGGCATCTGTGACATTGATGATTCCTAATCGTCGTGGTGTGAATATGGATCAAATTTTACTTCTATGTGTATGCAGATATATCTTCTACCTTAAAATGTTACAACATGGTGACTTGAATGAAGAATTAGATATGACCTGTTTTCTGTGACTCTATCTTATTGACTTTCTGTACTGGTGGGTTCCATTCCCAGTGTAAAAGCTAACATTTGTATGTATATATGTCAGTATAAGTATGAGAATATGTTGATGTTATGGAATTATATCATCCTAATGTGTTTGTAATGACTTGATCTGCTAGTAATTGCCTTCATGGGTATTCAAGCCCTGGATCATTGATTAGGTGCACCTGTAGAGTAACCCACATAGGGGAGAACGGGGTAACATGAGCCACTTTTATACATTTGATGATTTTACTGCAAAGTAAAAGTGTATTTGTTTCAAATAATAGTTACTATATATACCTCAGGTTGTTGTGTACCCGAGGAAATTAAAACAAGTTATCTAATTATTATGGTTTTAGAACAACAACCCATCAAAAAAAGTTAGTTCTTTGGCACAACTTACCCAAAGGTATGGGTAAAATGAGCATGGGGATGGGGTAAATTCAGCACTCTAAAGCACAAAATCAAACAATTTTGAGATAATTTTGAACTTTATTAATGCCATCAATTTAACAAAGGCAAAAACTACTAATACTTTTAAGTAAAATTACATGTTTGTGTCCTGTTGTCCTGTTGTTGTTACCTAAACATTTTCAGTAAAGATTAAACTTTGTATGTTAGCTACAGAAAGAATGTGTGTGTAAATGTGCTTTTGAGTATACAGACAGGTGACAAATTAAAGGAAAAACTGGTCCAGGTCTGAATGCTTGACCCCTTCAGTGAGGGGGTCTGGTGGCTCTGTTATGCTGTGGGGGGCATTTTGCTGGCATGAGTTGGGTCCACTTGTTCCCTTAGAGGGAAGAGTCACTGCTATGGTCACTGAATGGTTTGATGAGTATGAAAATGATGTGAATCATATGCTATGACCCTCACAGTCACCAGATCTCAACCCTCATATGGGAGATTTTGGACTGACGTGTTAGACAGTGTTCTCCAACACCATCATCAAAATACCACATGAGGGAATATCTTTATGAAGAATGGTGTTCATCCCTCCAGAAGAGTTCAGAGACTTGTAGAATCAATGCCAAGGCACCATGAAGCTGTTCTGGTAGCCCAACACCTTACTAAGACACCTTATGTTGGTTTTTCTTTGGTTTGGTTTTTTTTTTTTTTTAAATTTGTCACCTGTCTGTATGAACAGCATGTTTGTGTATGACTTAAACTTAACATTAGTCAACAATAAGGTATTTATTCATCAACATTGTAACACTTGTAACAGGGATCAAACATGAACAGGGTCTCTAGTCTCTAGAATATCAGAAAATAATTTTTTGGGGGTAAACTGATCCATTGACCCAACATCACTGGCACGTTTTACTCCACAACCTCCACTTTGACAAAACTGTTTCACAAAGTGGCTCAGATCTACAATTACACTAAGTTTATGACCTTGTGTTGCAGTGTACACTGACTTAAATTAACATGTAATAATGTCCAAAACTTTTTTAATTAAGATACAAGACTGATAACTTTAGTAACATGATGAATTCACTTGGCATGACAAAAATCTTTTTTTTTGCTCTGTTTTGCCGACCACTCTCTCCATGTGCTTGAGTCCAAGATGGATTGACTAATGTGAACTATACTTAATTAATTTGTGGTCACATGATTACTTTTGTTTATGGTTACCTAGATAAAGGGGGTGGCTCATTTTACCCACTGGCTCGATATACCCTATTGTCCCCTATAGGGTGACTCATCATGAATGTCTCGTTTTGCACTTAGGGAAGACCAGCATGGACTGAAACATTTGAACTCTTGCTCTCTATGCATTTTTGCACATTTTTTTAACCGTCTGTATGGCGTTTAATGTAACAAACAGAAATATTTAAAATCCAGACTGTGCTGCAGTCCTTCCTTGCTGCACGATCGGCTCATCAATAAAAGTGACTAATCATTGCAGCTCTTGTTATTATTAACATTTGTTCTCACACTTGCTTCTCCTGCTAAGATAAGTCACAATGTCTAATGTGAGAAAGGTCTGTTGGTACTAGTAGTAGTAACAGTAGTAGTAAGTCTGATTATATAACACAGTTCATACAGTGAGGAAGTTTCAATGTGCTTTGGAAACACAAAGAATTAGTGAAGGTGAAAAGTGAAATAAAAAAAACGAAATTATATGTACACATGATATATGCATACACACACACATATATATATAACATATATACAATTTATACACATTTGGGGTCATGAAAACAAAAGTTTGAAGAGACTAGTAGTAGTAGAAGCAATGTGTTGTTGCAGCCACATGAGGGCAGCAGTGTAAAGGTTTTATTACTGACAGCTCCGCACAGAGCAGATAGAGGTAATATAATATAAAGTGGAGAATAAGATCTAAACTACAGCTTTAAAGTCTAATAAAATGTCAGAAAAATATAAAAAAATATAAAACATAATGTGTAAAATATATTATAAATATTATATAATAAAAAAGGAGAGAGTTACTTTTGGTTTTGCTCCTGAAAACAGCTGAACATGTAGACTGGTGCAGGTTGTATTTGGTACCAACCTTTTATTTAATAATCATGAATAAATATTCAGTTATTTGCAAATAAGCTGAATTTTCTCTTATTGTAGAGTTTGTAATATTAGAATAACAATTGAATATTATACACAAATTAACAATATTAGATTTAAAACAACTCTGAAATAAAAACTGAATCTGAAAAACACATTTTTGAATACCAATTTCTTTCTATTTAAGCATATGAAGCTGAAATTTTAAAAATTATTATTCTTTTTCATTAAGATTAAAAGAAAAGCTTCCAAAAAACCCAAATCTGTCAGGATGAAATTTGAGGAAATGTGTCTAAACTCAGTGTTAAAAGAGAGCGTCAATGAATGCATGATACCATCAGATGATGCAGGAAATTCAATTCATTTATTAAAGTGGATTAAATAAATATAAGGGGAACATTTAAAGGTTAAAATCACAGTTCAGGAGGAGCTTTGTGGATTTGTAGTTTTTTTTAATTTTCATCACATCTGTTCTACAAACAACAGAGAACAATCTGTGTTGCTAAATTCACCACCAACCTGAACGTGTTTGTGGTTCCATGAATGTTTTTGTGTTTTGTTGTGTCCCAGATTTTTGATCTGCTGCCAGATTAAAATCAAGATGAAGAAAGTGAAAGTGAAGCACACAGAGAAACAGAGACGTGGAGGAAAACATATGATTAAAAAATAAGAGTCAAATCATTTTAAAAACCAGTTGAGATAATATCAGTCCGTCTCTGCTCTCCATCACTTTCACTGTTAAACTAATATGAGTTTGTGTTTCTGCTTCTTTTAAATGCAGCTGTAATGATTGTAAATATTTGAATAGAGCTGATAAATTCTCACATTAATACCAGTGAACAATCAAACAGTGATGTGTCAGTGACGTCCATCTCCATGGTAACTGTGTGCAGCCTGTTGCTCCTCCACTCAGTGGAAAACCACACAGCAGCAGCAGCAGCCTTATCTGTCCGCCGCAGGGGCTGATGGGAGGTTTGAGGAGCTGTTAGAAACCACGTGGCCCTCGTCTGATCTCACAGCTCGTCCTTGTTTGGCCTCAGCTGCATCAGAGTGCCACTTCTCCCCAGGTTCACCAGAGGAAACACCACTGCACAAAATGCTTTTCCTCCCAGCTGCTGCTCTGTGCTGTCTGTGTTCAGGTGAGTGTTTCCAGCCAATCAGGAGCCAACAAACTCAACCTTTAACAAACACTGTCACACTGACCTTCATCTGTGTGTCTGTTTCTCTACAGCGCTGGTTGCCATGGCAGCAGACCTGATTCAGGATGATTTAACATTGACCAGGAGAGCTGGTGAAAAAGTCTCCTTCAGCTGTGGAGGAACTAACCAGTGTACTGGTAGTTATGTATTCTGGTACCAGCAGAAAGACACAGAAACATTCACAAGGATTCTTCGTATTGTCAGGAGTAATGGTATCGTAGATAAACCTTTCAATCACCCACAGGAAAATGACTTCTCAGCTCTAAAAAAACAGAACAGCTGTGAGTTGAGGATCCAGACAGTTAAACTCTCACATTCAGCCACCTACTACTGCTCGTGTTGGAAAGATGGTTCCCACAGTGAGAAATGATCCCTGCAGCCTGAACAAAAACCTCCAGATGAACAGATGTCAAACAGTGTTTGTGAAAGGAAGAGAGCAGTAAACCACAGCCCAGGTTCACATATTTCACCTCCATCTCAGCCAGAGTCACAAACAAACTGAGATGAGGACAATTTTCTTGTTTATTAATATTTTATTTATTTATATGTTTATTATGTATTTCAGCAGGTTTCCTGTTGTCCCACACAGTGAGAGCAAAGGACAAATACAGAACACATGAACACTTCTTTGACCTTCTGCTGTAATAAAGTTCATTCTTCCCTCACAATGCTAATCTGCTCTAAATGCAAAAACTTCCTGTCGCTCCTTCACAATAAAAACCTTCTTGTGCTCTTATATACATCTGTCAGCAGATTTCATAATATACTGTCACTTATGTAAATCGTGGGTGTAGATTTGACTGAGTACACACTTGAAAATGGAGGTACGAGACAAGAACAGTTCTGTACTCACAGGTACATATTTGAAGAATGTTCCCTCAAAAGTACAATATTGGTCTTTAAGAGGTCAGAAGTGAATCTTTTGACTAACAGAAAGACAACAAAGTCATTTAAAACAAAAGAAAGAACAAATTTGTACCATTTCAACCCTAAGGGTACCTGCAGCAGTGAAATACTTATGTAGGTCATAGATAAGATAGATAACTATAATCATTATTATTATTATTATTATTATTATTATTATTATTATTATTATTATTATTAGTATAGTTATAGTTAAGGTATTTAGAGCTATTATTATTTATTGTTATTATTATTATTAGCCTCTATTATTATTGTCATCATTTCAAAGCCTGCATTTATGCTGAGTCTCAGCTCAGTGTGTAACATGAGACTGTTTTGTTCTGCAAAGCTGTTGAATTTTAGGCTCAGTTATGGATAAACAGCCTCAGTTCGTCCTCAATCTGAACTCAGTTGTGGTGTTTTGTTTTTAATTCTGTCAGTTTGGAAAAGCCCGCCTCCCACAGGTGTGTCAAAATGAAAGGGAGAAGTTCTAAGGCCACATCCTGCAACGGCGCTGCCCCACTTTGATTCCAGTGCTGAGCAGGGCAGGAGATGAGGAGAAGTTCAGCATATCACTCAGGAGCTGCAGGAAAAGTTGCTGGTGGAAGGAGACAGTGACATATCAGAGGAGGAGGCTCACAATTTTAGAGGTAAGTGAGGTGTGATTTCTACGATGTTAATTGTAACCAATGAGTAATCAGATATTATTTTCGATTAAGATTTTGGTTTCCAACTATTATGAAAATAATATCATCGAGATAAAATGAATATAGTTTATTATTGTCATTTCATAATGATGCTCTCGTTTTGTCTTATGTTACAAATCTAACAAACTCCGCAGGCTCCACTTCACTCAGCTGCCCAACAGACCCGCTGCTTCTTCCCACTTTAACTTGAATAACAAACCGGGGCTCGGTGCTCTGGTTGGATCCAAAGGGAGAGTCGGGGCTAGCTGGGTGGCTAGCTGGCTGTGCTTCCCTCCTTTCATGCTGCGGCTAACGCTCCGCTAGCCTCCCAGCTAGCCCTGACTCTTCGTTTTCTCTCTCAGTTTGTTATTCAGATGAAAGTGGGAAGAATCAGCGGGTCTGTTGGGCAGCTGAGTGAAGTGGAGCCTGTGGAGGAAACACCGGGACCGTCAGGGTGAAACAGTCCGTGGAGGTGTTGCGGTGTTCTGCTACACAGATAGGAAACCCTTCGGCTGACAGGATGTGCCACTCTGTTTGAGAAAAACTTTTTCTTCTTCTTTTTGGTTTATAACAGCGGTTGGCAACCAGCTTATTAGGTGCATTACCGCCACCCTCTGCTTCGGACTGTGGACCAAAGATTAAATCCTACACATTAATCCTGTCTGTCTAATAAACTCAAAGAAAACTACTGCTCCACCATTCTTTGTATGCTTGCATTGGCTAATAAAATAGATTCTGATTGAATGGGCTACTGTAAGTCATGCTGACATAAAATCTCAGAACCAAGAATTATAATAATACAAAACAATCTCCAGGGTTGTGTAACTGTGCACTGACACCCAAAGATTCATAAACAACAAAAGCAGCTGGCGGTCATTCATTTTCAGTGAAAGCTGGCGATGAAGGGCTTCAGACGCCTTGGCAGCAGTGAGTAATGCAATGCCAGCACCAAAAACGACAGGTTGAAGTTGAGCAGAGTTTAATTTTATGCAAATTATCAGTGATGTAGCTGAAGCAGCAACCAATTGCCAAAAAAGACCACGCCATTTGAACGGTATAAAAGTAGTTTTATTTGGATTGTCAAGAGGGTTCTGTATTGGATGAGGATATTTTATGGTAGGCTGGATGGAGGTCGAAGAGAGGGACAAAGGGGTCGATTGCCGGGGGATGAATGGGAGCCGAAGGTTGGTCTGGGTCGTGTACGGTGGGATGATGCGGTCGAGGAGAGGGATGAAGGGGGTCGATTGTGTGGGGATGACTGAGGACCAAATGGAATCACAATGAGGCTGGAGTGTCTAGGAACCCAGGGGTTGAGACTCAGGGTGGGGGACATGTCTCGATGAGCTTGCTGCTTCATCATCCCCCTGTGGTTCCTAAAATAGGGCAAGAAGAATTACTTATGCGGAAGTATTAACCCTAACAAGCATGTCTTTGATGGTGGGAGGAAACCGGAGTACCTGGCGGAAACCCATGCAAATATGGGGAGGACATGCAAACTCGGAAACTCACACAGAAAGGACCTGGGACAGCCAGTGTTCGAATCCAGGACCTTCTTGCTGTGAGGCATAAGTGTTAAACACTGAGCCACCATTGAGAGGGGAGAGAGGAGAAAAAAGGGGTTTGGGCGGGGAGGGCTGTGAGTACTGAGGCAAACGGGAGAGGAAGGGGTTAGACAAGCCTATATAAGTATACACGGATGATTAAATTAGTGAGGCACAGGTGATTGAATTTAGTGAGAGAGAGGGGCGTGGTCTTGTTCCTGAACCTTTATTATAATAAGAACTTCCATTCTATATTGACAGTGGAAGAGAAATTGATCATTGCGGTCTCTTGTTTCCTGGAACTGTACAATTTGTCATTGTTTGTTTGCCATGACACAAACATAACTAGCCAATAATGCTTCATTCCATAGGCTACTCGGCCAACAATGTGACATTTTTATTTTTTAATTAACATAAATATAGACCAGGCACATTTGTCTTACTAAATAATACACAGTGGAAACATGAAAAAATGTATATTTTATCATCCCTGTCAAGTTCATGGCCAGCCTACCAAATAGATCTACTACAAACTTGATATGGCCACAACCAACATGATGTCTACAGTGTTCAATGACCCGCCCCCTGCCAATGACTGCTAGGTAGCTGGCAGTGAGCAGACAGTGACCAGAGCGCCTACTGCTGCTCGTGAATCTCTTGATGTGACAGTCCAGTAACTAGTAGCCTTTGCATGAATGTGAACAGGTTGGTCTTTTCAGCCCTAACTCTAACCCAAACACTTCAGGCCTTCCTCCAAGCCTGTAATAATGCTGTAGACTGTCAGCAGTATTGTAATCTCTGAAAGTGACTCATTTTGGTCACTCTTTCCACTAAAAAAGAAAAAAAACAAACAAACAAACAAAAAAACCCCCTTAATTTTATATCTTGGGCCTTCAAAGTGCTCTCTGAAACTAGACCTGGGATGGTTTATGTCAATGAAATGAGAAAATCAGAACTTTGTCGTAAGAGCTAAACCAAATACATCTTGGGAAAGGTCTCCAACTGGAGAGTAACATATTTCAGTATGTGGCTCCTACATGGCTCCTGGTGTGAAATACTGACCTTTGAACAGTGACCTCAATGTATGCTTGAAGGCTTATAATTTAGGAACAAAATGGGCTGTAGACATAAAACCAACTGTTATAGAGAGCTTTTGACCTCGGCTACCATGTGAGTATGGTCAACAATGGGAGGTGCTGACAAATATGGGTAAAACATGGATAAAATTAATTTTTAACTATTTAACAATTAGATATTTGATATCTGATTACACAAATGTGTTTACCATCCTCTTAAACTCCTCAATGTACTTTCAATTTAGTATTTACACCTTCCAGTTCAAGGAAAAATACTAATATTTTTTAAAAGCTACAATTCCTTAGAACTGCCCCATGCAGCTTGATACAAATCAGCACCACAGTTGAAATTCTTCCAGGTTGCAAAGTAGGGTTATAAAATATGGTCATAAAACGATATATCTACTGAATTTATCAAATATCTAGCAAAGCTGAAATAGTACTTACACTGTATCTGAATGATCTAAGTTAAGAAAAAGTAATGATGTTGGTTTATTACAGATACTTTAAGTACAGTGTAAAAAATGGCTGTGAAATCCACAGTAATTTGCTGTATTTCTGCACAGTTAATTGCATTAAATATTTTTACAGTATAGTACTGTGTATTAGGCCTAAAACACAGTTATCATAATGATACTGTAGAAATCACAGTAGTGAACACACTACTTTAGAAAATCACAGTAGTTATATGTTACTGTAGAAAATCACAGTAACCACATGTTGCTGTAAAAAATCACTATAACCATTATGTTACTGTAGAAAGTCAAAGTAACTATTTTAGTGCTGTAGAAAATCCCAGTAGCCATATGTTACCGTAGAAAATCACTGTAACCATTATATTACTGTAAGAAATCACACTAACTGTATGTTACTGTAGAAAATCACAGAAACTATTTTAGTACTATAGAAAATAACAGTAACCGTATGTTACTGTAGAGAATCACAGTAACCATATGTTACTATAGAAAACAACAGTAACAATTTTAGTACTGTAGAAAATCTCTGTAGCTATATGTTACTGTGGAAAATCACAGTAACCATTTTAGTACTGTAGAAATTCACAGTAACCATATGTTACTGTAAGAAATTACAGTAACCATATGATACTGTAGAAAATCACAGTAACTATATCAGTACTGTAGAAAATCTCAGTAGCCATATGTTACTGTATAAAATCTCAGTAACCACATGTTACTGTATAAAATCACAGTAGGCATATTTTACTGTAGAAAAACAAAGTGACCATATGTTACTGTAGACAATCACAGTAACTATTTTAGTACTGTAGAAATTCATAGGAACCACATGTAACTGTAGAAATTCACAGTAACTATTTTAGTACTGTAGGACATCACAGTAACCATATGTTACTGTAGAAAAACACAGCAACCATTTTAGTACTGTAGAAAATCTCTGTAGTTATATGTTGCTGTAGAAAATTACAGTAACTATTTTAGTACTGTATGAAATCACAGTAACAATATGTTATTGTAGAGAATTACAGTAACCATTTGTTATGGTAGAACATCACTGTAACCATTATGGTACTGTAAGAAATCACAGTAACCATATATTACTGTAGAAAATCACAGTAACTATTTTAGTACTTTATAAAATCTCTGTAGTTATATGTTACTGTAGAAAAACACAGTTATCATTTTAGTGCTGTAGAAAATCTCTGTAGCTATATGTTACTGTGGAAAATCACAGTAACCATTATGTTACTGTAGAAAATCACAGTAACCATATGTTACTGTAGAGAATCACAGTAACCATTTTAGTACTGTAGAAATTCACAGTAACCATATGTTACCGTAAGAAATTACAGTAACCATATGTTACTGTAGAAAATCACAGTAACTATTTCAGTGCTGTAGAAAATCTCAGTAGCCATAATGTTACTGTAGAAAAACACAGTGACCATATGTTACTGTAGACAATCACAGTAACTATTTTAGTACTGTATAAATTCACAGGAACCACATGTAACTGTAGAAACTCACAGTAACTATTTTAGTACTGTCGGACATCACACTAACCATATGTTACTGTAGAAAAACACAACAACCATTTTAGTACTGTAGAAAATCTCTGTAGTTATATGTTGCTGTAGAAAATTACAGTAACTATTTTAGTACTGTATGAAATCACAGTAACCATATGTTACTGTAGAGAATTACAGTAACCATATGTTATGGTAGAACATCACAGTAACCATTATGGTACTGTAAGAAATCACAGTAACCATATATTACTGTAGAAAATCACAGTAACTATTTTAGTACTGTATAAAATCTCTGTAGTTATATGTTACTGTAGAAAATCATAGTAAATACTTTAGTACTGTAGGACATCATAGTAACCACTTTAGTACTGTAGAAATTCACAGTAAGCATATGTTACTGTAAGAAATTACAGTAACCATATGTTACTATAGACAACAACAGTAACAATTTTAGTACTGTAGAAAATCCCTGTAGCTATATATTACTGTAGCAAATCATAGTAACCATATGTTACTGTATAGAATCACAGTAATCATTTTAGTACTGTAGAAAATCTCAGTAGCCATAATGTTACTGTAGAAAATCTCAGTAACCACATGTTATTGTAGAAAATCACAGTAGGTATATTTTATTGTAGAAAAACACAGTGACCATATGTTACTGTAGACAATCACAGTAACTATTTTAGTATTGTAGAAATTCACAGAAACCACATGTAACTGTAGAAACTCACAGTAACTATTCTAGTACTGTAGGACATCACAGTAACCATATGTTACTGTAGAAAAACACAACAACCATTTTAGTACTGTAGAAAATCTCTGTAGTTATATGCTGCCGTAGAAAATTACAATAACTATTTTAGTACTGTATGAAATCACAGTAACCATATGTTATTGTAGATAATTACAGTAACCATATGTTATGGTAGAACATCACTGTAACCATTATGGTACTGTAAGAAATCACAGTAACCATATATTACTGTAGAAAATCACAGTAACTATTTTAGTACTGTATAAAATCACAGTAACCATAATGTTACTGTAGAAAATCACAGTAACTATATGTTACTGTAGAAAATCATAGTAACTATTTTAGTACTGTAGGACATCACAGTAACCATATGTTACTGTAGAGAATCACAGTAACCATTTTAGTACTGTAGAAATTCACAGTAACCACATGTTACTGTAGAAATTCACAGTAACTATTTTAGTGCTGTATAAATTCACAGGAATCATATCTTTCTGTAGAGTATCACAGTAAGCATTTTAGGACTGTAGGAAATCATAGTAAGCATATGCTACTGTAGAAAATCACTGTAACCATTATATTACTGTAAGAAATCACACTAACCATATGTTACTGCAGAAAATCACAGCAACCATATGTTACTATAGAAAACAACAGTAACAATTTTAGTACTGTAGAAAATCTCTGTAGCTAAATGTTACTGTGGAAAATCACAGTAACCATTATGTTACTGTATAGAATCACAGTAACCATTTTAGTACTGTAGAAATTCACAGTAACCATATGTTACTGTAAGAAATTACAGTAACCATATGTTACTGTAGAAAATCACAGTAACTATTTCAGTACTGTAGAAAATCTCAGTAGCCATATGTAACTGTAGAAAATCTCAGTAACCACATATTACTGTAGAAAATCACAGTAGGCATATTTTACTGTAGAAAAACACAGTGACCATATGTTACTCTAGACAATCACAGTAACTATTTTAGTACTGTAGAAATTCACAGTAATCATATGTTACTGTAGAAAATCACAGTAACCATATGTTATGGTAGAACATCACTGTAACCATTATGGTACTGTAAGAAATCACAGTAACCATATATTACTGAAGAAAATCACAGTAAATATTTTTGTACTGTATAAAATCACAGTAACCATAATGTTACTGTAGAAAATCTCAGTAACCACATGTTACTGTAGAAAATCACAGTAGGTATATTTTATTTTAGAAAAACACAGTGACCATATGTTACTGTAGACAATCACAGTAACTATTTTAGTAGTGTAGAAATTCACAGAAACCACATGTAACTGTAGAAATTCACAGTAACTATTTTAGTACTGTAGGACATCACAGTAACCATATGTTACTGTAGAAAAACACAACAACCATTTTAGTACTGTAGAAAATCTCTGTAGTTATATACTGCTGTAGAAAATTACAGTAACTATTTTAGTACTGTATGAAATCACAGTAACAATATGTTATTGTAGAGAATTACAGTAACCATTTGTTATGGTAGAACATCACTGTAACCATTATGGTACTGTAAGAAATCACAGTAACCATATATTACTGTAGAAAATCACAGTAACTATTTTAGTACTGTATAAAATCACAGTAATCATAATGTTACTGTAGAAAATCACAGTAACTATATGTTACTGTAGAAAATCATAGTAACTATTTTAGTACTGTAGGACATCACAGTAACCATATGTTACTGTAGAGAATCACAGTCACCATTTTAGTACTGTAGAAATTCACAGTAACCACATGTTACTGTAGAAATTCACAGTAACTATTTGAGTGCTGTATAAATTCACAGGAATCATATCTTTCTGTAGAGTATCACAGTAAGAATTTTAGGACTCTAGGAAATCATAGTAAGCATATGCTACTGTAGAAAATCACTGTAACCATTATATTACTGTAAGAAATCACACTAACCATATGTTACTGCAGAAAATCACAGCAACCATATGTTACTATAGAAAACAACAGTAACAATTTTAGTACTGTAGAAAATCTCTGTAGCTATATGTTACTGTGGAAAATCACAGTAACCATTATGTTACTGTAGCAAATCACAGTAACCATATGTTACTGTATAGAACCACAGTAACCATTTTAGTACTGTAGAAATTCACAGTAACCATATGTTACTGTAAGAAATTACAGTAACCATATGTTACTGTAGAAAATCACAGTAACTATTTCAGTACTGTAGAAAATCTCAGTAGCCATATGTAACTGTAGAAAATCTCAGTAACCACATATTACTGTAGAAAATCACAGTAGGCATATTTTACTGTAGAAAAACACAGTGACCATATGTTACTCTAGACAATCACAGTAACTATTTTAGTACTGTAGAAATTCACAGTAACCACATATTACTGTAGAAAATCACAGTATGCATATTTTACTGTAGAAAAACACAGTGACCATATGTTACTCTAGACAATCACAGTAACTATTTTAGTACTGTAGAAATTTACAGTAATCATATGTTACTGTAGAAAGTCACAGTAACTATTTCAGTACTGTAGAAAATCTCAGTAGCCATATGTAACTGTAGAAAATCTCAGTAACCACATATTACTGTAGAAAATCACAGTAGGCATATTTTACTGTAGAAAAACACAGTGACCATATGTTACTCTAGACAATCACAGTAACTATTTTAGTACTCTAGAAATTCACAGTAATCATATGTTACTGTAGAAAATCACAGTAACCATATGTTATGGTAGAACATCACTGTAACCATTATGGTACTGTAAGAAATCACAGTAACCATATATTACTGAAGAAAATCACAGTAACTATTTTAGTACTGTATAAAATCACAGTAACCATAATGTTACTGTAGAAAATCTCAGTAACCACATGTTACTGTAGAAAATCACAGTAGGTATATATCTTATTGTAGAAAAACACAGTGACCATATGTTACTATAGAAAACAACAGTAACAATTTTAGTACTGTAGAAAATCTCTGTAGCTATATGTTACTGTGGAAAATCACAGTAACCATTATGTTACTGTAGCAAATCATAGTAACCATATGTTACTGTATAGAATCACAGTAACCATTTTAGTACTGTAGAAATTCACAGTAACCATATGATACTGTAAGAAATTACAGTAACCATATATTACTGAAGAAAATCACAGTAACTATTTTAGTACTGTATAAATTCACAGGAATCATATCTTTCTGTAGAGTATCACAGTAAGCATTTTCGGACTGTAGGAAATGATAGTAAGCATATGCTACTGTATAAAATCACTGTAACCATTATATTACTGTAAGAAATCACACTAACCATATGTTACTGCAGAAAATCACAGTAACCATATGTTACTATAGAAAACAACAGTAACAATTTTAGTACTGTAGAAAATCTCTGGTTATATGTTACTGTGGAAAATCACAGTAACCATTATATTACTGTAGCAAATCATAGTAACCATATGTTACTGTATAGAATCACAGTAACCATTTTAGTACTGTAGAAATTCACAGTAACCATATGTTACTGTAGAAAGTCACAGTAACTATTTCAGTACTGTAGAAAATCTCAGTAGCCATATGTAACTGTAGAAAATCTCAGTAACCACATGTTACTGTAGAAAATCACAGTAGGCATATTTTACTGTAGAAAAACACAGTGACCATATGTTACTCTAGACAATCACAGTAACTATTTTAGTACTGTAGAAATTCACACTAACCATAATGTTACTATAGAAAATCACAGTAACCATATGTTACTGAAGAAAATCACAGTAACTATTTTAGTACCATATAAAATCACAGTAACCATAATGTTACAGTAGAAAAACACAGTGACCATTTTAGTACTGTAGAAAATGTCTGTAGTTATATGTTACTGTAGAAAATTACAGTAACTATTTTACTACTGCATGAAATCACAGTAACCATATGTTACTGTAGAGAATTACAGTAACCATTTTAGTACTGTAGAAAATCACAGTAAGAATATGTTACTGTAGAAAATCACAGTAACCATATGTTATGGTAGAACATCACTGTAACCATTATGGTACTGTAAGAAATCACCGTAACCATATATTACTGAAGAAAATCACAGTAACTATTTTAGTACTGTATAAAATCACAGTAACCATAATGTTACTATAGAAAATCACAGTAACCATATGTTACTGTAGAGAATTACAGTAACCATTTTAGTACTGTAGAAAATCACAGTAAGAATATGTTACTGTAGAAAATCACAGTAACCATATGTTATGGTAGAACATCACTGTAACCATTATGGTACTGTATAAAATCACAGTAACCATATATTACTGAAGAAAATCACAGTAACTATTTTAGTACTGTATAAAATCACAGTAACCATAATGTTACTATAGAAAATCACAGTAACCATATGTTACTGTAGAAAATCACAGTAACTATTTTAGTACCATATAAAATCATAGTAACCATAATGTTACTGTAGAAAAACACAGTAACCATTTTAGTACTGTAGAAAATCTCTGTAGTTATATGTTACTGTGGAAAATCACAGTAACCATAATGTTACTGTAGAAAAACACAGTAACCATTTTAGTACTGTAGAAAATTTTCTGTAGTCATATGTTACTGTGGAAAATCACAGTAATATTGATACTACTGCAGACACCATTATGTTACTCTATTTGAGGTAGCAGATTTCCCCTTTGTAAAGAAAATAACCAACTAACTAATAACTAACTAACTAACCAGACATTACACCAAGCTAGTTTTTGTAGTTAAATTATTCACATCGATTTCTGGCTGCTCTGAAGTGTGCTAACATTCTTATGTTAGCTTGTGGTCTGTTAGCTAAGAGATAGTTAACCTGACATGCCTTAATTTTACAGATGTTAGCTTTATATATTCTGCCTCATAGCATATGTGAGAGCACTGTAATGTGTATTTAGCCTCTGTCACCCCCTGGCTAACTCAACACTCTTATACATGTTCACTGTGAAAATATCCCCCTGTTTTTCTCATCTGTATACATTACAGTACATGTTTTTTACAGAAATACGACAGATCATCAAAGACTATTTTTCCAAGTTTTTTCCTTGCAAATTTGTAACTTTAATTTCCGAGAATTTCGGAGATTTTTCTCCCAAATTTAAGAATGAGTTTTTTCGCAGAATATTACCCTCCCTCCCCGAGCTCTTTTTATTTTTTATTTTTTTTTTTTTAACCCTGCTTAATATACTGTTGTAGTTGTCTGCTTTAATCTTTTATGATTTTCTCTAATTTGTATTTAATGACTTTTTCATATGTATGGTCCCAGCTTTCCTTCCAAATAAACTATGTAAATGGTATGTTATAAACAGTAACACTCGTTGTTCTTATTTTCTCCCTTCCTCCTTGTGTATGTGTACAGTTTTAAACTTGTCTTTTTTAAAACTTGCTGCTGAATTTTAAAGCACTTTGAGCTGCATTCTGTGTATGAAAGGTGCTACATAAATGAAGTTCACTCATTCATTCATTCATCCATTTATTAATTAATTCATTCATTTCTGACAGAGTGACAAGGTGTGTTTGCTGCCCCCAGTGGTTGATAAGGCTTTTCTGTCAAAGCTCCAGTAGATGTATTATTATAACACACTGGCTGTTACCAACAGTAAACAAGTTATCAACAAGGACCAAAATCTAAAGGATTCTAACTTCAAATGAGGAGTCTGAGGATAAAGTACAAGTCAGGAAGAGTATTTTGATTCTTATGGAGGACACTTTTGACTATTGCAGGCTACAGAGCGGCTGAATTTTATATCCTCTATTTATGTTATTTTTCTATTTTTTCACAGCTACTGATCCCGATGTAAAATCATATTTTATTAAACTGACAGACAACATGTGTCATGTATTGGACTGATTAGAAATATAGCAGGATCCTGCCTCTCTCTATGTCAGTAGGCTGAAATAAAGAAAAATACAACAAAAGAAGAGACAGTCATGTTGATATGAACATTAGAGAAACACATCATGGAGATGAAATATGATACTGGTTAATCATTTGGATTTATCCGCCTCAGCTGACACATTCAACAGCAGACAGGTTTTTGTCACAGTGTGTTTCACTGTGAACGTCATGATCTTTGGCTCTGGCACTAAACTGTTTGTAACAGGTAAGACTAAACTTTCATTTTCCTTCAGTTGTTTTATTGCACAAGTTTTTAAGTTTATTTTCTGCTGCTTGAGGATTTACACATTAATTTTCCATAATTATTAGAGAATTCATTGTGCAACCATTCTATCATTAAATAAGCATCAGAAAGGAGTTTGTCTTCATATGTTTCTTGGAAACTAAAATCTTTAAACTCTTCCAAATACTCAGAGAAACTCAGCACTGATATTCTAATTTCATTCTGTATTCTCACCAGCTGCTGTTCAATGAAACTTCTTCTTTCTCTCCTGAAAGAAATTAAATTATAGATGAAAGATTGTGGAAGATTTTCCTGCTCTGATCATCTGTTGACTTTTTATACACAATCTTGAGATAATTTAAGTAAATTTCATTGATGAGCAGGATTCTTCAGTCTCATACAGATTCAGAGTTGATTTCATTAAGCTCTCAGTCTCAGTTTGTCATTTCATTTACTACATTTCAGTGGAAACTACAATCACCAATTTCATCAACATGGACAGAAAGTACAAAGTATGAACACAGATTTAATGTCAGCAAATTAGGACTTACATATTGTATTTTATTATGGATATATTATGGTATATGGTGTTATGGTATATATGGAGGTAAATATGTTGTTTTTTATAAGATATATTAACTATGATATAAAATGCAGCTTGACTAATGTTGAAAATTGGAGGCCAAACCAACATTTATATTTGTTTTTTTAATTGTTATTATAAAAGAATTGTGACCAAAGTGTGAAATAAGCAGGATATTTTACAGCTGAAAACTTGTTAGTGCTGTCTGGTGGACAAACTATGTATTACTGGATTATCTTTGTCATCTTTGTTGTGTTATTTCTGGTTACTTACTTATCCATAGACATACATATGGTGATACCAGTTTATATATATATATATATATATATATATATATATATGTGTGTGTGTGTGTGTGTGTGTGTGTGTGTGTTTAATATGTTTGTTTTTTTTGTTATTTTATTATTATTTCATTCTCTTACTGTATGTTTTGTTTTTTATTGTATTCTCTTTAATTGTAAATGTATTGGGACAATGCTGCATGGCGATTCTGCACTTTGAAGAAAACCGATGCATATGTATAGTTTTTCAACCTCATGTATGGTGAAGCATGGCATAAAGTTTAGTGGTATATATCATAAAATATAGGAGACACAATTTATTTCTACTTTATGATGATGGTTAATATTCTGCATTCTACAAATGTAATTTTATTATATTTTATATTATATTGTTTTTCATTAATTATATGTAACAATTTAAATATTAATGAACAGAACTCTGTGTTGTCATCTTTTCATTTTTTTCTTTAACTTTTATCTAGATGAAGATATATATGAAAATATGTATCAGTGTAGATGATGTTTGTGGTGTATTGATGAGTAGTTTAGTGATCATGTAGTTTCCAGGATCAGACTGAATGCAGTGCAGTGCTGTAAGCTGCTGTTGACTGTGTGAATGTGTGTCTGTGCTGCTTGTTGCTGCTGTCAAACTTCAGTTGAGCAGGTAGTGAAGCCCATGGTGAGCGTGTACCCAGCAGCCCGCCTGGAGGGGAAGAGCTCCCTGCTGTGTCTGGCCTCAGCCATGTCTCCCCCTGTGGTCCAGTTCTCCTGGAAAAGACAGAATAAGAACGGCCGGCTGGAGGATCTGCCCCCTGCTGAGGGAGAGCAGCTGGAGCTCAGAGAGCCGGGACGCACAACCTCCATTCTGCTGCTCCTTCAGCAAGAGAACAGCACATATAAATACCGCTGCTCCGTCAAGCACGAAGGGGGCACAGTGAGGGCCCAAACAGAACAAGGTAATGAAGGCTTGGTGACTGTGTTAAGCAGTGATTCAGCTTCATCTGGAGACGCTGTCAGAGAGAGCAGAGGAGCAGAGCACTGACATTTCTCACTGCAACTCCAAACATTTGACTCCTTTTGTGTTTCAGAGCTTCCAGCTCCAGCAGCCTCCTGTCCTCCAGAGAGAGAGCCAGCAGACCTGCCAGCTCTGCAGCAAGCTGACTGTAAGATCACCTGCTGCCTCTCTGCATGCTCTGACAGCTCCAATGTCCTGCTGCAGTTAGGGCTGCATATCAGTCTGTTCACTTTCTGCTCATCATTGAAGGATTTAAACATACACTCCCTGATTCTGTTAGAGTGTCCCACAGCACAACAAGTCCCACTGAAAGAGCTTTCACTTCACAGTCTGACAAATAACACCTTTTGGGGGCGCTATACTCAGTTTTAGGCCTCGAGGGTGATAGAACAAGTTTAGGGAGTATATCTTAAAGCTCCACTAATCAATAGTTTTATATTAAGAATGAATCTAATGACTAAATGAGCTTTTTAGCCTCTTTTAGCTCCTAGTTGTGGTTTTGCAGCACATTTCCTGTCTGCTTCAGTCTCAGTGTTTCCAGCAGCAGCAGCTGTTTTCTGATAAACCCACTGTACACTACCTGCCCAGCAGCAAACAGCAGACAGACCATAATATGTCAGAGAAGAGTTTGTTAGCTTGTTGTGGAGTTCTTCTGCCCCCAAGTGGTAAAAACTTCAAATCTATAGTAACCTGTGTGTTTTTAAACAGTATTTGGACTTTGCTTTTTATCCTTCAGTGATTTTAATTGTTATAAATTGTATAGTTATATTGTTTTTAACATGTTCTACAACATGTTATACAATTGTCATTTTCAAATGTGATAATCTCAATAATCTGATTAGTTACTTGTAAATAAACTGCATTTTGTCTTACTGTAGATTTTGTAATATTATAATTAGAATTGAATATATCTAACTAACATGGAAGGAGTCTCTGTCTGTCTCTCTGTACATACACATATATATGATATATTTACTCTTTATAGACATTTGGGGTCATGAAAACAAAAGTTTGAAGAGACTAGTAGTAGTAGAAGCAATGTGTTGTTGCAGCCACATGAGGGCAGCAGTGTAAAGGTTTTATTACTGACAGCTCAGCACAGAGCAGATAGAGGTAATATAATATAAAGTGGAGAATGAGATGTAAACTACAGCTTTAAAGTCTAATAAAATGTTGGAACAATGTAAATAATACATAATATAATGTGTAAAATATATTGTAAATATTATATAATAAAAAGGGAGAGAGTTACTTTTGGTTTTGCTCCTGAAAACAGCTGAACATGTAGACTGGTGCAGGTTGTATTTGGTACCAACCTTTTATTTAATAATCATGAATAAATATTCAGTTATTTACAAATAAGCTGAATTTTAGAGTTTGTAATGTTAGAATTATAATTGAATATTATACACAAATTAACTTCAGAATATTAGATTTAAGACAACAACAAATAAAAACATAGAAGAGATAATAATGAATCTGAAAAACACATTTTTAAATACAGTTTTCTTTGTATCAAAGCATATGAAGTTATGATTATGATTAATAAGAAAAGTTTCCAAAAATATCAAATCTGTCAGGATGAAATTTGAGGAAATGTGTCTAAACTCAGTGTTAAAAGAGAGCATCAATGAATACATGATACCATCAGATGATGCAGGAAATTCAATTCATTTATTAAAGTGGATTAAATAAATATAAGGGGAACATTTAAAGGTTAAAATCACAGTTCAGGAGGAGCTTTGTGGATTTGTAGTTTTTTTTATTTTCATCACATCTGTTCTACAAACAACAGAGAACAATCTGTGTTGCTAAATTCACCACCAACCTGAACGTGTTTGTGGTTCCATGAATGTTTTTGTGTTTTGTTGTGTCCCAGATTTTTGATCTGCTGCCAGATTAAAATCAAGATGAAGAAAGTGAACCTGAAGCACACAGAGAAACAGAGACGTGGAGGAAAACATATGATTAAAAAATAAGAGTCAAATCATTTTAAAAACCAGTTGAGATAATATCAGTCCGTCTCTGCTCTCCATCACTTTCACTGTTAAACTAATATGAGTTTGTGTTTCTGCTTCTTTTAAATGCAGCTGTAATGATTGTAAATATTTGAATAGAGCTGATAAATTCTCACATTAACATCTGTGAACAATCAAACAGTGATGTGTCAGTGACGTCCATCTCCATGGTAACTGTGTGCAGCCTGTTGCTCCTCCACTCAGAGGAAAAAGCAGCAGCAGCCTTATCTGTCCGCCGCAGGGGCTGATGGGAGGTTTGAGGAGCTGTTAGAAACCACGTGGCCCTCGTCTGATCTCACAGCTCGTCCTTGTTTGGCCTCAGCTGCATCAGAGCGCCACTTCTCCCCAGGTTCACCAGAGGAAACACCACTGCACAAAATGCTTTTCCTCCCAGCTGCTGCTCTGTGCTGTCTGTGTTCAGGTGAGTGTTTCCAGCCAATCAGGAGCCAACAAACTCAACCTTTAACAAACACTGTCACACTGACCTTCATCTGTGTGTCTGTTTCTCTACAGCGCTGGTTGCCATGGCAGCAGACCTGATTCAGGATGATTTAACATTGACCAGGAGAGTTGGTGAAACAGTCTCCTTCAGCTGTGGAGGAACTGACCAGTGTAGCGGTAATCGTGTATTGTGGTACCAGAAGAAAGACACAGAAACATTCACAAGGATTCTTTATATTGATAAGAATAATGGTAAAATAGAAATACCTTACAATCATCCTCAGCAAGGTGATTTCTCACCTGTAAATAAAGGGAAGGGCTGTGAGGTGAGGATCCAGAAAGTTAAACTCTCACATTCAGCCACCTACTACTGCTCCTGTTGGAAGAGAGATACCCACAGTGAGAAATGATCCCTGCAGCCTGTACAAAAACCTCCAGATGAACAGATGTCAAACAGTGTTTGTGACAGGAAGAGAGCAGTAAACCACAGCCCAGGTTCACATATTTCACCTCCATCTCAGCCAGAGTCACTAACAAACTGAGCTGAGGACTAAATGTTTGTCTGTTGGTGTCAGGATTTTGATTTAAACATTATATTTCATTGATATTATTTATCAGCTATTTCAGCAGGTTTCTTGTTGTTCCACACAGTGAGAACAAAGGAGCAACACAGAAGCACAATGATACAACAAGATGAACACAAACAAACAAACAAACAACAATATAACACAGATAAAAGAGACAAATAATGGAGAGATCAAAAGTGAAACTTTATTAACTTTTGATTTAATAACAAAAATTGACAAAACAATAAATAGAAAAAGATGTTTGACAGAGTTGAAAGTTTGAGATGAAGATAAAAATGGTCTTCTTTGACCTGCTGCTGGAATAAAGTTCATTCCTCCTTCACAATAATAATCTGCTGTTAATGAAAACACTTCCTGTGTCTCTTTCACAATAAAAGCCTTCAGGCAGCATTCTTCATGTCACATCTTTGAGCAGATTTCAACAGATAATTTCACTTTAGTAAAAGATTCAACACAATTCTTGCATTTATGACAATTTCCCCTCAACAGAAATGTGGTAAATGTAAATGGATTTTGCTCTGTGAGCAGCTGAGACTGTCTTCACAAGAGAAACGACAGCAGACACAGTTTGTTTCTTTTAACACGACCACCATCATTTCCTAACTTTAACCACATGTTTATTATTGTAACCATGACGACACAGCTCCCCTCATCTTAACCAGGAAGTCATTTTAACTCAAACCATGATCTTTACCTAAACCTAACTAAACCTTAACCACAGGTTCTGATGTTTACTGTCCATATTCTAAGACAAATGGCTCCACTACAGCATTTACTATTAGAAATTTAATCCTTTATGTGATTCAAAATGTTAAACATCAATTGATTGACAAACAAATAAAAACTATGGCTCCTATGAAAATGTACCTGCATGGCAGCACAGGTACTAATGTCATCCTAACTTGGTTTAGTTCATAATACTCAACAAATCTCCTCACATGTGAACTTTACAACTTTTGAACTTTCATTTTTTTATTTAACAAAACAGTAAAGTTGCAGCCGGACAGATAAACAATGAGCTGAAACTCACTATAAAGCTTCGTAAAGCCGAGAGGAGCTGCAGAGTCACTGATAATTCTCTGTAGGTTCATCACTACGAGCCACGACCAACACATTACACACTGACACATCATGGTTATTATAAAAATATTGATTATAGCAGCTTTAAGTAATTTGCATCATTACAAATGTCAGTTTGATTTTAAATGAGTTCTTAGTTGAGTTTAAATGTTGACCTGATGGTGGCGCTAGAGGAAAAGTCAGAGGAAGTTATTATAATTCATCCTGAGGGGAACATGAATATTTCTACTAAATTACATGACAATCCATCCAATAGATGAAAAGATATTTCAGTCTGGACCAAACATGTCAACCTGCTGGTGGCGCTAGATTAAAAGTTAGAATCAATCAAGTCAAATAAATAATTGAATCCTCTGGGGACCGTGAACGTCTGCACAACATTTAATGAACAATCCATCCGTCCTTTGATCCACAATCAGATCCAATGGATCTGCACTTAAGTGGTGGACCGACCAACCGACTGACATTAGCATCCATATAGTCACACTGCTAATGTGGCTAAAATCAAATAAAAGAAGAGACAGTCATGTTGATATGAACATTAGAGAAACACATCATGGAGATGAAATATGATACTGGTTCATAATTTGGATTCGTTCACCTCAGCTGACACATTCAACAGCAGACAGGTTTTTGTCACAGTCTCATTCACTGTGGAGGAAACCTCTACCTCATCTTTGGCTCTGGAACTAAACTGTATGTAGGTAAGACTAAACTTTCATTTTCCTTCAGTTGTTTTATTGAACAAGTTGAAAATGTGTTTTTAGTTTTAGTTTCTGCTGCTTCAGGCTTTACATGTTAGTTTTTTCATATTTAGTAGAGAATTCTTGATGCAGCCATTCTTCCATAAAACTAATCAATAACTCCTGAAAAGAGCTTCAAATCTCACTGCACATCACAAGTTCTTCTTTATTTATGCATCACATCAAAGTTTGTTTACAGCCAAAAAGTCTAATATCAGTAATGTTACAAATAAACAGTATTTAATAATCTCACTGATTCAGCAGCAGCTCCTGTTTATTAAAAACAAGATGATATATGATGTGAAACATCATTTAATAAATGTTCCTAAATGTCATTTTAGAAGCAAATACTGATAAATATATTGTGTGTTAAATATACAGTATATATTTGTAAATGGTAAAATGTATCTCATGATAATTGTGTGTTTATGATGATAAATATGTCTTTTAGTGGAAGATAAATTAATGCATGAAGGCAAACTCATTTTAAATGTGTGATGAAGCTAAATATAATTTATAGATAAAATGTATAATTGTATATCTTAATCCATATTTAATATAAATCATATTGGTTTATGAAATCAACATCATGTCAAATATATAATGTTAAAACATATTTTAGAAAGTGTTTGATAGAAAATATAATGAATCAGATAATTTACATGTTGTCATTTAATTAAGAATATATATTATTATATTATATTTTATTTACATATCTGAACATGTTGTGGTAATTGTGTTTTATATAAAAGCTAAAACTGAAAAAAAGTTGTTAAAAGTATTGATGTATTGTGTGTCTGATTAGAGTAAATTATATGCTGGTAAATATACTTCATATAAACACTATAATCATTTACAAATGTAACATAAAAATAATATATTTTAACTGAGTAACAAAACTATACTTTAAATTTTATTAAGACAAACATCATCTTATATTATATTATATTATATTATATTATATTATATTATATTATATTATATTATATTATATTATATTATATTATATTAGACGTATCTGAACATGGTAGTCGTGGTGATGGTAATATTGTTTTAAGTAAAAGATAAAACTCATGTTAAAATTATTGATTGATTTTTATTAATTAAAGTATGTGTTGGTAAATATATTTAATATAAAACACTATAATCATCAGCAAATGTATTTTATATGAGGCTGTTATGTCATGATATATTTTATATTTATAAACTCTATTATATTAGTAACTAATGTTGTGGTAAATATTGATAAAGTGGTAAATGATGTTTTAATCTTTATATATGACATATGATGAGCTTGCATGATGCTTTAGTTTGATATGATTATTGATACAGTGTCCAGTAGATGATGTTTGTGGTGTATTGATGAGTAGTTTAGTGATCATGTAGTTTCCAGGATCAGACTGAATGCAGTGCAGTGCTGTAAGCTGCTGTTGACTGTGTGAATGTGTGTCTGTGCTGCTTGTTGCTGCTGTCAAACTTCAGTTGAGCAGGTAGTGAAGCCCGTGGTGAGCGTGTACCCAGCAGCATCCAGAGCCCACCTGGAGGGGAAGAGCTCCCTGCTGTGTCTGGCCTCAGCCATGTCTCCTCCTCTGGTCCAGTTCTCCTGGAAAAGACAGAAGAAGAACGGCTGGCCGGAGGATCTGCCCCCTGCTGAGGGAGAGCAGCTGGAGCTCAGAGAGCCGGGACGCACCGTCGCCATCAGGGTGGTTGATCGGGATGCTCTCTACACGTATAAATACCGCTGCTACGTCAAGCACGAGGGGGTAACAGTGGAGGCCCAAACAGAACAAGGTAATGAAGGCTTGGTGACTGTGTTCAGCAGTGATTCAGCTTCATCTGGAGACGCTGTCAGAGAGAGCAGAGGAGCAGAGCACTGACATTTGTTTTTTTTTTCTGTTTCAGAGGTTTCTGCTCTTCCTCCACCTGTCCCGTCTCAGTACCAGGTGAAGCTGCTCTGTGTGCTGTACACAGTGCTGATAGTGAAGAGTCTGGTGTACTGCTGTGGACTCTCTCTGCTGATGATCCTCAGAAACAAGGGACCGTCCACCAACTGCACACATGCTGACTGACTGTTTTCTGCTCGCCTTTTCTCACCATCACATCTCATCAATTCATCTCATTTATCACTTTGATCAGTGTTCACAAATGTCACTTATGACGTGTTGTGGTTGTTTGTAAATTTACAGTTAAGACACAGTTGTCTTAAAACTATAAATACACACACATACACATAAATACAGTATATTTACAGTTACTATGTATAAATTCTGTAGAATATTAATATCTTGATGCTCTATTTTAATTCCACTTTTAATCATGACTTGTATAATAGTGTAAAATGAAGTTGAATCATTAGCTACCTGGTAGATATGAAGTGCTTACAGTATTTTTTCTTTCTTGTGTATTTTCTTTTTAATACATTATACAGAGGGTGGCAGGTTTATCAAAGTCATTCAGAGAAACATTCTCAATAAACTGAAACATCACAGTTTCTGTCTTTTATAATCATCCATGTTTTTATTGATTTCAGTTTGGCTTCAAATAATCTAAATAATCAGACACAGAATCCACTATATTGACCGAGTTTATTGATACCTACAAGTAATTTGACTCTTGTTGTGAGTAAATCTCAGTAAACTTTCACATAGTGCTAAAAACAAATGTACAGGAAGAAACAAAGAAAAGCTTACAGATATTTAATTTTTTATTTTTTATGATAATTAAGGTGGAATATGTGAGAAAATTAACTTGGTTCACATCAACATATGTGTATGTGTATATGTGCACTTGTATTTTTGCTGAAAAAGAAACATTTCTTTGCTCTATTCATAAATACATCTGATGTTTATGTTGTTTTGTAAATATATATCATATATTAAAAAATTAAAAATTCTACTAAAGACCAATCATCTCCATCTATGGTCTTCTCATTAGTGCAGGTAGTCTTGCTTTTAACTTGACAAGTTTACATTATTAATCTTCTTATTGACATTGTGGGTGTATGTGATGTGCTGTGTGTAGCTGTGCTGTAAATTAGCCTCGAGCTAACTCTGGTCCAGTGCTTCTTAAATGTTTAAAACTGCAACATGTCCCAGTCAATAAACCAATCAATTATCAATTATATGCTTGTTTGTGTTTTGTATTCAATAAAAATATAAAAAATATGATTTAAGTTGGGTTCTTAGTATCAAAATCTACTTCATTCTTTATAATGACTCTACTTTCTTTTCTACGAGTTATGTATTTTTTATTATTATTATTATTATTATTAATAGGATGTTCAACAACTCAATATCAATTACAACCATTTTATTTTGATCTATTTGCTTAAACTTATTGAGTAATGTATTTGTGAACTCAGTACAGACTGTGGGACCTGAGCAGACTGCAGGTGTTTGAACGTCTCCCTTTATTTAATGATGTCAGTTTCTCAGCTCTGAGTTTAGGATTTCAGCTGCTTCTCTCACACATTAATAACACAGATTAAAACTGAGACAGCGAGCGCTGAATTCATACTGAAGTTCCTGGAACCATTCTTTAACCAGAGTCGATGGTTGTAACCGTCATTGTGTTAATACAATGAAAAACCACAGTGAACAGTGTGGAGGCTGCTGAGCAGAAACCCACACGGCCCGTCTGCTGCAGGAAAGGAAGTGTTGATTCGCTGTCAACAGTTTTATATGAGTCCTAATAACCGCCGAGAACAGATTCATACCTGCTGCTGTACACTCATCAACTTCCCTCCCTCTCATTTGTCATGTGGGTCTTTTCTCTTGTTGTCTGTAAACCTTTTTTCCACTGAGCCCTCCACCCACACAGTCAAACTGAGCCCAGCCACCAACAAAGGCCACACATCTGGAGGTCTTGTCACTTTTTCTTTTTTGGAGTTTTTAGCAAAGGTGCACTTTACAGCAGGGGAGGAATGTAATAAAGTACAATTGTGAGGTATTTTACATGAGTATTTACATTTTATGCTTCTTTATACGTCCACTCCACTACATTTCAGAGGGAGATATTTTACTTTCTACTCCACTACATTTACTTCACAGCTATAAGTACTAGTTACTTTTCAGATTTAGATTTTACTAGTAAAGCTGATGATGTATTTTATATTTGAAATACATTTAGATCACTTCATAGGGATTTATTTTCATTTTACATATAAGGGTTTTTTCAGTGTAAAAAAAAGCCACATTAAATCCCCTTTGACTCCATGTTTTAAAACAATACAACATGAAACATTTCAAGAGTGGTGAATACTTTTCACAGGCTCTGTATATATGTATATGATCAATGTAACAGTGTGTGGGGCCAATTTACATAAAGAGTACTTTTACTTTTGATACTTTAAGTACATTTAGCGAATAATACTTCTGTAATTTTGAAAGTAAAACCATTACTTGTAAAGTAGTATTTTATACTGTATTATTGGTACATTTACTTAAGTAAAACAGTTCAATACTTCTTCCATCACTGCTTTACAGTTTACACTTGTCATTGCCGAGTGCTCATACATAAATGACAGAAGGGGCTGTTTGTCAGTATCCTCCAAATATAACACATATGAGTGTTTTCTGATCTGAACGTCTGATTTGTCAACTTAACTACCTTCAGTTGTCAGAAGATCATGGTCATGCAAATCAATTATTCTTACAGTAAAAGGACTTTTTAATCAAATAAATCCAGGAACTCATGAGCCCTGCACTGCTAGAAGCAAAATAATTATTGCCTTTACTCTTATTCTTCTTTTCATTTTTACATTTTTGGCATCATTAAATATTACACTTAGGATTTCTACAGTCAATAAAAGATACTAGAAGATTTTGCTGATGTTTGCAACATTAATTTAAAAGTAAATAATAAATGTACTCAAGAAAGGCTTCAGCAGCTTTTGGGCTCAGATTTCCAATTGTCCTTTGGGTAAAGTATTTGCAGAAATAACTGTCATCAGTTGGTTATCACCTCTATGTGAGGAGCTTTCTAGTGTGAAAACATTAAAGAGGTTTTTGGGAGAAAAACAACAGCATTTTCTGCTTTGACCAGCTGCTGATGTTGCTTGATTATACATGTTTGAAACTTTATTGTGTTATTGTCTGACTGTTTGTGTTCTTATATTATTGGTGTATTTTCTTTTTAATACAAGTAAAGATGACTTGTTTGTCTCAGTGTGGTTTGTGTTCTGCTGCTCTGATTGATGATAACAAATGTATTTTTTTAAATGTTGCAGAGAGGAAGTGAATGTTAAAAATGTTCTTACAGTGTGAATTTAAACACTCTGCAGGTAAAAACCTCAATTTAGAAGAAGATGAAAGATTTCAGAAACACCACAATTTAAAAACTGGTTTGTTTTATTAACAAAAACAACTTCATGAGAGAAACTGATAATAAAACAAACAGCAATGATAAAGTAATACAACTATTAAATATAAAATCTATATTATTAAATAATATATATTAATTATGAAATTAGTACATGTAATTTCATAAAATATGAATAGTATTATTAATTTGGGTTTTGTTATTCAATGAATCATCAAGCACGAGGGGGGAACAGTGGAGGCCCGAACAGAACAAGGTAATGAAGGCTTGGTGACTGTGTTCAGCAGTGATTCAGCTTCATCTGGAGACGCTGTCAGAGAGAGCAGAGGAGCAGAGCACTGACATTTCTCACTGCAACTCCAAACATTTGACTCCTTTTGTGTTTCAGAGCTTCCAGCTCCAGCAGCCTCCTGTCCTCCAGAGAGAGAGCCAGCAGACCTGCCAGCTCTGCAGCAAGCTGACTGTAAGATCACCTGCTGCCTCTCTGCATGCTCTGACAGCTCCAATGTCCTGCTGCAGTTAGGGCTGCATATCAGTCTGTTCACTTTCTGCTCATCATTGAAGGATTTAAACATACACTCCCTGATTCTGTTAGAGTGTCCCACAGCACAACAAGTCCCACTGAGAGAGCCTTCACTTCACAGGCTGACAAATAACACCTTTTGGGGGCGCTATACTCAGTTTTAGGCCTTGAGGGTGATAGAACAAGTTTAGGGAGTATATCTTAAAGCTCCACTCATCAATAGTTTTATATTAAGAATGAATCTAATGACTAAATGAGCTTTTTAGCCTCTTTTAGCTCCTAGTTGTGGTTTTGCAGCACATTTCCTGTCTGCTTCAGTCTCAGTGTTTCCAGCAGCAGCAGCTGTTTTCTGATAAACCCACTGTACACTACCTGCCCAGCAGCAAACAGCAGACAGACCATAATATGTCAGAGAGGAGTTTGTTAGCTTGTTGTGGAGTTCTTCTGCCCCCAAGTGGTAAAAACTTCAAATCTATAGTAACCTGTGTGTTTTTAAACAGTATTTGGACTTTGCTTTTTATCCTTGAGTGATTTTTATTGTTATAAATTGTATAGTTATATTGTTTTTAACATGTTCTACAACATGTTATACAATTGTCTCTCTGTACATACACATATATATGATATATTTACTCTTTATACACATTTGGGGTCATGAAAACAAAAGTTTGAAGAGACTAGTAGTAGTAGAAGCAATGTGTTGTTGCAGCCACATGAGGGCAGCAGTGTAAAGGTTTTATTACTGACAGCTCAGCACAGAGCAGATAGAGGTAATATAATATAAAGTGGAGAATGAGATGTAAACTACAGCTTTAACGTCTAATAAAATGTTGGAACGATATAAAGAATATACAATATAATTTGTAAAATATATTATAAATATTATATAATAAAAAGGGAGAGAGTTACTTTTGGTTTTGCTCCTGAAAACAGCTGAACATGTAGACTGGTGCAGGTTGTATTTGGTACCAACCTTTGATTTAATAATCATGAATAAATATTCAGTTATTTACAAATAAGCTGAATTTTCTCTTATTGTAGATTTTGTAATATTAGAATTATTATTGAATATTATACACAAATTAACATTAGAATATTAGACTTAAAACAACTCTGAAATAAAAACATAGAAGAATATCATTATTAATCATAATCACTATGATTAATAATAAGAATAATAATGAAAGTTTCCAAAAATATCAAATCTGTCAGGATGAAATTTGATGAAATGTGTCTAAACTCAGTGTTAAAAGAGAGCGTCAATGAATGCATGATACCATCAGATGATGCAGGAAATTCAATTCATTTATTAAAGTGGATTAAATAAATATAAGGGGAACATTTAAAGGTTAAAATCACAGTTCAGGAGGAGCTTTGTGGATTTGTATTTTTTTTTATTTTCATCACATCTGTTCTACAAACAACAGAGAACAATCTGTGTTGCTAAATTCACCACCAACCTGAACGTGTTTGTGGTTCCATGAATGTTTTTGTGTTTTGTTGTGTCCCAGATTTTTGATCTGCTGCCAGATTAAAATCAAGATGAAGAAAGTGAAAGTGAAGCACACAGAGAAACAGAGACGTGGAGGAAAACATATGATTAAAAAATAAGAGTCAAATCATTTTAAAAACCAGTTGAGATAATATCAGTCCGTCTCTGCTCTCCATCACTTTCACTGTTAAACTAATATGAGTTGTCATGGCAGCAGACCTGATTCGGGATGATTTAACATTGACCAGGAGAGTTGGTGAAAATGTCTCCTTCAGCTGTGGAGGAACTGACCAGTGTGGTACAAATGTATACTGGTACCAGAAGAAAGACACAGAAACATTCACAAGGATTCTTCTTTCTCCTAAGACAACATGTACGATTGGAAGACGCTACAATCATCCTCAGAAAAATGATTTCTCAGTTGAAAATAAAGGGAACGGCTGTGAGTTGGTGATCAAGACAGTTCAACTCTCACATTCAGCCACCTACTACTGCGCCTGTTGGAAAGGTTCCCACAGTGAGAAATGATCCCTGCAGCCTGTACAAAAACCTCCAGATGAACAGATGTCAAACAGTGTTTGTGACAGGAAGAGAGCAGTAAACCACAGCCCAGGTTCACATATTTCACCTCCATCTCAGCCAGAGTCACTAACAAACTGAGCTGAGGACTAAATGTTTGTCTGTTGGTGTCAGGATTTTGATTTAAACATTATATTTCATTGATATTATTTATCAGCTATTTCAGCAGGTTTCCTGTTGTTCCACACAGTGAGAACAAAGGAGCAACACAGAAGCACAATGATACAACAAGATGAAGACAAACAAACAAACAAACAATGTAACACAGATAAAAGAGACAAATAATGGAGAGATCAAAAGTGAAACTTTATTAACATTTGATTTAATAACAAAAATTGAGAAAATAATAAATAGAAAAAGATGTTTGACAGAGTTGAAAGTTTGAGATGAAGATAAAAATGGTCTTCTTTGACCTGCTGCTGGAATAAAGTTCATTCCTCCTTCACAATAATAATCTGCTGTTCATGAAAACACTTCCTGTGTCTCTTTCACAATAAAAGCCTTCAGGCAGCATTCTTCATGTCACATCTTTGAGCAGATTTCAACAGATAATTTCACTTTAGTAAAAGATTCAACACAATTCTTGCATTTATGACAATTTCCCCTCAACAGAAATGTGGTAAATGTAAATGGATTTTGCTCTGTGAGCAGCTGAGACTGTCTTCACAAGAGAAACGACAGCAGACACTGTTTGTTTCTTTTAACACGACCACCATCATTTCCTAACTTTAACCACGTGTTTATTATTGTAACCATGACGATGCAGCTCCCCTCATCTTAAGGAGGAAGTCATTTTAACCCAAACCATGATCTTTACCTAAACCTAACTAAACCTTAACCACAGGTTCTGATGTTTACTGTCCATATTCTAAGACAAATGGCTCCACTACAGCATTTACTATTAGAAATTTAATCCTTTATGTGATTCAAAATGTTAAACAACAATTGATTGACAAACAAACAAAAACTACGGCTCCTATGAAAATGTACCTGCATGGCAGCACAGGTACTAATGTCATCCTAACTTGGTTTAGTTCATAATACTCAACAAATCTCCTCAAATGTGAACTTTACAACTTTTGAACTTTAATTTTTTATTTAACAAAACAGTAAAGTTGCAGCCGGACAGATAAACAATGATCTGAAACTCACTATAAAGCTCTTTAAAGCCGAGAGGAGCTGCAGAGTCACTGATAATTCTCTGTAGGTTCATCACTACGAGCCACGACCAACACATTACACACTGACACATCATGGTTATTATAAAAATATTGATTATAGCAGCTTTAAGTAATTTGCATCACTACAAATGTCAGTTTGATTTTAAATGAGTTCTTAGTTGAGTTTAAATGTTGACCTGATGGTGGCGCTAGAGGAAAAGTCAGAGGATCAAAGTTATTATAATTCATCCTGAGGGGAACATGAATATTTCTACTAAATTACATGACAATCCATCCAATAGATGAAAAGATATTTCAGTCTGGACCAAACATGTCAACCTGCTGGTGGCGCTAGATTAAAAGTTAGAATCAATCAAGTCAAATAAATAATTGAATCCTCTGGGGACCGTGAACGTCTGCACAACATTTAATGAACAATCCATCCGTCCTTTGATCCACAATCAGATCCAATGGATCTGCACTTAAGTGGTGGACCGACCAACCGACTGACATTAGCATCCATATAGTCACACTGCTAATGTGGCTAAAATCAAATAAAAGAAGAGACAGTCATGTTGATATGAACATTAGAGAAACACATCATGGAGATGAAATATGATACTGGTTCATAATTTGGATTCGTTCACCTCAGCTGACACATTCAACAGCAGACAGGTTTTTGTCACAGTCTCATTCACTGTGGGAGGATACCACCTCATCTTTGGCTCTGGAACTAAACTGTATGTCGGTAAGACTAAACTTTCATTTTCCTTCAGTTGTTTTATTGAACAAGTTGAAAATGTGTTTTTAGTTTTAGTTTCTGCTGCTTCAGGCTTTACATGTTAGTTTTTTCATATTTAGTAGAGAATTCTTGATGCAGCCATTCTTCCATAAAACTAATCAATAACTCCTGAAAAGAGCTTCAAATCTCACTGCACACCACAAGTTCTTCTTTATTTATGCATCACATCAAAGTTTGTTTACAGCCAAAAAGTCTGATATCAGTAATGTTACAAATAAACAGTATTTAATAATCTCACTGATTCAGCAGCAGCTCCTGTTTATTAAAAACAAGATGATATATGATGTGAAACATCATTTAATAAATGTTCCTAAATGTCATTTTAGAAGCAAATAGTGATAAATATATTGTGTGTTAAATATACAGTATATATTTGTAAATGGTAAAATGTATCTCATGATAATTGTGTGTTTATGATGATAAATATGTCTTTTAGTGGAAGATAAATTAATGCATGAAGGCAAACTCATTTTAAATGTGTGATGAAGCTAAATATAATTTATAGATAAAATGTATAATTGTATATTTTAATCCATATTTAATATAAATCATATTGGTTTATGAAATCAACATGATGTCAAATATATAATGTAAAAAAATATTTTAGAAAGTGTTTGGTAGAAAATATAATAAATCAGATAATTTACATGTTGTCATTTAATTAAGAATATATATTATTATATTATATTTTATTTACATATCTGAACATGTTGTGGTAATTGTGTTTTATATAAAAGCTAAAACTCTTTAAAAAGTTGTTAAAAGTATTGATGTATTGTGTGTCTGATTAGAGTAAAGTATATGCTGGTAAATATACTTCATATAAACACTATAATCATTTACAAATGTAACATAAATATAATATATTTTAACCAAGTAATAAAACTATACTTCAAATTTTACTAAGACAAATGTCATCATATTATATTATATTATATTATATTATATTATATTATATTATATTATATTATATTATATTATATTATATTATATTATATTATATTTATTAAATAAATTATTTATTGATTTTTATTAATTAAAGTATATGTTGGTAAATATATTTTACATAAAACACTATAATCATCAGCAAATGTATTTTATGTGAGGCTGTTATGTCATGATATATTTTATATTTTATAAACTCTATTATATTAGTAACTAATGTTGTGGTAAATATTGATAAAGTGGTAAATGATGTTTGAATCTTTATATATGACATATGATGAGCTTCCATGATGCTTTAGTTTGATATGATTATTGATACAGTGTCCAGTAGATGATGTTTGTGGTGTATTGATGAGTAGTTTAGTGATCATGTAGTTTCCAGGATCAGACTGAATGCAGTGCAGTGCTGTAAGCTGCTGTTGACTGTGTGAATGTGTGTCTGTGCTGCTTGTTGCTGCTGTCAAACTTCAGATGAGCAGGTAGTGAAGCCCGTGGTGAGCGTGTACCCAGCAGCATCCAGAGCCCACCTGGAGGGGAAGAGCTCCCTGCTGTGTCTGGCCTCAGCCATGTCTCCTCCTCTGGTCCAGTTCTCCTGGAAAAGACAGAAGAAGAACGGCACGCTGGAGAATCTGACCCTTGCTGAGGGACAGCAGCTGGAGCTCAGAGAGCCGGGACGCACCGTCGCCATCCTGCTGCTCCATCAGCAAGAGAACAGCACATATAAATACCGCTGCTCCGTCAAGCATGAGGGGGGAAAAGTGGAGGCCCAAACAGAACAAGGTAATGAAGGCTTGGTGACTGTGTTCAGCAGTGATTCAGCTTCATCTGGAGACGCTGTCAGAGAGAGCAGAGGAGCAGAGCTCTGACATTTCTCACTGCAACTCCAAACATTTGACTCCTTTTGTGTTTCAGAGCTTCCAGCTCCAGCAGCCTCCTGTCCTCCAGAGAGAGAGCCAGCAGACCTGCCAGCTCTGCAGCAAGCTGACTGTAAGATCACCTGCTGCCTCTCTGCATGCTCTGACAGCTCCAATGTCCTGCTGCAGTTAGGGCTGCATATCAGTCTGTTCACTTTCTGCTCATCATTGAAGGATTTAAACATACACTCCCTGATTCTGTTAGAGTGTCCCACAGCACAACAAGTCCCACTGAGAGAGCTTTCACTTCACAGGCTGACAAATAACACCTTTTGGGGGCGCTATACTCAGTTTTAGGCCTCGAGGGTGATAGAACAAGTTTAGGGAGTATATCTTAAAGCTCCACTAATCAATAGTTTTATATTAAGAATGAATCTAATGACTAAATGAGCTTTTTAGCCTCTTTTAGCTCCTAGTTGTGGTTTTGCAGCACATTTCCTGTCTGCTTCAGTCTCAGTGTTTCCAGCAGCAGCAGCTGTTTTCTGATAAACCCACTGTACACTACCTGCTCAGCAGCAAACAGCAGACAGACCATAATATGTCAGAGAGGAGTTTGTTAGCTTGTTGTGGAGTTCTTCTGCCCCCAAGTGGTAAAAACTTCAAATCTATAGTAACCTGTGTGTTTTTAAACAGTATTTGGACTTTGCTTTTTATCCTTCAGTGATTTTAATTGTTATAAATTGTAGTTAGTTGTGGAAGTTGAAAACAGGAAATCAAATCCTGTTTGGGGCCCCTAAAAAGCTGGGTCCGGCCCTGACTTGTTGTATTTAATAAGGGCCTTTGAGCTGTCAGTCAAACTGTAGTCGACCCTTGTCTTCATGTAAAGCTGGTCGTCCCGTCTGGAAAAGTCCAAGTTCTACTGAAGAAAATGTGATGATATTGTGATGAAATGTCCACAGTTGAACAGACTGAAACAGTGTGGAGAGAAGACTGACCTGTGTGTGTGTGTGTGTGTGTGTGTGTGTGTGTGTGTGTGTGTGTGTGTGTGTGTGTGTGTGTGTGTGTGTGTGTGTGTGTGTGTCAGTGTCCTTCCAGTCTCAGTACCAGGTGAAGCTGCTCTGTGTGCTGTACACAGTGCTGATAGTGAAGAGTCTGGTGTACTGCTGTGGACTCTCTCTGCTGATGATCCTCAGAAACAAGGGACCGTCCACCAACTGCACACATGCTGACTGACTGTTTTCTGCTCGCCTTTTCTCACCATCACATCTCATCAATTCATCTCATTTATCACTTTGATCAGTGTTCACAAATGTCACTTATGACGTGTTGTGGTTGGTTTTACATTTTCTCTCTTTATGCACAAGTTAGATACAGTTGTGCTAAATATATAAATACATATATACACATATATATTTACAAATTAAATCTTAACAGTTACTTTTTTAGCTCAGGTTTGTTTTTTTTCCTACTTTTAGCTTTGACTTGTTTTATACAAAAAATAAAAAATAAATATACTTAGTTTTTAGTATTTTCAAACTTTTATTATGTTTATTGGTGTTTGATTCATTCTGCAAAGTTAAATTTGTCTTTTTTAATTCATAACTGTGATATTCTCAATAAACTGTAACATCATCATTTTTGTGGTTTATGAAGATCTTTGTCTTTTGTTGATTTTTCTTTAAAATTTGTATTTGTACTGATTTTAATGCGTTATGCCCCAAAAATACACAGTATATTTGTAAATAAAGCCTTAACAGTTATTGATTATATAATTTTATTGTAGTGTTATGTTACTCTAGTTTATTTCCAATGAAGATTAACTTCTGAATGTACAATAAAAAAAACTACAATTCAATTATAACTATGGTTAAATAATTTACATTTTTATCATTTTCTTTAGTTAATTATCTTGTTTTGAATGAATTTTGCAACATGTTATACAATTGTCAGTTTTTTGTGATAATCTCAGTAATATATCCAGTCATTTGCAAATAAGCTGCATTTTCTCATATTGTAGATTTTGTAATATTAGAATTATAATTGAATATATCTAACATAAATGGAAGGAGTCTCTGTCTGTCTCTCTACACCTTGTTTTTCCGGCACATCCCACGAATGCTCGATCAGATTGAGATGTGGGGGATTAGGAGGCCAAGGCAACACCTTGAACTCTTGATCATGTTCCTCAAACCATTCCTGAACAGTTTTTGCAGTGAGGCAGTGAGGCATTATCCTGCTGAAAGAGGCCACTGCCATCAGGGAATACCTTTTCCATTGTCTGTGCTGGCATGAGTGTGTTTGGTTATTAGCAATAAATAATAATGATCAGAGATAATGATTAATTATTAAACCATTAAATTATTAATATTAATTAATAATACGAGGCATCAATAAGGTACTCTCATAAACAAAATAGTTCACTTAGTAGAGCCGATATCTGGGATGTCAACATCCACGAGTGAACAGTGACGGTTTAATCCAGAGTTCTGACTCTCAATCAGCCACTTATCACAATAAATATGCACAATAATGACAAAAGACTTCTCTTTAAAGCTATAACTGTGTTCATTAATCTCCACAAGAATTAATAAAGTCAACAAATGTTTCAATTAACAAAAACTATACTACCAACAAATACTAATCAAACAATACACATAGAACAGCAGCTGTGTACGGTCAACCACATGTAAGCAGAAGCGTGTGTGTGGATGACAAGATGGCGGACATGATCTGGCCAGATGACGTCACGCGACCTAAGATGGTGGATGTGATCTGGCGAGAGGACATCGCACGAGATCCAACATGGCTGGCATGACTTGAGGAAGTCATGTCACGTAAGAATCAAGTGGAGGATGTGACCGCAGCGTTTCTGTTAAACAATAGCAAGATGGTGCCAACTGATGGTCGGTGTCTCGATTTCACCCAATTCAACTTATCAAACACACGTGTCTGATGGCAGATGACGAGGGGCAGAGTGGCTCTGTGTCACACGCTATCTGACTGTCAGATGTGTAATAGAGGTGCGTGTATGGGTTTGTGTGTGTGGGTGGGTTAGTAGCGAGAGAGGGAAGAAAGAGGAGGAAAAAACGATTCTCGGCAGGGTCCCACAACCGCAGTGGTTGCTTTATCTACAGAGAGCGTGCATACGGACGGTAAACGGTACGCACGTTGTCAACTTACTTTTCACTCGCGGTGGCACAAACACAGCAGACAACACAAATAGTCTAGAGTGGTGAAAACAAACTAAACAGGCAGCAACTTCAAATACTCCTCAGAGTATAGCAGGCAAAAGGACTCGGCGGCCCGTCAAATCACACAACAAAATACAAGCAACAAGCTTATTAACACACAAAATCTAATACAGTCTCTGCCAAGACGACTTCTAACTTTTATCACTCTTGGAAGTGAATCAATGTGTTTTTCAGTCTGTCAGTAAAATCCAGCATGGGTCCTACAGTGAGTGGTCCAAGCGGTGCCGTCCTTAGTTCCTCAAGGCTGATGGCAGCTGGTAGTCGACCCAGTTGGTAGACAGCCAGGCACAGAAGTTATCCACATCTCTGTGAAGAAATCTTTTTTCCTTCTCCAGCCACAGTTAAAACAGTGGGTTGCAAACAGCGGTCTCTCTCTTGGATCTGGTGATTGTGTTCGGGTGAACATGGGGCAAAGTCAGCGAGGGGAATTACACGTGCACAGGGTTACCTCCTTTAGTAAACTGGCTCACGGAGAAAGCAAAGCTTCTTTCAGGCACGGTTACAATGTAAAGGCAATGATGAATTCTAAAGCCTCCTGGTCAGGCTTCAGAGTTTACATGTAGGCCTGCCTTTGTCTGACACTATGGTTGAGGCCCAACACCATGAAGGGGTGTACTTGGTCTGCAACAATGTTTAGGTAGGTGGTACGTGTCAAAGTAACATCCACATGAATGCCAGGACCCAAGGTTTCCCAGCAGAACATTGCTCAGAGCATCACACTGCCTCCACAGGCTTGTCTTCCTCCCATAGTGCATCTTGGTACCATCTCTTTTCTCTTAAGAGTTAGTGACGGTGGGCTTCAGGCTGCAGCCAGTGAGTTGTCCTCAAATTAAAGTTTTCATTTGATGACTGTGGGTGCTGATATACTAAATTTAACTGAATGGGGTTTATTTGTATAAAGAAAAGAAAAACTATGGTATGGACGGTGGGCAAGTAATGTAATTGGTGTCTGTCCCAACACTGTGTAACACCGGTAACATCGACAACTGTTGCAGGCTTACTGTCCACATGATGTAAAAGAAAACATGATTCATCAGACCAGGCCACCTTCTTCCATTGCTCCATGGTTCAGTTCTGATGCTCACGTGCCCATTGTAGGTGCTTTCAGCGGTGGACAGAGGTCAGCATGTTCTGACACCTGTCTATCATAGCCAGCATTGATTCTCAGCAATTTGTGCTACAGTAGCTCTTCTGAGGGATCGGACCAGATGGACTAGCCTTCGCTTCCCACGTGCATCAGTGAGCCTTAGGTGCCCATGACCCTGTCACAGGTCCACCGCTTGTTCTTCCTTGGACCACTTTTGCTGTTTTGGAGATGCTCTGACTCAGTCATCCAGCTATCACAATTTGTCCCTTGTCAAAGTGGATCAGATCCTTACGCTTGCTCATTTTTCCTGCTTCCAACACATCAATTTCAAGAACTGACTGTTCACTTGCTGCCTAATATATCCCACCCCTTGACAGGTGACATTTTAATGAGATAATCAATGTTATTCACTTCATCTGTCAGTGGTTTTAATGGTTTGGCTGATCAGTATATCTTCTACCTTAAAACGTTACACTCTGGTGGCTTGAATGAAGAATTAGATATGACCTGTTTCTGTCACTCCATCTTATTGTCTTTCCGCACCGGTGGGTCCTATTCCCAGTGTAAAAGCTAACATTTGTATGTTTATATGTCAGTATGGGTATGAGAATATGTTCATGCTATGGAATTATATTATCCTAATGACTTTGTAATGACTTGATCTGCTAGAAATTGGCTTCATGGGTGTTCAAGCCCTGGATCATTGATTAGGTGAACCTGTAGAATAACCCACATACAGGGTGACTCATCATGCATGTTTCGTTTTGCACTGAGGAAAGTTCAACATTGACTGAAACATTTGCACTCTTGCACTGTATGAACTTTTGGACATTGTTTCACTGTCTGTATGGCCTGTAATGTAACAAATAAAAAATATTTAAAATCCAGACTTTAGTTTGAATTCTTTTTTGTTCTCTGTGTGTGAGTCCTTCCTTGCTGCACGATCGACTCATCAATACAACTGACTAGTCGTTGCAGTTCTTGTTATTATTAACATTTGTTCTCACACTTGCTTCTCCTGCTAAGATAAGTCACAATGTCTGATGTGAGAAAGGTCTGTTGGTACTAGTAGTAGTAACAGTACTAGTAAGTCTGATTATATAACACAGTTCATACAGTGAGGCAGTTTCAATGTGCTTTGGAAACACTTTAAAAAAAGAATTAGAAACACAAGAAAGTGTCAAAGTAAGTGAAATTAAAACAATATTAAATGAAACTATATGTACACATGATATATACACACACACACATATATAACATATATACTCTTTATACACATTTGGGGTCATGAAAACAAAAGTTTGAAGAGACTAGTAGTAGTAGAAGCAATGTGTTGTTGCAGCCACATGAGGGCAGCAGTGTAAAGGTTTTATTACTGACAGCTCAGCACAGAGCAGAGAGAGGTAATATAATATAAAGTGGAGAATGAGATGTAAACTACAGCTTTAAAGTCTAATAAAATGTTAGAAAAATATAAATAATATATAATATAATGTGCAAAATATATTATGAATATTATATAATAAAAAGGGAGAGAGTTACTTTTGGTTTTGCTCCTGAAAACAGCTGAACATGTAGACTGGTGCAGGTTGTATTTGGTACCAACCTTTGATTTAATAATCATGAATAAATATTCAGTTATTTAAAAATAAGCTGAATTTTCTCTCATTGTAGATTTTGTAATATTAGAATAATAATTGAATATTATACACAAATTAACATTAGAATATTAGACTTAAAACAACTCTGAAATAAAAACATAGAAGAGATAATAATGAATCTGAAAAACATATTTTTAAATACAGTTTTCTTTGTATCAAAGCATATGAAGCTGAAAGGTATTATTATTATTATTATTATTATTATTATTATTATTATTATTATTATTATTATTATTATTATTATTAAGAATAACAACAAAAGTCACAGTTCAGGAGGAGCTTTGTGGATTTGTAGTTTTTTTTATTTTCATCACATCTGTTCTACAAACAACAGAGAACAATCTGTGTTGCTAAATTCACCACCAACCTGAACGTGTTTGTGGTTCCATGAATGTTTTTGTGTTTTGTTGTGTCCCAGATTTTTGATCTGCTGCCAGATTAAAATCAAGATGAAGAAAGTGAAAGTGAAGCACACAGAGAAACAGAGACGTGGAGGAAAACATATGATTAAAAAATAAGAGTCAAATCATTTTAAAAACCAGTTGAGATAATATCAGTCCGTCTCTGCTCTCCATCACTTTCATTGTTAAACTAATATGAGTTTGTGTTTCTGCTTCTTTTAAATGCAGCTGTAATGATTGTAAATATTTGAATAGAGCTGATAAATTCTCACATTAACACATGTGAACAATCAAACAGTGATGTGTCAGTGACGTCCATCTCCATGGTAACTGTGTACAGCCTGTTGCTCCTCCACGCAGAGGAAAACCACACAGCAGCAGCAGCAGCAGCAGCAGCCTTATCTGTCCGCCGCAGGGGCTGATGGGAGGTTTGAGGAGCTGTTAGAAACCACGTGGCCCTCGTCTGATCTCACAGCTCGTCCTTGTTTGGCCTCAGCTGCATCAGAGCGCCACTTCTCCCCAGGTTCACCAGAGGAAACACCACTGCACAAAATGCTTTTCCTCCCAGCTGCTGCTCTGTGCTGTCTGTGTTCAGGTGAGTGTTTCCAGCCAATCAGGAGCCAACAAACTCAACCTTTAACAAACACTGTCACACTCACCTTCATCTGTGTGTCTGTTTCTCTACAGCGCTGGTTGCCATGGCAGCAGACCTGATTCAGAAAGATTTAACATTGACCAGGAGAGCTGGTCAAAACGTCTCCTTCAGCTGTGGAGGAACTAACCAGTGTAGTGATGATGATGTGGACTGGTACCAGAAGAAAGACACAGAAACATTCACAATGATCCTTCGTTCTCCTAAGACATCATGTACAATTGGAAGTCGCTACAATCATCCTCAGGATAATGATTTCTCAGTTGTAAATAAAGGGAACGGCTGTGAGTTGTTGATCCAGACAGTTCAACCCTCACATTCAGCCACCTACTACTGCTCCTGTTATAAAAGTGGTTCCCACAGTGAGAAATGATCCCTGCAGCCTGTACAAAAACCTCCAGATGAACAGATGTCAAACAGTTTTTTGTGACAGGAAGAGAGCAGTAAACCACAGCCCAGGTTCACATATTTCACCTCCATCTCAGCCAGAGTCACTAACAAACTGAGCTGAGGACTAAATGTTTGTCTGTTGGTGTCAGGATTTTGATTTAAACATTATATTTCATTGATATTATTTATCAGCTATTTCAGCAGGTTTCCTGTTGTTCCACACAGTGAGAACAAAGGAGCAACACAGAAGCACAATGATACAACAAGATGAAGACAAACAAACAAACAAACAATGTAACACAGATAAAAGAGACAAATAATGGAGAGATCAAAAGTGAAACTTTATTAACATTTGATTTAATAACAAAAATTGAGAAAATAATAAATAGAAAAAGATGTTTGACAGAGTTGAAAGTTTGAGATGAAGATAAAAATGGTCTTCTTTGACCTGCTGCTGGAATAAAGTTCATTCCTCCTTCACAATAATAATCTGCTGTTAATGAAAAGACTTCCTGTGGCTCTTTCACAATAAAAGCCTTCAGGCAGCATTCTTCACGTCTCATCTTTGAGCAGATTTCAACAGATAATTTCACTTTAGTAAAAGATTCAACACAATTCTTGGATTTATGACAATTTCCCCTCAACAGAAATGTGGTAAATGTAAATGGATTTTGCTCTGTGAGCAGCTGAGACTGTCTTCACAAGAGAAACGACAGCAGACACTGTTTGTTTCTTTTAACACGACCACCATCATTTCCTAACTTTAACCACGTGTTTATTATTGTAACCATGACGACGCAGCTCCCCTCATCTTAAGGAGGAAGTCATTTTAACCCAAACCACGATCTTTACCTAAACCTAACTAAACCTTAACCACAGGTTCTGATGTTTACTGTCCATATTCTAAGACAAATGGCTCCACTACAGCATTTACTATTAGAAATTTAATCCTTCATGTGATTCAAAATGTTAAACAGCAATTGATTGACAAGCAAACAAAAACTACGGCTCCTATGAAAATGTACCTGCATGGCAGCACAGGTACTAATGTCATCCTAACTTGGTTCAGTTCATAATACTCAACAAATCTCCTCAAATGTGAACTTTACAACTTTTGAACTCCATAAAGCCGAGAGGAGCTGCAGAGTCACTGATAATTCTCTGTAGGTTCATCACTACGAGCCACGACCAACACATTACACACTGACACATCATGGTTATTATAAAAATATTGATTATAGCAGCTTTAAGTAATTTGCATCATTACAAATGTCAGTTTGATTTTAAATGAGTTCTTAGTTGAGTTTAAATGTTGACCTGATGGTGGCGCTAGAGGAAAAGTCAGAGGATCAAAGTTATTATAATTCATCCTGAGGGGAACATGTATATTTCTACTAAATTACATGACAATCCATCCAATAGATGAAAAGATATTTCAGTCTGGACCAAACATGTCAACCTGCTGGTGGCGCTAGATTCAAAGTTAGAATCAATCAAGTCAAATAAATAATTGAATCCTCTGGGGACCGTGAACGTCTGCACAACATTTAATGAACAATCCATCCGTCCTTTGATCCACAATCAGATCCAATGGATCTGCACTTAAGTGGTGGACCGACCAACCGACTGACATTAGCATCCATATAGTCACACTGCTAATGTGGCTAAAATCAAATAAAAGAAGAGACAGTCATGTTGATATGAACATTAGAGAAACACATCATGGAGATGAAATATGATACTGGTTCATAATTTGGATTCGTTCACCTCAGCTGACACATTCAACAGCAGACAGGTTTTTGTCACAGTCTCATTCACTGTGAGCGACTGGATCTTTGTCTCTGGAACTAAACTGTATGTAGGTAAGACTAAACTTTCATTTTCCTTCAGTTGTTTTATTGAACAAGTTGAAAATGTGTTTTTAGTTTTAGTTTCTGCTGCTTCAGGCTTTACATGTTAGTTTTTTCATATTTAGTAGAGAATTCTTGATGCAGCCATTCTTCCATAAAACTAATCAATAACTCCTGAAAAGAGCTTCAAATCTCACTGCACACCACAAGTTCTTCTTTATTTATGCATCACATCAAAGTTTGTTTACAGCCAAAAAGTCTGATATCAGTAATGTTACAAATAAACAGTATTTAATAATCTCACTGATTCAGCAGCAGCTCCTGTTTATTAAAAACAAGATGATATATGATGTGAAACATCATTTAATAAATGTTCCTAAATGTAATTTTAGAAGCAAATAGTGATAAATATATTGTGTGTTAAATATACAGTATATATTTGTAAATGGTAAAATGTATCTCATGATAATTGTGTGTTTATGATGATAAATATGTCTTTTAGTGGAAGATAAATTAATGCATGAAGGCAAACTCATTTTAAATGTGTGATGAAGCTAAATATAATTTATAGATAAAATGTATAATTGTATATCTTAATCCATATTTAATATAAATCATATTGGTTTATGAAATCAACATGATGTCAAATATATAATGTTAAAAAATATATTAGAAAGGGTTTGATAGAAAATATAATGAATCAGATAATATACATGTTGTGATTTAATTATATTTATATTATTATATTATATTTTATTTACATATCTGAACATGTTGTGGTAATTGTGTTTTATATAAAAGCTAAAACTCTTTAAAAAGTTGTTAAAAGTATTGATGTATTGTGTGTCTGATTAGAGTAAAGTATATGCTGGTAAATGAACTTCATATAAACACTATAATCATTTACAAATGTAACATAAATATAATATATTTTAACCAAGTAATAAAACTATACTTCAAATCTTACTAAGACAAACATCATCATATTATATTATATTATATTATATTATATTAGACGTATCTGAACATGGTAGTCGTGGTGGTGGTAATATTGTTTTAAGTAAAAGATAAAACTCATGTGAAAATTATTTATTCATTTTTATTAATTAAAGTATATGTTGGTAAATATATTTTACATAAAACATTATAATCACTAGCAAATGTATTTTATATGAGGCTGTTATGTCATGATATATTTTATATTTATAAACTCTATTATATTAGTAACTAATGTTGTGGTAAATATTGATAAAGTGGTAAATGATGTTTTAATCTTTATATATGACATATGATGAGCTTCCATGATGCTTTAGTTTGATATGATTATTGATACAGTGTCCAGTAGATGATGTTTGTGGTGTATTGATGAGTAGTTTAGTGATCATGTAGTTTCCAGGATCAGACTGAATGCAGTGCAGTGCTGTAAGCTGCTGTTGACTGTGTGAATGTGTGTCTGTGCTGCTTGTTGCTGCTGTCAAACTTCAGTTGAGCAGGTAGTGAAGCCCGTGGTGAGCGTGTACCCAGCAGCATCCAGAGCCCACCTGGAGGGGAAGAGCTCCCTGCTGTGTCTGGCCTCAGCCATGTCTCCTCCTCTGGTCCAGTTCTCCTGGAAAAGACAGAAGAAGAACGGCCCGCTGGAGAATCTGACCCTTGCTGAGGGACAGCAGCTGGAGCTCAGAGAGCCGGGACGCACCGTCGCCATCCTGCTGCTCCATCAGCAAGAGAACAGCACATATAAATACCACTGCTACGTCAAGCACGAGGGGATAACAGTGGAGGCCCAAACAGAACAAGGTAATGAAGGCTTGGTGACTGTGTTCAGCAGTGATTCAGCTTCATCTGGAGACGCTGTCAGAGAGAGCAGAGGAGCAGAGCACTGACATTTCTCACTGCAACTCCAAACATTTGACTCCTTTTGTGTTTTCAGCAGCCTCCTGTCCTCCAGAGAGAGAGCCAGCAGACCTGCCAGCTCTGCAGCAAGCTGACTGTAAGATCACCTGCTGCCTCTCTGCATGCTCTGACAGCTCCAATGTCCTGCTGCAGTTAGGGCTGCATATCAGTCTGTTCACTTTCTGCTCATCATTGAAGGATTTAAACATACACTCCCTGATTCTGTTAGAGTGTCCCACAGCACAACAAGTCCCACTGAGAGAGCTTTCACTTCACAGGCTGACAAATAACACCTTTTGGGGGCGCTATACTCAGTTTTAGGCCTCGAGGGTGATAGAACAAGTTTAGGGAGTATATCTTAAAGCTCCACTAATCAATAGTTTTATATTAAGAATGAATCTAATGACTAAATGAGCTTTTTAGCCTCTTTTAGCTCCTAGTTGTGGTTTTGCAGCACATTTCCTGTCTAGTTCAGTCTCAGTGTTTCCAGCAGCAGCAGCTGTTTCCTGATAAACCCACTGTACACTAGCTGCCCAGCTGCAAACAGCAGACAGACCATAATATGTCAGAGAGGAGTTTGTTAGCTTGTTGTGGAGTTCTTCTGCCCCCAAGTGGTAAAAACTTCAAATCTATAGTAACCTGTGTGTTTTTAAACAGTATTTGGACTTTGCTTTTTATCCTTGAGTGATTTTAATTGTTATAAATTGTAGTTAGTTGTGGATTCAAAAGTTATTTTAAGTTGAAAACAGGAAATCAAATCTTGTTTCGGGCCCCTAAAAAGCTGGGTCCGGCCCTGACTTGTTGTATTTAATAAGGGCCTTTGAGCTGTCAGTCAAACTGTAGTCGACCCCTGTCTTCATGTAAAGCTGGTCGTCCCGTCTGGAAAAGTCCAAGTTCTACTGAAGAAAATGTGATGATATTGTGATGAAATGTCCACAGTTGAACAGACTGAAACAGTGTGGAGAGAAGACTGACCTGTGTGTGTGTGTGTGTGTGTGTGTGTGTGTGTGTGTGTGTGTGTGTGTGTGTGTGTGTGTGTGTGTGTGTGTGTGTGTGTCAGTGTCCTTCCAGTCTCAGTACCAGGTGAAGCTGCTCTGTGTGCTGTACACAGTGCTGATAGTGAAGAGTCTGGTGTACTGCTGTGGACTCTCTCTGCTGATGATCCTCAGAAACAAGGGACCGTCCACCAACTGCACACATGCTGACTGACTGTTTTCTGCTCACCTTTTCTCACCATCACATCTCATCAGTTCATCTCATTTATCACTTTGATCAGTGTTCACAAATGTCACTTATGACGTGTTGTGCTTGGTTTTACATTTTCTCTCTTTATGCACAAGTTAGATACAGTTGTGCTGAATATATAAATACATATATACACATATATATTTACAAATTAAACCTTAACAGTTACCTTTTTAGCTCAAGTTTGTTTTGTTTCCTACTTTTAATGTTGACTTGTATTATACAAAAAATACAAATAAACATAGAAAATATAATTTAGTTTTTAGTGTTTTTCAAACCTTTATTACATTTATTATTTTGTGTTCAATACATTCTGCAAAGTTAGATTTGTCTTTTTAATTCATAACTTTGATATTCTTAATAAAGTGTAACATCACAGTGTCTGTGTTTTATGAAGTTCTTTGTTTTTGTTGATTTTCCTTCAAAATTTGTGTCTCTGAACTGATTTTAATGTGTTATGCCCTAAAAAATACGGTATATTTGCAAATAACACCTGAACACTTACTACTTATATAATTTTATTGCAGTGTTATGATGCTCTAGTTTATTCCCAATCAATAGTCACTTCTCAATGAACAATAAAAAAACATATAATTAAATAAGATCTATGGTTAAATATTTTACACCTTTAATGTTTTATTTAGTTGATTATCTTGTTGTTGTAACTTATCATACAATTGTCATTTTTAAATGTGATCACTTCAATAATCTGTCTAGTTATTTGCAAATAGGTTGAATTTTCTTTTATTATAGATTTTCTAATATTAGAATTACATTTGAATATATTTAACTAAAATGGAAGGAGTCTCTGTCTGTCTGTTTGTATGTGTGTCGATTTTCTCTACAACAGTTCATCCGATCGACTTCACACTTGTCTGGTGTTTTGCTGAGGACACAATGAAGTGCAGCGTCGAGTGTGAAGTTGTTTGGATGAGTGGTTCTCGAGAAATCTGCAAGCAGCAACACCAGAGGCCAAGTAATCAACCCATTCATAACAGACATATTTTGAACAAACACTGCACTAGTACAAATTAATATTAGAATATCAGAAATAAAATTTTAAAACCTTTTTTTATTTAAAAACACGTGAAATTGAACTTTGATTTATAAACTGATATTCAGTAGCAGATAATATTGTGAAATTTTATTAAAGATATTGGATTATACAGAATGGCGGTAAAAAAGATTCATTCATTAGACTACAAATAGCCTCTAAATGATTGTAACTGTAACACAAATATTCAGATCAGACTAAAATGATGTATGTTACGCAAAATATTTACAGTGGAAAAACATATTTTGATCATATTTAAGTAATATTTAGTCTAAATATCTTATATATTTTATTTTATATATTCATATTGTATATAGAATGTATATGTCAAATAATCGGGCTGTTTAACTGCAGGGCGCAACATGTGGAAAAATAAATGACGCTAAAATAACAAAAAAAAAAAGAAAAATGATGAAATTACATCCAGCTGTTTTTTCCTACAGAGGTGAAAAGTAAATAAGTACATTTACTCAGTTAATGTACTCAAGTACAGTTTTACAGTACTTGTATTTAACTTGAGTTTTTCCATTTTAAACTACTTTAAACCTCTACTACACAACACTTCAGAGGAAAATATTGTGTTTTTGTTGCTGTAGTTACTTTTGAGATTAATATTTTAAATTTAGATTAAAAAAAAGATATAGTAACTTAAAAAATACAATAAATCAGTAAAGCAGTGTGTAGTTGTGTCTCCTCATGTTGCAGATGGGTTGTTATCAGTTCCACCAAAGAGACATGTAGACGACACCTGACTTTAAACTCTTCTGAACCCTCCGGTGGCTTCGTCTCTACAAACTAAACCCTCAGAACTTTATTTCTAATTCCAGTAGAGATCACAAAGCTTCCAAAAATACCAAATCTGTCAATTTGAGGAAATGTGTCTAAACTCAGTGTTAAAAGAGAACGTCAATGAATGCATGATACCATCAGATGATGCAGGAAATTCAATTTATTTATTAAACTGAAATGTAAAACCACACAGCAGCAGCAGCAGCCTTATCTGTCCGCCGCAGGGGCTGATGGGAGGTTTGAGGAGCTGTTAGAAACCACGTGGCCCTCGTCTGATCTCACAGCTCGTCCTTGTTTGGCCTCAGCTGCATCAGAGCGCCACTTCTCCCCAGGTTCACCAGAGGAAACACCACTGCACAAAATGCTTTTCCTCCCAGCTGCTGCTCTGTGCTGTCTGTGTTCAGGTGAGTGTTTCCAGCCAATCAGGAGCCAACAAACTCAACCTTTAACAAATACTGTCACACTGACCTTCATCTGTGTGTCTGTTTCTCTACAGCGCTGGTTGCCATGGCAGCAGACCTGATTCAGGATGATTTAACATTGACCAGGAGAGTTGGTGAAAACGTCTCCTTCAGCTGTGGAGGGACTGACCAGTGTAATGATAATTATGTATACTGGTACCAGAAGAAAGACAAAGAAACATTCAGAAGGATTCTTTATATTAACAAGAACACTGGTGTCATAGGTGGAAGTTACAATCATCCTCAGAAAGATGATTTCTCACCTGTAAATAAAGGGAAGGGCTGTGAGGTGAAGATCCAAACAGTTAAACTCTCACATTCAGCCACCTACTACTGCTCGTGTTGGAAAGATGGTTCCCACAGTGAGAAATGATCCCTGCAGCCTGTACAAAAACCTCCAGATGAACAGATGTCAAACAGTGTTTGTGACAGGAAGAGAGCAGTAAACCACAGCCCAGGTTCACATATTTCACCTCCATCTCAGCCAGAGTCACTAACAAACTGAGCTGAGGACTAAATGTTTGTCTGTTGGTGTCAGGATTTTGATTTAAACATTATATTTCATTGATATTATTTATCAGCTTTTTCAGCAGGTTTCCTGTTGTTCCACACAGTGAGAACAAAGGAGCAACACAGAAGCACAATGATACAACAAGATGAAGACAAACAAACAAACAACAATATAACACAGATAAAAGAGACAAATAATGGAGAGATCAAAAGTGAAACTTTATTAACATTTGATTTAATAACAAAAATTGAGAAAATAATAAATAGAAAAAGATGTTTGACAGAGTTGAAAGTTTGAGATGAAGATAAAAATGGTTTTCTTTGACCTGCTGCTGGAATAAAGTTCATTCCTCCTTCACAATAATAATCCGCTGTTAATGAAAACACTTCCTGTGTCTCTTTCACAATAAAAGCCTTCAGGCAGCATTCTTCACGTCACATCTTTGAGCAGATTTCAACAGATAATTTCACTTTAGTAAAAGATTCAACACAATTCTTGGATTTATGACAATTTCCCCTCAACAGAAATGTGGTAAATGTAAATGGATTTTGCTCTGTGAGCAGCTGAGACTGTCTTCACAAGAGAAACGACAGCAGACACTGTTTGTTTCTTTTAACACGACCACCATCATTTCCTAACTTTAACCACGTGTTTATTATTGTAACCATGACGACGCAGCTCCCCTCATCTTAACCAGGAAGTCATTTTAACCCAAACCATGATCTTTACCTAAACCTAACTAAACCTTAACCACAGGTTCTGATGTTTACTGTCCATATTCTAAGACAAATGGCTCCACTACAGCATTTACTATTAGAAATTTAATCCTTTATGTGATTCAAAATGTTAAACATCAATTGATTGACAAGCAAACAAAAACTACAGCTCCTATGAAAATGTACCTGCATGGCAGCACAGGTACTAATGTCATCCTAACTTGGTTTAGTTCATAATACTCAACAAATCTCCTCAAATGTGAACTTTACAACTTTTGAACTTTCATTTTTTTATTTAACAAAACAGTAAAGTTGCAGCCGGACAGATAAACAATGAGCTGAAACTCACTATAAAGCTCCGTAAAGCCGAGAGGAGCTGCAGAGTCACTGATAATTCTCTGTAGGTTCATCACTACGAGCCACGACCAACACATTACACACTGACACATCATGGTTATTATAAAAATATTGATTATAGCAGCTTTAAGTAATTTGCATCATTACAAATGTCAGTTTGATTTTAAATGAGTTCTTAGTTGAGTTTAAATGTTGACCTGATGGTGGCGCTAGAGGAAAAGTCAGAGGATCAAAGTTATTATAATTCATCCTGAGGGGAACATGAATATTTCTACTAAATTACATGACAATCCATCCAATAGATGAAAAGATATTTCAGTCTGAACCAAACATGTCAACCTGCTGGTGGCGCTAGATTAAAAGTTAGAATCAATCAAGTCAAATAAATAATTGAATCCTCTGGGGACCGTGAACGTCTGCACAACATTTAATGAACAATCCATCCGTCCTTTGATCCACAATCAGATCCAATGGATCTGCACTTAAGTGGTGGACCGACCAACCGACTGACATTAGCATCCATATAGTCGCACTGCTAATGTGGCTAAAATCAAATAAAAGAAGAGACAGTCATGTTGATATGAACATTAGAGAAACACATCATGGAGATGAAATATGATACTGGTTCATAATTTGGATTCCTTCACCTCAGCTGACACATTCAACAGCAGACAGGTTTTTGTCACAGTCTCATTCACTGTGAGGACTCATCTTTGGCTCTGGAACTAAACTGTATGTAACAGGTAAGACTAAACTTTCATTTTCCTTCAGTTGTTTTATTGAACAAGTTGAAAATGTGTTTTTAGTTTTAGTTTCTGCTGCTTCAGGCTTTACATGTTAGTTTTTTCATATTTAGTAGAGAATTCTTGATGCAGCCATTCTTCCATAAAACTAATCAATAACTCCTGAAAAGAGCTTCAAATCTCACTGCACACCACAAGTTCTTCTTTATTTATGCATCACATCAAAGTTGGTTTACAGCCAAAAAGTCTGATATCAGTAATGTTACAAATAAACAGTATTTAATAATCTCACTGATTCAGCAGCAGCTCCTGTTTATTAAAAACAAGATGATATATGATGTGAAACATCATTTAATAAATGTTCCTAAATGTCATTTTAGAAGCAAATAGTGATAAACATATTGTGTGTTAAATATACAGTATATATTTGTAAATGGTAAAATGTATCTCATGATAATTGTGTGTTTATGATGATAAATATGTCTTTTAGTGGAAGATAAATTAATGCATGAAGGCAAACTCATTTTAAATGTGTGATGAAGCTAAATATAATTTATAGATAAAATGTATAATTGTATATCTTAATCCATATTTAATATAAATATGGTTTATGAAATCAACATGATGTCAAATATATAATGTTAAAAAATATTTTAGAAAGTGTTTGATAGAAAATATAATGAATCAGATAATATACATGTTGTGATTTAATTATATTTATATTATTATATTATATTTTATTTACATATCTGAACATGTTGTGGTAATTGTGTTTTATATAAAAACTAAAACTCTTTAAAAAGTTGTTAAAAGTATTGATGTATTGTGTGTCTGATTAGAGTAAAGTATATGCTGGTAAATGAACTTCATGTAAAACACTATAATCATTTACAAATGTAACATAAATATAATATATTTTAACCAAGTAATAAAACTATACTTTAAATTTTATTAAGACAAACGTCATCATATTATATTATATTATATTATATTATATTATATTAGACGTATCTGAACATGGTAGTCGTGGTGGTGGTAATATTGTTTTAAGTAAAAGATAAAACTCGTATTAAAATTATTTATTGATTTTTATTAATTAAAGTATATGTTGGTAAATATATTTTACATAAAACACTATAATCACTAGCAAATGTATTTTATATGAGGCTGTTATGTCATGATATATTTTATATTTTATAAACTCTATTATATTAGTAACTAATGTTGTGTTAAAAATTGATAAAGTGGTAAATGATGTTTGAATCTTTATATATGACATATGATGAGCTTCCATGATGCTTTAGTTTGATATGATTATTGATACAGTGTCCAGTAGATGATGTTTGTGGTGTATTGATGAGTAGTTTAGTGATCATGTAGTTTCCAGGATCAGACTGAATGCAGTGCAGTGCTGTAAGCTGCTGTTGACTGTGTGAATGTGTGTCTGTGCTGCTTGTTGCTGCTGTCAAACTTCAGATGAGCAGGTAGTGAAGCCCGTGGTGAGCGTGTACCCAGCAGCATCCAGAGCCCACCTGGAGGGGAAGAGCTCCCTGCTGTGTCTGGCCTCAGCCATGTCTCCTCCTCTGGTCCAGTTCTCCTGGAAAAGACAGAAGAAGAACGGCACGCTGGAGGATCTGCCCCGTGATGAGGGAGAGCAGCTGGAGCTCAGAGAGCCGGGACGCACCGTCGCCATCCTGCTGCTCAATCAGCAAGAGAACAGCACATATAAATACCGCTGCTCCGTCAAGCACGAGGGGGGAACAGTGGAGGCCCAAACAGAACAAGGTAATGAAGGCTTGGTGACTGTGTTCAGCAGTGATTCAGCTTCATCTGGAGAAGCTGTCAGAGAGAGCAGAGGAGCAGAGCACTGACATTTCTCACTGCAACTCCAAACATTTGACTCCTTTTGTGTTTCAGAGCTTCCAGCTCCAGCAGCCTCCTGTCCTCCAGAGAGAGAGCCAGCAGACCTGCCAGCTCTGCAGCAAGCTGACTGTAAGATCACCTGCTGCCTCTCTGCATGCTCTGACAGCTCCAATGTCCTGCTGCAGTTAGGGCTGCATATCAGTCTGTTCACTTTCTGCTCATCATTGAAGGATTTAAACATACACTCCCTGATTCTGTTAGAGTGTCCCACAGCACAACAAGTCCCACTGAGAGAGCTTTCACTTCACAGGCTGACAAATAACACCTTTTGGGGGCGCTATACTCAGTTTTAGGCCTCCAGGGTGATAGAACAAGTTTAGGGAGTATATCTTAAAGCTCCACTAATCAATAGTTTTATATTAAGAATGAATCTAATGACTAAATGAGCTTTTTAGCCTCTTTTAGCTCCTAGTTGTGGTTTTGCAGCACATTTCCTGTCTGCTTCAGTCTCAGTGTTTCCAGCAGCAGCAGCAGCTGTTTCCTGATAAACCCACTGTACACTACCTGCCCAGCAGCAAACAGCAGACAGACCATAATATGTCAGAGAGGAGTTTGTTAGCTTGTTGTGGAGTTCTTCTGCCCCCAAGTGGTAAAAACTTCAAATCTATAGTAACCTGTGTGTTTTTAAACAGTATTTGGACTTTGCTTTTTATCCTTCAGTGATTTTAATTGTTATAAATTGTAGTTAGTTGTGGATTCAAAAGTTATTTTAAGTTGAAAACAGGAAATCAAATCCTGTTTCGGGCCCCTAAAAAGCTGGGTCCGGCCCTGACTTGTTGTATTTAATAAGGGCCTTTGAGCTGTCAGTCAAACTGTAGTCGACCCCTGTCTTCATGTAAAGCTGGTCGTCCCGTCTGGAAAAGTCCAAGTTCTACTGAAGAAAATATGATGATATTGTGATGAAATGTCCACAGTTGAACAGACTGAAACAGTGTGGAGAGAAGACTGACCTGTGTGTGTGTGTGTGTGTGTGTGTGTGTGTGTGTGTCAGTGTCCTTCCAGTCTCAGTACCAGGTGAAGCTGCTCTGTGTGCTGTACACAGTGCTGATAGTGAAGAGTCTGGTGTACTGCTGTGGACTCTCTCTGCTGATGATCCTCAGAAACAAGGGACCGTCCACCAACTGCACACATGCTGACTGACTGTTTTCTGCTCACCTTTTCTCACCATCACATCTCATCAATTCATCTCATTTATCACTTTGATCAGTGTTCACAAATGTCACTTATGACGTGTTGTGGTTGGTTTTACATTTTCTCTCTTTATGCACAAGTTAGATACAGTTTTGCTAAATATAGAAATACATATATACACATATATATTTACAAATTAAACCTTAACAGTTACTTTTTTAGCTCAGGTTTGTTTTGTTTCCTACTTTTAATGTTGACTTTTATTGTACAAAAAATAAAAATAAACATAGAAAATATAATTTAGTTTTTAGTGTTTTTCAAACCTTTATTACATGTATTATTTTGTGTTTAATACATTCTGCAAAGTTAGATTTGTCTTTTTACTTCATAACTTTGATATTCTTAATAAACTGTAACATCACAGTGTCTGTGTTTCATGAAGTTCTTTGTTTTTGTTGATTTTCCTTCAAAATAGGGTTCAAATTTGTGTCTCTGAACTGATTTTAATGTGTTATGCCCTAAAAAATACAGTATATTTGCAAATAACACCTGAACAGTTACTAATTATATAATTTTATTGCAGTGTTATAATGCTCTAGTTTATTCCCAATCAATAGTAACTTCTCAATGAACAATAAAAAAAACATATAATTAAATAAGATCTATGGTTAAATATTTTACACCTTTAATGTTTTATTTAGTTGATTATCTTGTTGTTGTAACTTATCATACAATTGTCATTTTTAAATGTGATCACTTCAATAATCTGTCTAGTTATTTGAAATTGGTTGAATTTTCTTTTATTATAGATTTTCTAATATTAGAATTACATTTGAATATATTTAACTAAAATGGAAGGAGTCTCTGTCTGTCTGTATGTATGTGTGTCCTTCGATTTTCTCTACAACAGTTCATCCGATCGACTTCACACTTGTCTGGTGTTTTGCTGAGGACACAATGAAGTGCAGCGTCGAGTGTGAAGTTGTTTGGATGAGCGGTTCTCGAGAAATCTGCAAGCAGCAACACCAGAGGCCAAGTAATCAACCCATTCATAACAGACATATTTTGAACAAGCACTGCACTAGTACAAATTAATATTAGAATATCAGAATTTAAAGCAACTTTAAAAAATAAAGATCTTAATGAATCTGAGAACAGACATTTTTTAAAACCTTTTTTATTTAAAAGCACGTGAAATTGAAATTTGATTTATAAACTGATATTCAGTAGAAGATAATATTGTAAAATTTTAAGATATTGGATTATACAGAATGGCGGTAAAAAAGATTCATTCATTAGACTACAAATAGCCTCTAAATGATTGTAACTGTAACACAAATATTCAGATCAGACTAAAATGATGTATGTTGCGCAAAATATTTACAGTGGACAAACATATTTGGATCATATTTAAGTAATATTTAGTCTAAATATCTTATATATTTTATTTTATATATTCATATTGTATATAGAATGTATATGTCAAATAATCGGGCTGTTTAACTGCAGGGCGCAACATGTGGAAAAATAAATGACACAAAAATAACAAAAAAAGAATGAAAAATGATGAAATTACATCCCGCTGTTTTTCCTACAGAGGTGAAAAGTAAATAAGTACATTTACTCAAATGTACTCAAGTACAGTTTTACAGTACTTGTATTTAACTTGAGTTTTTCCATTTTAAACTACTTTAAACCTCTACTACACAACATTTCAGAGGAAAATATTGTATTTTTGTTGCTGTAGTTACTTTTGAGATTAATATTTTAAATTTAAATTAAAAAAAAAGATATGGTAACTTAAAAAATACAATAAATCAGTAAAGCAGTGTGTAGTTGTGTCTCCTCATGTTGCAGATGGGTTGTTATCAGTTCCACCAAAGAGACATGTAGACGACACCTGACTTTAAACTCTTCTGAACCCTCCGGTGGCTTCGTCTCTACAAACTAAACCCTCAGAACTTTATTTCTAATTCTAGTAGAGATCACAAAACTTCCAAAAATACCAAATCTGTCAATTTGAGGAAATGTGTCTAAACTCAGTGTTAAAAGAGAACGTCAATGAATGCATGATACCATCAGATGATGCAGGAAATTCATTTATTAAACTGAAATGTAAAACCACACAGCAGCAGCAGCAGCAGCAGCAGCCTTATCTGTCCGCCGCAGGGGCTGATGGGAGGTTTGAGGAGCTGTTAGAAACCACGTGGCCCTCGTCTGATCTCACAGCTCGTCCTTGTTTGGCCTCAGCTGCATCAGAGCGCCACTTCTCCCCAGGTTCACCAGAGGAAACACCACTGCACAAAATGCTTTTCATCCCAGCTGCTGCTCTGTGCTGTCTGTGTTCAGGTGAGTGTTTCCAGCCAATCAGGAGCCAACAAACTCAACCTTTAACAAACACTGTCACACTGACCTTCATCTGTGTGTCTGTTTCTCTACAGCGCTGGTTGCCATGGCAGCAGAGCTGATTCAGGATGATTTAACATTGACCAGGAGAGCTGGTGAAAAGGTCTCCTTCAGCTGTGGAGGCCTTGACCAGTGCAGCACTGACTGGATCATTTGGTACCAAAAAAAAGAAACATTTACATTGCTTCTTGAGATTAATAGGAGAGAATCCAAAAACTGCCAAATGGATACCCGCCACAATCATCCACAGAAATATGATTTCTCAGCCGAGAGAAAAGAAAATGGCTGTGAGTTGGTGATCCAGAAAGTTAAACTCTCACATTCAGCCACCTACTACTGTACCTGTGCTAAGACTGGTACCCACAGTGAGAAATGATCCCTGCAGCCTGTACAAAAACCTCCAGATGAACAGATGTCAAACAGTGTTTGTGACAGGAAGAGAGCAGTAAACCACAGCCCAGGTTCACATATTTCACCTCCATCTACTTGTAATGTAACTTCTAATTTTCCATGTGGATGTATAATAGCAAATATTGAGATATTGTTTCTTATTTGCCACTCAGGGGGAAGAGACTGTTGTTCATTGACAAAAGCAAATTTGTCAAAGTTACCATGTGGGTCTGGAGTGGCTTCTGGACCAAATACATAATAATAATAATAATACTAATAATAATAATAACAATAACAATAACAATAATAATAATAATAATAATAACAACAATAATAACTTTAGGTATTAGTTGTTATACTCTTGTTTTAGTTTTCAGTCATTATTGTCACAAAGCCCCCATTCACGTTAAGTTCACATTCACGTTAAGTTCACATTCACGTTAAGTTCACATTCATGTTAGGTTCACACTCTGTTCTGATTGACCATCTTCAGGAAGCTTATTCCGACTACAGAGGCTACATAAACAAACTACAGTAGCAGGATTTCTTCTTTTCTTTTATTCCAAATTACTCCAAATGTCAACGTCTCAAATGTATCTGTACATTTTGGAGCAGAATCAAATATGAAATATGAGAGTGGACAACGTGAACAACCTCAGCAACAAAGATTTCAGAACAGGCAGCTGTTTATGGACATGTGATGAGCTGACGTCATCTTGTCGGGGAAGTTAAAAAAAACTTTGCAAACGAGGCGTTCAGGGCAGCTGAGTCCTGGGCTTTTTCTTAGAGGGAGCATTTTTACATACGTTCACCTTACATTTTAGAACTTTGGCCATCTTTAACATCGAACATCATAACAGGATATAAATGACAGAATGTGCCCTTTGAAATTAATTAATTTAGGACAGCTCCACTGAGAGCAATGTTCTCTCAGGATGGCCCTGCTCCAACATTCAAGTTAACTTAATACCTTCATGGTTCATTGTATTGTTGTTTTTTGTATTTATTATTATTGCTTTTTTGGGCATTCCATGCACATATGAGATAGCACCAGTAGAAAATGAGGAGAAACAGAGATGCAACAAGGGTCCCCAGTTGGGCTTAAATGGGTCATGTTGGGGGATATAGTCTGAGTCTTAAGCCCGAAACCACCTGAAGCCACATGGTGCCCCAAGTTGTTTTTTTAGCCATTCTAGTAGTGTGATTCTAGGGATATTTAGTCTTTGTCTCTATTGAAAACATGAAAAGTTGCTGTGACCTGTGGGGTTCCACAGGGCTTAATATTGGGTCCACTCCTGTTCAACTTATATATGCTTCGCTTGGGCACATCATAAAGAAACACAATATACAACACCATAATTACATCTCCCTCTCTCCTGATGATTTGAGCCCTGTGGAAACACTGGTTAAATGCATCAAGGGCATTAACACATGGATGAATCAAAATGCCCTGCAACTAAATAGTGACAAAACAGAAGTTATTATTATAGGTGCAAAAGCAAAGAGACAGGAAATTGCAGCCCATCTCAGCTCCTTTTCGCTTGAGAGCAAAGAACATTGCTGGAATCTTGGTGTTATCATAGATGCTGATCTTAACTTTCACTGTCACATCAATAACGTCACAAAATCAGCCTTCTATCACTTCAAAAATATTTCAAAAATCAGAGGCTTTCTCTCAGACTCAGATACTGAAAAACTAGTTCATGCTTTTGTCACATCAGACTTGACTATTGCAATGATCTCTTTTCTGGACTCCCCAAAAAACTGTTAAGCGACTGCAGCCTATACATAATGCTGCTGCACGTGTTTTAACCAGCATTAAGAAAAGTGCACAAATTACACCTGTTCTTAAATCCTTACATTAGTTTCCAGTAAATGCTAGAATTGATTTTAAAATCCTCTTACTTGTCTACAAGACACTGCTTATATTAGGGAATTGCTTGTGCCATATGAACCAACAAGAAGCCTCAGATCATCAGCCAGTGGTCTCCTTGTTGCCCCCCATGCGCTCTACAACAAGAGACGCTGTATTCAGCTATCATGCTCCATACAGATGGAATGCCCTTCCAAGTGATATTAGAGATGCCCCAAAGAAACAACAAGCTACAACTAGGTTGAACAACTGTTTGCTCCTATTTCAGCTGCATTTTTATGCGCTATCCGGTCCTGTTTTTATCTGAATCATTTTACACTCAGCCGTTTGCCCGTTTTTAGCTGAATAATCTATTTACATTGTCTTCTCCAGTTTTAATTGAATTATTATGCACTTTAGTCGCCTATTTTTTGCATCCATGTATGCAAGTGTATGTTTACTCGCTTTTATGCATGATGATATGTATGCTTGTATTTTGTGTCTTTATAATTATATTGCTCTTGCCCTTGTGAAGCACATTGTGTTGCTTTGTGTATGAAATTTGCTCAATAAATACATTTGACCTTGACTTTGACATTTGACACCCTGAAATATCTCAAAAATGATCAGATGCATATCTCTGACATTTTTATACAGATGTTCATAGTGTTCATTTTAATGACTTTGGTGAATCCCTGACCTAACAACACTAGCAGGTCAAAGTTTTCACTTCTTATTGTGAAGCATCTCAACGTCTATAACATGGATTGTCACAATTTTTTCATGGTTCCCAGATGATGTATCTGACTTTGGGGATCCTCTGGCTTTTCCTCCAGCACCACCATGAGGTTCACATTTGTGTTTTTATGTGACTTCTCAACAACTATTTGATGGATTGCCATGAAATTTTCTACAGACATTCATGTTCCCCTTATGGTGTGTTCACACCGAACGCGAAGCGAATTTTCACTTCACGTTACTCATGCAAGTTTGACCATGGGATCATTTGTGTCTATTCATCTCAAACAGCCAGCAACCAATGGCAGTCCCCACCTGGGCAATGTAAGATTTGGCTTTGTAAGACAGTTATTTTATTTCTCTGCAAATCCCTACTATGGGAAGGCTTTTACGGCCCGGCTCATCCAGCTCAACCCACCATTGTTTCCCCTCCGCTTAAAACGAAGTCACCAGTCATGGGACTGATTTCCTTCCTGAGAGTGCAGAGCCAATCCTCCATTTATAGAAGGTTTGGTGGCAAGGAGGGCTGAATCAGAGTACCACAGCATACTGGCTGCCGCCCCCCAGCTGGCCGCCCACCCTTTGACACAGTTTTATGAGGAATGGCATCACAGCTGTGCATTAACAGAGAGGATGGAGAAAACACTGAGTCTGGGTTATTCACTTAAGTTCTGTTGTGTTCTTCCTCCATTCTTGGTCATCAAGGAGATAAATCTATCCTCCAAGAGGAGATATATTTTCTCTCCAAGGAGATCCAGGACCTGTTGCTAAAACAAGCTGTCTCGATCATTCCAACTCACGACAGACAGAGGGAGTTTTATGCCATGTACTTCCTGGTTCCCAAGAGGACAGGACGTTTCAAACCCATTTTTGATCTCTGCATCCAGAACCAGTGCATCGCCTGATAGACATTCTGCATGCTAACCATCAGGAGATTGCTGGAACTAGTTCAACCAAGAGATGGTTCACCACCATCGACCTGAAAGATGCATATTTTTACATTGAGGTGGTTGCCTTTCAGGGCATAGCGTACGAGTACAACAGGCTACCATTTGGCTACTCCCTGGCTCCCTGCATATCCAGCAAGTGTGTGGATGTGGTGCTTAAACCGCTGCACGAACAGAGCATGAGGGTCTTGTTTTACTTAGATGACTTCTTTGTCATTGCCAGGCCTAGGGAATGGACCATTTTTCCACACAGCCAAATTGGTGTTGCACCGAACCTGGTTAGGTTTCATCATCAACTAGAAGAAGAGCACTCCTCAGCTGTGCCAACAGGCAGAGTATCTGGGAGTTGTGCTCGATTTGGTAAGACTGTGGGCCGTTCTGTTGGAATCCAGATGGACGGCCCTGCAGCAGGCAGTCTTTGGACTGTGGCGGGAAGCAACAGTAAGGGCTCATGGCAGCGGGCCATCCAGTATTTTCATCGGGGCTCCTGCACATGCACCGCCTGCAGAGGTGGTTTGCCAGCCTGCCCTACGGTTCCAAGAGGCATAAGCGTCGCATGGTGAATCTTCCACTATCAGTGCAGGAGGACCTGTGTTCTTGGGGGTCCCCACAGCATCTGTAAACGCGAACACCGCTGGGTCGAGTGACCACCTACATAGCGGTGTTCACAGATCTGCCCCTGATGGTGTGAGGGGTCACCTGTCTGGGGAGAGCGATAGGCTGTTGTATTGTATTTACTGGGACCATTTACAGTGTGAAACATAAATTATGTACTGCACCAGAGTAAGCTTAAAGATAATTTTCATCTGCAGTCCCTTACAATTAAAACATATAACAGCACAATAACAAACAGTACAAAGCAAAAAACACACATGACACATTATACAAAGCACAAAGCTATACACAATAGCACATCACATAGACCCACAATGTCAACTAGAAATGAATGATGTAAGCTTGTCATATTGAAAGCTTATTATTAAAGATTATTTGCATTCATGAGAAGATCATGAGATAAAATTTAGATTCAGTGGTCACAGAGCTGAGTCGTTTTATCATCAGGTGGGACATTCCACTGAGATGTGGCTTTCACAGAGACAGCTGACTGCCCAAATGCAGTGCGACAAAATGGTCTGGTACAATTTTTATAGAGGATATTCTGGAAGATTTAATAGAACTTACTGAGCGAGAGTTCACAAAGTCACATAGTGGAGGAGGGGCCAAACCATTTAAAATTCTATAAACTAGGCACAAATTTGAGAATAATCTAAAATTCTCAAATCTCAGTAAATTGTATTTCTCCAGAACTCTACAGTGAGTAGGTTTAGTTGGTGTTTGGTCTTCAGGGGAAAACTGACAAGTCAACCTCTTCAAACTTTAAGCGGTGCTCTTGGCTGTACAACACTTCCTGATCCAAGTTCAGGGGAGTCGTGTTGGTGAGAACAGACAACCACACCACGGTTGCCTCCATCAACAGGCAAGGTGGAGTCTGATCTGCAGCCCTGTTGAAGATGGCAAAGAACATGCTGTGAGCCTAAGAACACCTTCTGTCTCTAAGAACCCTTCACATCCCAGGTCCCGAGAACAGGGGTGCTGACCTCATGTAAAGAGGTGGCCCTCTGGCAGACGAGTGGGTGCTGCACCCTGAGGTGGTGCATCAGATTTAGAACCAGTTAGGGAGAGTGGAGGTGAGCCTGTTCGCAAGTGGAAACAACACCCACTGCCTGCTCTGGTTCTCCCTGACGCCACAAGACAATCCACCTCTTGGAGTGAGAGCAGTCGGCGAGAGCAGGATCCACCATTACTTGCTACAAAGCAAAGTGTTTCGGATTTCGGAAAGGAGATTGGAACTCCTGTCATGTGCAGTAAAAGAGGTTCTCTCCTCTCTACAGTATCTGATGGAAAAGGAGCTGTATAATGCCACTATTAAAGTCTAAGCACCAGCGATTTCCTCCTGTCATGAGGGCTTTGGAAAAAGACTTGTCTTTCCTCACCCCATTGTGAAATGTTTCTTACAGGGGGTTAGGAGACAACACCCAGTGATGCGTGTCTTCGCCCCCCAGTGGAAACTAACATTGGTGATCTACTTCAGCTAAGAGAGTGAGTGAGTTGTGCCTCCTGTTGGTTCACCCCAGCTGTTTGCTGCTTCGTGGGGACCACAGCAGTGCTACACTCAGATCGAACCCCTCTTTTGTTCCCAAGAACGTAAGAGTTCCGGTTGAGAACTATTCAGCTAGAGGCATTTTGCATTTTGTCCTCGACCCCCTGGGGATGCCAGGGAGGCAAAACTGCATCTATTGTGCCGTTGTGGCACAGCCCCCTTTCAGCACACTGAACAACTGTTCGTGTGCTATGGAGAGGGAGTGGCTGGAAAAGTCCTATCTAGGCACCTAGAGGCACCTAACTAGTTGGCTTTAGGAGTGCATCTCCCTATGCCTTCATTTTCTCTTGATCCATGATGACTCGGGGAATGAAGTGTGCAGAGTGTCTGTTGTATGGTTTTTGATCCCTGCAAGGTTAGGCCAAAGTTACACCTAGTTCATGTTCATGTTACTGGGCTATGTTGGCCCCCCTACTACTCCGCTAAGTGGTTTGGATTATAAAGTTTTAGGTGGGCAACTAAACTATAGCCAATCGGGCTCAGTGAGGCAGTCTGATGACATGTCGTGGCAGAGTGTGTGAGATAGAATGAAGGTTACGATAGTGTAACCATAAGCAAACGATGCTGCCCTGCCAATTATTGCTGATAGAGGCGTCTGATTACCATCTTCCAGTTTTGGTCCGGGTTGCAGACACCCTCTCTATGTTTAAGAGTAGGCTTAAAATTTTCCTTTTTGATAAAACTTATAGTTAGGGCCGACCAGGCTCACCTTGGATCAGCCCTTAGTTATGCTGCTATAGGCCTAGACTGCTGGGGGACTTCCCATGATGCCCCCCCCCCCCCCCCCCCCCCTTTTGAAGTGTGCATGGTCAAACAACCTATGTGGTCGTTTAATTTGGAGGACTTTTTGGTATTATTATAACACACTGGCTGTTACCAACAATAAACAAATGTTATCAACAAGGACCACAATCTAGAGGATTCTAACTTCAAATGACAGTCTGAGGATGAAGTACAAGTCAGGAAGAGTATTTTGACTTTTGATTTGTACATTGACAATCAAAGAGGACTTTTATGGAGGACATTTTTTAATATTGCAGGCTACAGAGCGGCTGAATTTCATAGCTTGTATTTATTATTTTTTCACAGCTACTGATCCCAGTGAGGTAAAAAAATATTTTATTAAACTGACAGACAACATGTTTAATGGATTGGACTGATTAGAAATGTAGCAGGATCCCGCCTCTCTCTACCTCAGTAGGCTGAAATAAAGAGAAATACAACAAAAGAAGAGACAGTCATGTTGATATGAACATTAGAGAAACACATCATGGAGATGAAATATGATACTGGTTAATCATTTGGATTTATTCACCTCAGCTGACACATTCAACAGCAGACAGGTTTTTGTCACAGTGTTTTTCACTGTGAACTACAGGATCTTTGGCTCTGGAACTAAACTGTTTGTAACAGGTAAGACGAAACTTTCATTTTCCTTCAGTTGTTTTATTGCACAAGTTCTTAAGTTTATTTTCTGTTGCTTGAGGATTTACACATTAATTTTCCATAATAATTAGAGAATTCATTGTGCAACCATTCTATCATTAAATAAGCATCAGAAAGGAGTTTGTCTTCATATGTTTCTTGGAAACTAAAATCTTTAAACTCTTCCAAATACTCAGAGAAACTCAGCGCTGATATTCTAATTTCATTCTGTATTCTCATCAGCTGCTGTTCAATGAAACTTCTTCTCTCTCTCCGGAAAGAAATTAAATTCTAGATGAATGATTGTGGAAGATTTTCCTGCTCTGATCATCTGTTGACTTTTTATACACAATCTTGAGATAATTTAAGTAAATTTCATTGATGAGCAGGATTCTTCAGTCTCATACAGATTCAGAGTTGATTTCATTAAGCTCTCAGTCTCAGTCCGTCATTTCATTTACTACATTTCAGTGGAAATTACAATCACTAATTTCATCAACATGGACAGAAAGTACAAAGTATGAACACAGATTTAATGTCAGCAAATTAGGACTTATATATTGTATTTTATTATGGATATATTATGGTCTATGGTGTTATGGTATATATGGAGGTAAATATGTTGTTTTTTATAAGATATATTTAATATGATATAAAATGCAGCTTGACTAATGTTAAAAATTTATTATATTAAACAAAATTTAAATATTTGTTTTTTTAAATTATTATTGTAACCAAAGTGTGAAATAAGCAGGATATTTTACAGCTGAAAACTTGTTAGTGCTGTCTGGTGGACAAACTATGTATTACTGGATTATCTTTGTCATCTTTGTTGTGTTATTTCTGGTTATTTATCCATAGACATACATGTGCTGATACCAGTTGATATATATATATATACTGCACTTTAAAGAAAACTGATTGATACATTACATACTGTACTTATGTATTGCTGTGCATATGTATAGTTTTTCAATCTCATGTATGATGAAGCATGGCATAAAGTTTAGTGATATATATCATAAAATATAGGAGACACAATTTATTCCTATTTTATGATGAAGGTAAATATTCTGCATTCTACAAATGTGATTTTACTATATTTTATATTATATTGTTTTTCATGAGTTATATGTAACAACAACATTAGCGAAAAGAACTTTGTGTTGTCATCTTTTCATCTTTTTCTTGAACTTTTATCTAGATGAAGATATATGACATATATGAAAATATGTATCAGTGTAGATGATGTTTGTGGTGTATTGATGAGTAGTTTAGTGATCATGTAGTTTCCAGGATCAGACTGAATGCAGTTCAATGCTGTAAGCTGCTGTTGACTGTGTGAATGTGTGTCTGTGCTGCTTGTTGCTGCTGTCAAACTTCAGATGAGCAGGTAGTGAAGCCCGTGGTGAGCTTGTACCCAGCAGCCCACCTGGAGGGGAAGAGCTCCCTGCTGTGTCTGGCCTCAGCCATGTCTCCTCCTGTGGTCCAGTTCTCCTGGAAAAGACAGAAGAAGAACGGCACGCTGGAGGATCTGCCCCCTGCTGAGGGAGAGCAGCTGGAGCTCAGAGAGCCGGGACGCACCGCCTCCATCCTGCTGCTCCATCAGCAAGAGAACAGCACAGATAAATACCGCTGCTACGTCAAGCACGAGGGGGGAACAGTGAGGGACCAAACAGAAAAAGGTAATGAAGGCTTGGTGACTTTGTTCAACTGTGATTCAGCTTCATCTGGAGATGCTGTCAGAGAGAGCAGAGGAGCAGAGCACTGACATTTGTTTTTTTTTTCTGTTTCAGAGGTTTCTACTCTTCCTCCACCTGTCCCGTCTCAGTACCAGGTGAAGCTGCTCTGTGTGCTGTACACAGTGCTGATAGTGAAGAGTCTGGTGTACTGCTGTGGACTCTCTCTGCTGATGATCCTCAGAAACAAGGGACCGTCCACCAACTGCACACATGCTGACTGACTGTTTTCTGCTCGCCTTTTCTCACCATCACATCTCATCAATTCATCTCATTTATCACTTTGATCAATGTTCACAAATGTCACTTATGACGTGTTGTGGTTGGTTGTAAATTTTACGGTTAAGACACAGTTGTCTTAAAACTATAAATACAAACACATACACATAAATACAGTATATTTACAGTTACTAAGTATAAATTCTGTAGAATATTAATATCTTGATGCTCTATTTTAATTCCACTTTTAATCATGACTTGTATAATAGTGTAAAATGTAGTTGAATCATTAGTTACCTGGTAGATATTGAAGTGCTTACAGTATTTTTTCTTTCTTGTGTATTTTCTTTTTAATACATTATGCAGAGGGTGGCAGGTTTATCAAAGTCATTCAGAGAAACATTCTCAATAAACTGAAACATCACAGTTTCTGTTATTTATAATCATCCATGTTTTTATTGATCTCAGTTTGGCTTCAAATAATCTAAATAATCAGACACAGAATCCACTAAATTGACCAAGTTTATTGATACCCTCAAGTAATTTGACTCTTGTTGTGAGTAGATCTCAGTAAACTTTCACATAGTGCTAAAAACAAGTGTACAGGAAGATACAAAGAAAAGTTTACAGATATTTAATTTTTATTTTTTATGATAATCAAGGTGGAATATGAGAGAAAATTAACTTGGTTCACATCAACATATGTGTATGTGTATATGTGCTCTTGTATTTTTGCTGAAAAAGAAACATTTCTTTGCTCTATTCATAAATACATAAATGATGTTTATATTGTTTTGTAAATATATATCATATATTAAAACATTAAAAATTCTACTAAAGACCAATCAGCTGTGTGAACATTGAGTCTAAACTCCATCTATGGTCTTCTCATTAGTGCAGGTAGTCTTGCTTTTAATTTGACAAGTTTACATTATTAATCTTCTTATTGACATTGTGGGTGTATGTGATGTGCTGTGTGTAGCTGTGCTGTTAATTAGCCTCGAGCTAACTCTGGTCCAGTGCTTCTTTAATGTTTAAAACTGCAACATGTCCCAGTCAGTAAACCAATCAATTATCAATTATATGCTTGTTTGTGTTTTGTATTCAATAAAAATATAAAAAATATGATTTAAGTTGGATTCTTTGTATCAAAATCTACTTCATTCTTTATAATGACTCTACTTTCTTTTCTACGAGTTATGTATTTTTTATTATTATTATTATTAGGATGTTCAACAACTCAATATCAATTACAACCATTTTATTTTGATCTATTTGTTTAAACTTATTGAGTAATGTATTTGTGAACTCAGTACAGACTGTGGGACCTGAGCAGACTGCAGGAGTTTGAACGTCTCCCTTTATTTAATGATGTCAGTTTCTCAGCTCTGAGTTTAGGATTTCAGCTGCTTCTCTCACACATTAATAACACAGATTAAAACTGAGACAGCGAGCGCTGAATTCATACTGAAGTTCCTGGAACCATTCTTTAACCAGAGTCGATGGTTGTAACCGTCATTGTGTTAATCAAATGAAAAACCACAGCGAACAGTGTGGAGGCTGCTGAGCAGAAACCCACACGGCCCGTCTGCTGCAGGAAAGGAAGTGTTGATTCGCTGTCAACAGTTTTATATGAGTCCTAATAACCGCCAAGAACAGATTCACACCTGCTGCTGTACACTCATGAACTTCCCTCCCTCTCATTTGTCATGTGGGTCTTTTCTCTTGTTGTCTGTAAACCTTTTTTCCACTGAGCCCTCCACCCACACAGTCAAACTGAGCCCAGCCACCAACAAAGGCCACACATCTGGAGGTCTTGTCACTTTTTCTTTTTTGGAGTTTTTAGCAAAGGTACACTTTACAGCAGGGGAGGAATGTAATAAAGTACAATTGTGAGGTATTTCCATTTTATGCGTCTTTATACGTCCACTCCACTACATTTCAGAGGGAGATAATTTACTTTCTACTCCACTACATTTACTTCACAGCTATAAGTACTACTTACTTTTCAGATTTAGATTTTACGAGTAAAGCTGATGACGTATTTTATATTTGAAATACATTTAGATCACTTCATAGGGATTTATTTTCATTTTACATATAAGGGTTTTTTCAGTGTACAAAAAGCCACATTAAATCCCCTTTGACTCCATGTTTTAAAACAATACAACATGAAACATTTCAAGAGTGGTGAATACTTTTCACAGGCTCTGTATATATGTATATGATCAATGTAACAGTGTGTGGGGCCAATTTACATAAAGAGTACTTTTACTTGTGATACTTTAAGTACATTTAGCAAATAATACTTCTGTAATTTTGAAAGTAAAACCATTACTTGTAAAGTAGTATTTTATACTGTATTATTGCTACATTTACTTAAGTAAAACAGTTCAATACTTCTTCCATCACTGCTTTACAGTTTACACTTGTCATTGCCGAGTGCTCATACATAAATGACAGAAGGGGCTGTTTGTCAGTATCCTCCAAATATAACACATATGAGTGTTTTCTGATCTGAACGTCTGATTTGTCAACTAAACTACTTTCAGTTGTTAGAAGATCATGGTCATGCAAATAAATTATTCTTAAAGTAAAATGACTTTTTAACCAAATAAACCCAGGAACTCATGAGCCCTGCACTGCTAGAGGCAAAATAATTATTGCCTTTACTCTTATTCTTCTTTTCATTTTTACATTTTTTGGCATCATTAAATATTACACTTAGGATTTCTACAGTGAATAAAGGATACTAGAAGATTTTGCTGATGTTTGCAACATTAATTTAAAAGTAAATTATAAATGTACTCAAGAAAGGCTTCAGCAGCTTTTGGGCTCAGATTTCCAATTGTCCTTTGTGTAAAGTATTTGCAGAAATAACTGTCATCAGTTGGTTATCACCTCTATGTGAGGAGCTTTCTAGTGTGAAAACATTAAAGAGGTTTTTGGGGGAAAAACAACAGCATTTTCTGCTTTGACCAGCTGCTGATGTTGCTTGATTATACATGTTTGAAACTTTATTGTGTTATTGTCTGACTGTTTGTGTTCTTATATTATTGGTGTATTTTCTTTTTAATACAAGTAAAGATGACTTGTTTGTCTCAGTGTGGTTTGTGTTCTGCTGCTCTGATTGATGATAACAAATGTAGGATGTATTTTTTTAAATGTTGCAGAGAGGAAGTGAATGTTAAAAATGTTCTTACAGTGTGAATTTAAACACTCTGCAGGTAAAAACCTCAATTTAGAAGAAGATGAAAGATTTCAGAAACACTACAATTTAAAAACTGGTTTGTTTTATTAACAAAAACAACTTCATAAGAGAAACTGATAATAAAACAAACAGCAATGATAAAGTAATACAACTATTAAATATAAAATCTATATTATTAAATAATATGTATTAATTATTAAATTAGTAAATGTAATTTTATAAAATGTTAATAGTATTATTAATTTGGGTTTTGTTATTCAATGAATCATCAAGCACGAGGGGGGAACAGTGGAGGCCCAAACAGAACAAGGTAATGAAGGCTTGGTGACTGTGTTCAGCAGTGATTCAGCTTCATCTGGAGACGCTGTCAGAGAGAGCAGAGGAGCAGAGCACTGACATTTCTCACTGCAACTCCAAACATTTGACTCCTTTTGTGTTTCAGAGCTTCCAGCTCCAGCAGCCTCCTGTCCTCCAGAGAGAGAGCCAGCAGACCTGCCAGCTCTGCAGCAAGCTGACTGTAAGATCACCTGCTGCCTCTCTGCATGCTCTGACAGCTCCAATGTCCTGCTGCAGTTAGGGCTGCATATCAGTCTGTTCACTTTCTGCTCATCATTGAAGGATTTAAACATACACTCCCTGATTCTGTTAGAGTGTCCCACAGCACAACAAGTCCCACTGAGAGAGCTTTCACTTCACAGGCTGACAAATAACACCTTTTGGGGGCGCTATACTCAGTTTTAGGCCTCCAGGGTGATAGAACAAGTTTAGGGAGTATATCTTAAAGCTCCACTAATCAATAGTTTTATATTAAGAATGCATCTAATGACTAAATGAGCTTTTTAGCCTCTTTTAGCTCCTAGTTGTGGTTTTGCAGCACATTTCCTGTCTGCTTCAGTCTCAGTGTTTCCAGCAGCAGCAGCTGTTTTCTGATAAACCCACTGTACACTACCTGCCCAGCAGCAAACAGCAGACAGACCATAATATGTCAGAGAGGAGTTTGTTAGCTTGTTGTGGAGTTCTTCTGCCCCCAAGTGGTAAAAACTTCAAATCTATAGTAACCTGTGTGTTTTTAAACAGTATTTGGACTTTGCTTTTTATCCTTCAGTGATTTTAATTGTTATAAATTGTATAGTTATATTGTTTTTAATATGTTCTACAACATGTTATACAATTGTCATTTTCAAATGTGATAATCTCAATAATCTGATTAGTTACTTGTAAATAAACTGCATTTTGTCTTACTGTAGATTTTGTAATATTAGAATAAGAATTGAATATATCTAACTAACATGGAAGGAGTCTCTGTCTGCCTCTCTGTACATACACATATATATGATATATTTACTCTTTATACACATTTGGGGCCATGAAAACAAAAATTTGAAGAGACTAGTAGTAGTAGAAGCAATGTGTTGTTGCAGCCACATGAGGGCAGCAGTGTAAAGGTTTTATTACTGACAGCTCAGCACAGAGCAGATAGAGGTAATATAATATAAAGTGGAGAATGAGATGTAAACTACAGCTTTAAAGTCTAATAAAATGCTGGAACGATATAAATAATATATAATATAATGTGTAAAATATATTATAAATATTATATAATAAAAAGGGAGAGAGTTACTTTTGGTTTTGCTCCTGAAAACAGCTGAACATGTAGACTGGTGCAGGTTGTATTTGGTACCAACCTTTGATTTAATAATCATGAATAAATATTCAGTTATTTAGAAATAAGCTGAATTTTAGAGTTTGGAATATTAGAATTATTATTGAATATTATACACAAATTAACATTAGAATATTAGACTTAAAACAACTCTGAAATAAAAACATAGAAGAGATAGTAATGAATCTGAAAAACATATTTTTAAATACAGTTTTATTTGTAACAAAGCATATGAAGCTGAAAGTTATTATTATTATTATTAATATTATTATGGTTGTTGTTGTTATTATTATTATTATTATTATTATTAAGAATAATAATAAAAGTTTCCAAAAATATCAAATCTGTCAGGATGAAATTAGAGGAAATGTGTCTAAACTCAGTGTTAAAAGAGAGCGTCAATGAATGCATGATACCATCAGATGATGCAGGAAATTCAATTCATTTATTCAAGTGGATTAAATAAATATAAGGGGAACATTTAAAGGTTAAAATCACAGTTCAGGAGGAGCTTTGTGGATTTGTAGTTTTTTTTTATTTTCATCACATCTGTTCTACAAACAACAGAGAACAATCTCTGTTGCTAAATTCACCACCAACCTGAACGTGTTTGTGGTTCCATGAATGTTTTTGTGTTTTGTTGTGTCCCAGATTTTTGATCTGCTGCCAGATTAAAATCAAGATGAAGAAAGTGAAAGTGAAGCACACAGAGAAACAGAGACGTGGAGGAAAACATATGATTAAAAAATAAGAGTCAAATCATTTTAAAAACCAGTTGAGATAATATCAGTCCGTCTCTGCTCTCCATCACTTTCACTGTTAAACTAATATGAGTTTGTGTTTCTGCTTCTTTTAAATGCAGCTGTAATGATTGTAAATATTTGAATAGAGCTGATAAATTCTCACATTAACACCTGTGAACAATCAAACAGTGATGTGTCAGTGACGTCCATCTCCATGGTAACTGTGTGCAGCCTGTTGCTCCTCCACTCAGAGGAAAACCACACAGCAGCAGCAGCAGCCTTATCTGTCCAACGCAGGGGCTGATGGGAGGTTTGAGGAGCTGTTAGAAAACACGTGGCCCTCGTCTGATCTCACAGCTCGTCCTTGTTTGGACTCAGCTGCATCAGAGCGCCACTTCTCCCCAGGTTCACCAGAGGAAACACCACTGCACAAAATGCTTTTCCTCCCAGCTGCTGCTCTGTGCTGTCTGTGTTCAGGTGAGTGTTTCCAGCCAATCAGGAGCCAACAAACTCAACCTTTAACAAACACTGTCACACTGACCTTCATCTGTGTGTCTGTTTCTCTACAGCGCTGGTTGCCATGGCAGAAGACCTGATTCAGGATGATTTAACATTGACCAGGAGAGTTGGTGAAAACGTCTCCTTCAGCTGTGGAGGAACTGACCAGTGTAGCACTAATTATGTATACTGGTACCAGAAGAAAGACACAGGAACATTCACAGTGATTCTTGATATTGACAAGACAGATGGTGAAATAGATAATAGTTACAATCATCCTCAGAAAGATGATTTCTCATCTGTATATAAACAGAACAGCTATGAGTTGCAGATTCAGGCAGTTCAACCCTCACATTCAGCCACCTACTACTGCTCCTGTAAGAAGTATGATACCCACAGTGAGAAATGATCCCTGCAGCCTGTACAAAAACCTCCAGATGAACAGATGTCAAACAGTGTTTGTGACAGGAAGAGAGCAGTAAACCACAGCCCAGGTTCACATATTTCACCTCCATCTCAGCCAGAGTCACTAACAAACTGAGCTGAGGACTAAATGTTTGTCTGTTGGTGTCAGGATTTTGATTTAAACATTATATTTCATTGATATTATTTATCAGCTATTTCAGCAGGTTTCCTGTTGTTCCACACAGTGAGAACAAAGGAGCAACACAGAAGCACAATGATACAACAAGATGAAGACAAACAAACAAACAACAATATAACACAGATAAAAGAGACAAATAATGGAGAGATCAAAAGTGAAACTTTATTAACATTTGATTTAATAACAAAAATTGAGAAAATAATAAATAGAAAAAGATGTTTGACAGAGTTGAAAGTTTGAGATGAAGATAAAAATGGTCTTCTTTGACCTGCTGCTGGAATAAAGTTCATTCCTCCTTCACAATAATAATCTGCTGTTAATGAAAACACTTCCTGTGGCTCTTTCACAATAAAAGCCTTCAGGCAGGATTCTGCACGTCACATCTTTGAGCAGATTTCAACAGATAATTTCACTTTAGTAAAAGATTAAACACAATTCTTGGATTTATGACAATTTCCCCTCAACAGAAATGTGGTAAATGTAAATGGATTTTGCTCTGTGAGCAGCTGAGACTGTCTTCACAAGAGAAACGACAGCAGACACTGTTTGTTTCTTTTAACACGACCACCATCATTTCCTAACTTTAACCACGTGTTTATTATTGTAACCATGACGACGGAGCTCCCCTCATCGTAAGGAGGAAGTCATTTTAACACAAACCATGATCTTTACCTAAACCTAACTAAACCTTAACCACAGGTTCTGATGTTTACTGTCCATATTCTAAGACAAATGGCTCCACTACAGCATTTACTATTAGAAATTTAATCCTTTATGTGATTCAAAATGTTAAACAACAATTGATTGACAAGCAAACTAAAACTACGGCTCCTATGAAAATGTACCTGCATGGCAGCACAGGTACTAATGTCATCCTAACTTGGTTTAGTTCATAATACTCAACAAATCTCCTCAAATGTGAACTTAACAACTTTTGAACTTTAATATTTTTATTTAACAAAACAGTAAAGTTGCAGCCGGACAGATAAACAATGAGCTGAAACTCACTATAAAGCTCCGTAAAGCCGAGAGGAGCTGCAGAGTCACTGATAATTCTCTGTAGGTTCATCACTACGAGCCACGACCAACACATTACACACTGACACATCATGGTTATTATAAAAATATTGATTATAGCAGCTTTAAGTAATTTGCATCATTACAAATGTCAGTTTGATTTTAAATGAGTTCTTAGTTGAGTTTAAATGTTGACCTGATGGTGGCGCTAGAGGAAAAGTCAGAGGATCAAAGTTATCATAATTCATCCTGAGGGGAACATGAATATTTCTACTAAATTACATGACAATCCATCCAATAGATGAAAAGATATTTCAGTCTGGACCAAACATGTCAACCTGCTGGTGGCGCTAGATTAAAAGAATCAATCAAGTCAAATAAATAATTGAATCCTCTGGGGACCGTGAACGTCTGCACAACATTTAATGAACAATCCATCCGTCCTTTGATCCACAATCAGATCCAATGGATCTGCACTTAAGTGGTGGACCGACCAACCGACTGACATTAGCATCCATATAGTCACACTGCTAATGTGGCTAAAATCAAATAAAAGAAGAGACAGTCATGTTGATATGAACATTAGAGAAACACATCATGGAGATGAAATATGATACTGGTTCATAATTTGGATTCGTTCACCTCAGCTGACACATTCAACAGCAGACAGGTTTTTGTCACAGTCTCATTCACTGTGGGAGGAGATGACTACCTCATCTTTGGCTCTGGAACTAAACTGTATGTAGGTAAGACTAAACTTTCATTTTCATTCAGTTGTTTTATTGAACAAGTTGAAAATGTGTTTTTAGTTTTAGTTTCTGCTGCTTCAGGCTTTACATGTTAGTTTTTTCATATTTAGTAGAGAATTCTTGATGCAGCCATTCTTCCATAAAACAAATCAATAACTCCTGAAAAGAGCTTCAAATCTCACTGCACATCACAAGTTCTTCTTTATTTATGCATCACATCAAAGTTTGTTTACAGCCAAAAAGTCTGATATCAGTAATGTTACAAATAAACAGTATTTAATAATCTCACTGATTCAGCAGCAGCTCCTGTTTATTAAAAACAAGATGATATATGATGTGAAACATCATTTAATAAATGTTCCTAAATGTCATTTTAGAAGCAAATAGTGATAAATATATTGTGTGTTAAATATACAGTATATATTTGTAAATGGTAAAATGTATCTCATGATAATTGTGTGTTTATGATGATAAATATGTCTTTTAGTGGAAGATAAATTAATGCATGAAGGCAAACTCATTTTAAATGTGTGATGAAGCTAAATATAATTTATAGATAAAATGTATAATTGTATATCTTAATCCATATTTAATATAAATCATATTGGTTTATGAAATCAACATGATGTCAAATATATAATGTTAAAAATATTTTAGAAAGTGTGAAAGTAGAAAATATAATGAATCAGATAATTTACATGTTGTCATTTAATTAAGAATATATATTATTATATAATATTTTATTTACCTATCTGAACATGTTGTGGTAATTGTGTTTTATATAAAAGCTAAAACTCTTTAAAAAGTTGTTAAAAGTATTGATGTATTGTGTGTCTGATTAGAGTAAAGTATATGCTGGTAAATATACTTCATATAAACAGTATAATCATTTACAAATGTAACATAAATATAATATATTTTAACCAAGTAATAAAACTATACTTTAAATTTTACTAAGACAAACATCATCATATTATATTATATTATATTATATTATATTATATTATATTATATTATATTATATTATATTATATTATATTATATTAGACGTATCTGAACATGGTAGTCGTGGTGGTGGTAATATTGTTTTAAGTAAAAGATCAAACTCAAGTTAAAATTATTTACTGATTTTTATTAATTAAAGTATATGTTGGTAAATATATTTTACATAAAACACTATAATCACTAGCAAATGTATTTTATATGAGGCTGTTATGTCATGATATATTTTATATTTTATAAACTCTATTATATTAGTAACTAATGTTGTGTTAAATATTGATAAAGTGGTAAATGATGTTTTAATCTTTATATATGACATATGATGAGCTTCCATGATGCTTTAGTTTGATATGATTATTGATACAGTGTCCAGTAGATGATGTTTGTGGTGTATTGATGAGTAGTTTAGTGATCATGTAGTTTCCAGGATCAGACTGAATGCAGTGCAGTGCTGTAAGCTGCTGTTGACTGTGTGAATGTGTGTCTGTGCTGCTTGTTGCTGCTGTCAAACTTCAGTTGAGCAGGTAGTGAAGCCCGTGGTGAGCGTGTACCCAGCAGCATCCAGAGCCCACCTGGAGGGGAAGAGCTCCCTGCTGTGTCTGGCCTCAGCCATGTCTCCTCCTCTGGTCCAGTTCTCCTGGAAAAGACAGAAGAAGAACGGCCCGCTGGAGAATCTGACCCTTGCTGAGGGACAGCAGCTGGAGCTCAGAGAGCCGGGACGCACCGTCGCCATCCTGCTGCTCAATCAGCAAGAGAACAGCACATATAAATACCGCTGCTACGTCAAGCACGAGGGGGGAACAGTGGAGGCCCAAACAGAACAAGGTAATGAAGGCTTGGTGACTGTGTTCAGCAGTGATTCAGCTTCATCTGGAGACGCTGTCAGAGAGAGCAGAGGAGCAGAGCACTGACATTTCTCACTGCAACTCCAAACATTTGACTCCTTTTGTGTTTTCAGCAGCCTCCTGTCCTCCAGAGAGAGAGCCAGCAGACCTGCCAGCTCTGCAGCAAGCTGACTGTAAGATCACCTGCTGCCTCTCTGCATGCTCTGACAGCTCCAATGTCCTGCTGCAGTTAGGGCTGCATATCAGTCTGTTCACTTTCTGCTCATCATTGAAGGATTTAAACATACACTCCCTGATTCTGTTAGAGTGTCCCACAGCACAACAAGTTCCACTGAGAGAGCTTTCACTTCACAGGCTGACAAATAACACCTTTTGGGGGCGCTATACTCAGTTTTAGGCCTCGAGGGTGATAGAACAAGTTTAGGGAGTATATCTTAAAGCTCCACTAATCAATAGTTTTATATTAAGAATGAATCTAATGACTAAATGAGCTTTTTAGCCTCTTTTAGCTCCTAGTTGTGGTTTTGCAGCACATTTCCTGTCTGCTTCAGTCTCAGTGTTTCCAGCAGCAGCAGCTGTTTCCTGATAAACCCACTGTACACTACCTGCCCAGCAGCAAACAGCAGACAGACCATAATATGTCAGAGAGGAGTTTGTTAGCTTGTTGTGGAGTTCTTCTGCCCCCAAGTGGTAAAAACTTTAAATCTATAGTAACCTGTGTGTTTTTAAACAGTATTTGGACTTTGCTTTTTATGCTTGAGTGATTTTAATTGTTATAAATTGTAGTTAGTTGTGGATTCAAAAGTTATTTTAAGTTGAAAACAGGAAATCAAATCCTGTTTGGGGCCCCTAAAAAGCTGGGTCCGGCCCTGACTTGTTGTATTTAATAAGGGCCTTTGAGCTGTCAGTCAAACTGTAGTCGACCCCTGTCTTCATGTAAAGCTGGTCGTCCCGTCTGGAAAAGTCCAAGTTCTACTGAAGAAAATGTGATGATATTGTGATGAAATGTCCACAGTTGAACAGACTGAAACAGTGTGGAGAGAAGACTGACCTGTGTGTGTGTGTGTGTGTGTGTGTGTGTGTGTGTGTGTGTGTGTGTGTGTGTGTGTGTGTGTCAGTGTCCTTCCAGTCTCAGTACCAGGTGAAGCTGCTCTGTGTGCTGTACACAGTGCTGATAGTGAAGAGTCTGGTGTACTGCTGTGGACTCTCTCTGCTGATGATCCTCAGAAACAAGGGACCGTCCACCAACTGCACACATGCTGACTGACTGTTTTCTGCTCGCCTTTTCTCACCATCACATCTCATCAATTCATCTCATTTATCACTTTGATCAGTGTTCACAAATGTCACTTATGACGTGTTGTGCTTGGTTTTACATTTTCTCTCTTTATGCACAAGTTAGATACAGTTGTGTTGAATATATAAATACATATATACACATATATATTTACAAATTAAACCTTAACAGTTACCTTTTTAGCTCAAGTTTGTTTTGTTTCCTACTTTTAATGTTGACTTGTATTATACAAAAAATAAAAATAAACATAGAAAATATAATTTAGTTTTTAGTATTTTTCAAACCTTTATTACATTTATTATTTTGTGTTTAATACATTCTGCAAAGTTAGATTTGTCTTTTTAATTCATAACTTTGATATTCTTAATAAACTGTAACATCACAGTGTCTGTGTTTTATGATGTTCTTTGTTTTTGTTGATTTTCCTTCAAAATTTGTGTCTCTGAACTGATTTTAATGTGTTATGCCCCAAAAAATACAGTATATTTGCAAATAATACCTGAGCAGTTACTAATTATATAATTTTATTGCAGTGTTATAATGCTCTAGTTTATTCCCAATCAATAGTCACTTCTCAATGAACAATAAAAAAACATATAATTAAATAAGATCTATGGTTAAATATTTTACACCTTTCATTTTTTATTTAGTTGATTATCTTGTTGTTGTAACTTATCATACAATTGTCATTTTTAAATGTGATAATTTCAATGATCTGTCTAGTTATTTGCAAATTGGTTGAATTTTCTTTTATCATAGATTTTCTAATATTAGAATTACATTTGAATATATTTAACTAAAATGGAAGGAGTCTCTGTCTGTCTGTATGTATGTGTGTCCTTCGATTTTCTCTACAACAGTTCATCCGATCGACTTCACACTTGTCTGGTGTTTTGCTGAGGACACAATGAAGTGCAGCGTCGAGTGTGAAGTTGTTTGGATGAGCGGTTCTCGAGAAATCCGCAAGCAACAACACCAGAGGCCAAGTAATCAACCCATTCATAACAGACATATTTTGAACAAGCACTGCACTAGTACAAATTAATATTAGAATATCAGAATTAAAAGCAACTTTAAAAAATAAAGATCTTAATGAATCTGAGAACAGACATTTTTTAAAACCTTTTTTATTTAAAAGCACGTGAAATTGAACTTTGATTTATAAACTGATATTCAATAGCAGATAATATTGTGAAATTTTATTAAAGATATTGGATTATACAGAATGGCGGTAAAAAAGATTCATTCATTAGACTACAAATAGCCTCTAAATGATTGTAACTGTAACACAAATATTCAGATCAGTCTAAAATGATGTATGTTACGCAAAATATTTACAGTGGACAAAGATATTTGGATCATATTTAAGTAATATTTAGTCTAAATATCTTATATACTTTATTTTATATATTCATATTGTATATAGAATGTATATGTCAAATAATTGGGCTGTTTAACTGCAGGGCGCAACATGTGGAAAAATAAATGACACAAAAATAACAAATAAGAATGAAAAATGATGAAATTACATCCAGTTGTTTTTTCCTACAGAGGTGAAAAGTAAATAAATACATTTACTCAGTTAATGTACTCAAGTACAGTTTTACAGTACTTGTATTTAACTTGAGTTTTTCCATTTTAAACTACTTTAAACCTCTACTACACAACACTTCAGAGGACAATATTGTATTTTTGTTGCTGTAGTTACTTTTGAGATTAATATTTTAAATTTAAATTTAAAAAAAAGATATAGTAACTTAAAAAATACAATAAATCAGTAAAGCAGTGTGTAGTTGTGTCTCCTCATGTTGCAGATGGGTTGTTATCAGTTCCACCAAAGAGACATGTAGACGACACCTGACTTTAAACTCTTCTGAACCCTCCGGTGGCTTCGTCTTCACAAACTTACCCTCAGAACTTTATTTTTAATTCTAGTAGAGATCACAAAGCTTCCAAAAATACCAAATCTGTCAATTTGAAGAAATGTGTCTAAACTCAGTGTTAAAAGAGAACGTCAATGAATGCATGATACCATCAGATGATGCAGGAAGTTCAATTTATTTATTAAACTGAAATGTAAAACCACACAGCAGCAGCAGCAGCAGCAGCAGCAGCAGCCTTATCTGTCCGCCGCAGGGGGCTGATGGGAGGTTTGAGGAGCTGTTAGAAACCACGTGGCCCTCGTCTGATCTCACAGCTCGTCCTTGTTTGGCCTCAGCTGCATCAGAGTGCCACTTCTCCCCAGGTTCACCAGAGGAAACACCACTGCACAAAATGCTTTTCCTCCCAGCTGCTGCTCTGTGCTGTCTGTGTTCAGGTGAGTGTTTCCAGCCAATCAGGAGCCAACAAACTCAACCTTTAACAAACACTGTCACACTCACCTTCATCTGTGTGTCTGTTTCTCTACAGCGCTGGTTGCCATGGCAGCAGACCTGATTCAGGATGATTTAACATTGACCAGGAGAGTTGGTGAAACAGTCTCCTTCAGCTGTGGAGGAACTGACCAGTGTTACAGTGGAGCCCCATATGTATTCTGGTACCAGAAGAAAGACAAAGAAACATTCAGAAGGATTCTTTATATTAACAAGAACACTGGTGACATAGGTAGAAGTTACAATCATCCTCAGCAAGATGATTTCTCACCTGTAAATAAAGAGAACGGCTGTGAGTTGAAGATCCAGAAAGTTAAACTCTCACATTCAGCCACCTACTACTGCTCGTGTTGGAAAGATGGTTCCCACAGTGAGAAATGATCCCTGCAGCCTGTACAAAAACCTCCAGATGAACAGATGTCAAACAGTGTTTGTGACAGGAAGAGAGCAGTAAACCACAGCCCAGGTTCACATAATTCACCTCCATCTCAGCCAGAGTCACAAACAAACTGAGCTGAGGACAATTTTCTTGTGTTGCTGCTGTCAGTGTTTTTTTAATATTGTATTTATTTATATGTTTATTATGTATCTCAGCAGGTTGTCTGTTGTTCCACACAGTGAGAACAAAGGATGAATACAGAACACATGGATGCATCTTCCACCTTCTGCTGTAATAAAGTTCATTCCTCCCTCACAATGCTAATCTGCTCTAAATGCAAAAACTTCCTGTTGCTCCTTCACAATAAAAACCTTCTGCTCTTCCCTACACATCTGTCAGCAGATTTCATGACATAATATCACTTATGTAAATTATTGGTGTAGATTTGAGTGATTACAGAAGGGACATGTGGCTACCAATGTCAAGGTGCTGCTGAATTGTCCCTACCAACATTTTCACTGATCTCAAACATCTTTTTATTTTAAGTTGACATAATGTTAACGGTGAGATCTCTGCACAGTTTCCAGGTTTGTGTGTTTTCAAAAAGTGGGTTATTCTGATAAAGAGTGAGAAAACGTGATATGGGGGATCCTGATGATCTGGCAACCCAACTTCAAGCTGTTTTACACATTGTTGACTAGCTGTAGCTCGGCAGCAGCAGCAGCAGAGTCAGTGATGAATGAATGAGTGAATCTGAGGCAGTTAGTATTTATAGTTTAAATGTTTTAAACATAACAGAATATGAAAATGTCTTCACTGGACAAAACTAAGATCATCTGATCATTGTTTTTAAAGAAGAACCAAAGTGTCAGTAAAAATCAAGAGCAGTTATTATTGCATATGTGTCAATAAGACATGAAAATTATTTATAAGGTAAAGTAGCCAAAGCTTGTTCAACTGATCTGTTTGTGACTGTCATCATTTCATTATGAAAATCCACAGCACAGAGACACACAGACAGGTGAGCTGCAGGTTCTCAGGTGAGCTCTGATGACACAGTGAAATATCTTGCCGTAAGTTCAGGGTTTGAAAGGCAAGTCAGAAAATACATATTCAAGGTACATATTACATAACACATATTCAATAAAGTCAACATTTTGCAGGCAGGCTCTTTATGTGTGCACACATGTATGAAGATGAAAGAGAAAAGTGAGATAGAGAGTAAGTGCACATACACAACTATTTTGGCCAAACAACCCCTAAATGTTAGAGGCCAAATCTTTGATTTATGTCCCTAACTGGTTCTTGTCAGGTTTCCTGCTGTGAGCAGTGGGACCTTTGGTTTAGTCTGTCCATCAAATCAAATCACTGATACAGAGCAAAATGACTATTGTCCAGATCAGATTTCTATAAAATGTTCTTGTTCATGATCCCCTGAGTGTGAATTCTAACATTTATGGTGACCTCCTGACCTTTCCATTAGCACCTCCATCAGGACAAACGTTCCTCTAGATGGACCATTGGGAACATTTGATTTCAGTATGTTCACCAAAAAATATTTGAGGGTTTGGCCACAACCTGCTTTTCATTCAACAGTAAAAAGCAGGTTGTTAGTTTTTACCTAACTCTGTTTTATTTTAAGTATTTTACAGATATGATTAATGAGAAATCATTTTAGTTCATTTGTGTTTTTTGAATGGGAGCCGATGGTTGGTCTGGCTCATGTACGGTGGGATGATGCGGTCGAGGAGAGGGATGAAGGAGGTCGATTGCGTGGGGATGACTGAGGACCAAATGGAATCACAATGAGGCTGGAGCGTCTAGGAACCTGGGGGTCGAGACTCAGGGTGGGGGACATATCTCGATGAGCTTTCTGCTTCATCATCCCCCTGTGGTTCCTAAAATAGGACAAGAAGAATTACTTATGCGGAAGTATTAACCCTAACAAGCATGTTAGCTTGTTAGGGTTAATACCATCCCACCATCATGCTGGTGAGCATGATGGTGGGAGGAAACCGGAGTACCCGGCAGAAACCCATGCAAACACGGGGAGGACATGCAAACTCCACATAGAAAGGACCTGGGACAGCCAGTGTTTGAAGCCAGGACCTTCTTGCTGTGATGCATAAGTGTTAAACACTGAGCCGCCGTGATGCCCATCGAGAGGGGAGAGAGGAGAAAAAAGGGGTTTGGGCGGGGAGGGCCATGAGAACTGAAACGAATGGGAGAGAACGGTGTTAGACAAGCCTATATAGGTATGCACGGATGATTGAATTAGTGAGGCGCAGCTGATTGAATTTATTGAGAGAGAGGGGCGTGGTCTTGTTCCTGAACCTTTGTTATAATAATAACTCCATGATTTGATTTTCTTCCCACAGCAACCACTGTACTAAAGTTCCTAGCAAACATCTGTTCCATTCTATATTGACAGTGGAAGAGAAATTGAGCATTGCATTGTTTCCTGGAGCTGTACGATTCATCATTGTTTGTTTGCCGTGACACAAACATAACTAGCCAATAATGCTTCATTCCATAGGCTACTCGGCCAATAATGTGACATTTTTATTTTTTAATTAACATAAAGGCACATTTGTCTTACTAAATAATACACAGTGGAAACATAAAAAAATGTATATTTTATCATCCCTGTCAAGTTCACGGCCAGCCTGCGAAATAGATCTGAACTACAAAATTCAAACTTGATATGGCCACAACCAACATGATGTCTACAGTGTTCAATGACCTGCTCCCTGCCAATGACTGCTAGGGGACTGGCAGTGAGCAGACAGTGACCAGAGCGCCTACTGCTGCTCGTGAATCTCTTGATATGAGAGTCCAGTAACTAGTAGCCTATGCATGAATGTGAACAGGTTGGTCTTTTCAGCCCTAACTCTAACCCAAACACTTCAGGCCTTCCTACAAGCCTGTAGTAATGCTGTAGACTGTCAGCAGTATTGTAATCTCTGAAAGTGACTCATTTTGGTCACTATTTCCACTAAAAAAGAAAGAAAGAAAGAAACAAACAAAAAGCTTGTATATCTTGGGCCTTCAAATTGCTCTCTGAAAGTAGACCTGGGATGGTTTGAGTCAATGAAATGAGAAAATCAAAACTTTGTTGTAAGAGCTAAACCAAATACATCTTGGAAAAGGTCTCCTCTTGGAGAGTAACATATGTCAGTATGAAGATTCTACATGGCTCCTGGTGTGAAATACTGAGCTTTGAACAGTGACCTCAATGAATGTTTGAAGGCTTATAATTCAGGAACAAAATGGGCTGCAGACATGAAACCAACTGTTACAGAGAGCTCTTGACCTCTGCTACCATGTAGTATAGTCAACAATTGGGGGTGCTGTCAAATATGGGTAAAACATGGTTAAAATTAATTTTCAACTATTTAACAATTAGATATTTAAGATCTGATTACGCAAATGTGTTTATCATCCTCTTAAACTCCTCAATGTACTCTCAATTCAGTATTTACACCTTCCATTTCAAGGAAAAATACTAATATTTTTTCAAAAACTACAACTCCTCAGAGCTGCCCCATGCAGCTTGATACAAATCAGCACCACAGTTGTGGTTCTTCCAGGTTGCAAAGTCGGGTTATAAAATCTGGCCATAAAAAGATATATCTACTGAATTTATCAAATATCTAGCAAAGCTGAAATAGTAATTACACTGTATCTGGATGATCTAAGTTAAGAAAAAGTAACAATGTTGGTTTATTACAGATATTTTAGGTACACTGTAAGAAATAGCTGCAAAATCCACAGTAATTTGCTGTATTTCTGCACGGTTAATTGCTGTCAATATTTTTACATTATAGTAATGTGTATTAGGCCGACAAAGACAGTAATCATAATGACACTGTAGAAATCACAGTAGTGAACACACTACTGTAGAAAATCACAGTAATCATTATGTTACTGTAGAAAATTACAGTAACTATTTCGTACTGTAGAAAATCTCAGTAGCGATATTTTAACGTAGAAAATCACTGTAACCATTATGTTACTGTAAGAAATCACACCAACTGTATGTTACCGTAGAAAATCACAGTAACTATTTTAGTACTGTAGAAAATCACAGTAACCGTATGTTACTGTAGAGAATCACAGTAACCATACATTACGGTAGAAAATCACTATAATCATTATGGTACTGTAAGAAATCACAGTAACCATATGTTACTGTGGAAAACCACAATAACAATTTAAGTACTGTAGAAAATCTCTGTAGCTATATATTACTGTAGAGAATCACAGTAACCATACATTACGGTAGAAAATCACTATAATCATTATGGTACTGTAAGAAATCACAGTAACCATATGTTACTATAGAAAATTACAGTAACTATTTTGGTACTGTAGAAAATCACAGTAACCATTATGTCGTTGTAGAAAATCACAGTGACTATTTTAGTACTGTAGAAAATCACAGTAACCATATGTTATTGTAGAAAATCACAGTAACTATTTTGGTACTGTAGAAAATCACAGTAACCATTATGTCGTTGTAGAAAATCACAGTGACTATTTTAGTACTGTAGAAAATCACAGTAACCATATGTTATTGTAGAAAATCACAGTGACTATTTTAGTACTGTAGAAAATCACAGTAACCATATGTTATTGTAGAAAATCACAGTGACTATTTTAGTATTGTAGAAAATCAAAGTAACCATTATGTTACGGTAGAAAATCACAGTAACTATTTTGGTACTGTAGAAAATCACAGTAACCATATGTTATTGTAGAAAATCACAGTAACCTTATGTTACTGTAGAAAATCACAGTAACTATTTTGGTACTGTAGAAAATCACAGTAACCATATGTTGCGGTAGAAAATCACTGTTGGGCCTTGGCTACAACTTTGGCTATCAGCAATAATTAATGATTATCAAGATAATTATTAATTACTAATAATAATGACCAGGCACCACCCTGGAGTCAGGGAAAAAAGATAGCCAATTCAGTCTCAAAGTGTACTAATCTTTCAATTTGGAACTTTGAGTAATAATTAACTTAATAAGTATAAACAACATTACCACATCAATAGCTAATCAAGGTTGAAGGATTTTGAAGTTCTTTACAGAGCAGATGTTGGCAAAACTCATTCTTGTGCAACGTTAAAACAGACAACAGGTATATCCAATAGCATTTATTTAACAAAGGGTAAAAGGAAAACACACAATATTAATCTAGCTAAGTGTACCTACATACAAGTGTAAGTGTGTGCGTATGTGTGTGTGCGTGTGTATGTGTGTGTGTACTGTAGAAAGTCACAGTAACCAGATGTTACTGTAGAAAATCACAGTAACCATATGTTACAGTAGAACATCACTGTAACCATTATGTTGCTGTAAGAAATCACAGTAACCATATGTTACTGTAGAAAATCACAGTAATATTGATACTACTGCAGACACCATTATGTTACTCTATTTGAGGTAGCAGTTTTCCCTTTTGTAAAGAAAATAACTAACTAACTAATAACTAACTAACTAACCAGACACCAAGCTAGTTTTTGTAGTTAAATTATTCACATCGATTTCTGGCTGCTCTGAAGTGTGCTAACATTCTCATGTTAACTAGTGGTCTGTTAGCTAAGAGAAATCCATAGTTAACCTGACACGCCTTAATGTTACAGATATTAGCTTTATATATTCTGCCTCATAGCACATGTGAGAGCACTGTAACGTGTATTTAGCCTGTGTCACTCTCTGACTAAATGAACACTGTTATACGAGTTCACTGTGAAAACATCCACCTGTTTTTCTCATCCGTATACAGTACAGTACATGTTTTGTACAGAAATACGACAGATCATAAAAGAGTATTTTTCCAAGTTTTTTTCTTGCAAATTTGTAACTTTAATCTCCGAGAATTTCTGAGATTTTTCTCCCAAATTTAAGACTGAGTTTTTTCTCAGAATATTACCCTCCCTCCCAAAGCTCATTTTTTACCTTATGATGGCCCTAATATGCTGTTGTAGTTGTCTGCTTTAATCTTTTATGATTTTCTCTAATTTGTATTTAATTACTATATATGTACTGTCCCTGCTTTCCTTCCAAATAAACTATGTAAATGGTATTTTATAAACAGTAACACTCATTGTTCTTATTTTCTCCCTTCCTCCTTGTGTACAGTTTTAAACTTGTCTTTTTTTAAACTTGCTGCTGAATTTTAAAGCACTTTGAGCTGCATTCTGTGCATGAAAGGTGCTATATAAATGAAGTTCATTCATTCATTCATCCATTTATTAATTCATTCATTCATTTCGGACAGAGTGACAAGGTGTGTTTGCTGCCCCCAGTGGTTGATAAGGCTTTTCTGTCAAAGCTCCAGTAGATGTATTATTATAACACACTGGCTGTTACCAACAGTAAACACAAGTTACCAACAAGGACCAAAATCTAAAGGATTCTAACTTCAAATGACAGTCTGAGGATAAAGTACAAGTCAGGAAGAGTATTTTGATTCTTATGGAGGACACTTTTTACTATTGCAGGCTACAGAGCGACTGAATTTTATATCCTGTGTTTATGTTTTTTTTTTATTTTATTTTTTTTAATTTTCACAGCTACTGATGTAAAATCATATTTTATTAAACTTACAGACAACATGTTTCAGGGAATGGACTGATTAGAGATGTAGCAGGATCCCGCCTCTCTCTACCTCAATAGGCTGAAATAAAGAGAAATACAACAAAAGAAGAGACATTTATGTTGATATGAACATTAGAGAAACACATCATGGAGATGAAATATGATACTGGTTAATAATTTGGATTTATTCGCCTCAGCTGACGCATTCAACAACAGACAGGTTTTTGTCACAGTCACATTCACTGTGGGAGGAAACTACTACCTCATCTTTGGCTCTGGAACTAAACTGTATGTAGGTAAGACTAAACTTTCATTTTCCTTCAGTTGTTTTATTGCACAAGTTTTAAGTTTATTTTCTGCTGCTTGAGGATTTACACATTGATTTCCATAATAATTAGAGAATTCATTGTGCAACCACTCTATCATTACATAAGCATCAGAAAGGAGTTTGTCTTCATATGTTTCTTGGAAGTAAAATCTTCCAAATACTCAGAGAAACTCAGCACTGATATTCTAATTTCATTCTGTATTCTCATCAGCTGCTGTTCAATGAAACTTATACACAATCTTAAGATAATTTAAGTAAATTTCATTGATGAGCAGGATTCTTCAGTCTCATACAGATTCAGAGTTGATTTCATTAAGCTCTCAGTCTCAGTCCGTCATTTCATTTACTACATTTCAATGAAAACTACAATCACTAATTTCATCAACATGGTCAGGAAGTACAAAGTATGAACACATATTTAATGTCAGCAAATTAGGACTTATATATAGTATTTTATCATAGATATATTATGGTCTATGGTGTTATGGTATATATGGAGGTAAATATGTGTAAATTAGTGCTGTCTGGTGGACAAACTATGTATTACTGGATTATCTTTGTCATCTTTGTTGTGTTATTTCTGGTTATTTATCTGCAGACATGTATGTGGTGATACCAGTTTATATATATGTGTGTGTGTGTTTTTAATGTGTTTGTTTTATTTTATTTCATTATTATTTCATTCTCTTACTATATGTTTTGTTTTTTATTGTATTCTCTTTAATTGTAAATGTGTTGGGACCATGCTGCATGGTGATTCTGCACTTTAAAGAAAACTGATTGATATACTTATGTATCAATATACTGTACATATGTATTGCTGTGCATATGTATAGTTTTTCAATCTCATGTATGATGAAGCATGGCATAACGTTTAGTGATATATATCATAAAATATAGCAGACACAATTTATACCTATTTTATGATGAGGGTTAATATTCTGCATTCTACAAATGTAATTTTATTATATTTTATATGACATTGTTTTTCATGAATTATATGTAAAAATTTAAATAATAATGAACAGAACTTTTTATTGTCATCTTTCCATTTTTTCTTGAACTTCTATCTAGATGAAGATATATGACATATATGAAAATATGCATCAGTGTAGATGATGTTTGTGGTGTATTGATGAGTAGTTTAGTGATCATGTAGTTTCCAGGATCAGACTGAATGCAGTGCAGTGCTGTAAGCTGCTGTTGACTGTGTGAATGTGTGTCTGTGCTGCTTGTTGCTGCGGTCAAACTTCAGATGAGCAGGTAGTGAAGCCCGTGGTGAGCGTGTACCCAGCAGCCCACCTGGAGGGGAAGAGTTCCCTGCTGTGTCTGGCCTCAGCCATGTCTCCTCCTCTGGTCCAGTTCTCCTGGAAAAGACAGAAGAACGGCCGGCTGGAGGATCTGAACCCTGCTGAGGGAGAGCAGCTGGAGCTCAGAGAGTCGGGGCGCACTGCCTCCATCCTGCTGCTCCATCAGCAAGAGAGGAGCACATATAAATACCGCTGCTCTGTCAAGCACGAAGGGGGCACAGTGAGGGCCCAAACAGAACAAGGTAATGAAGGCTTGGTGACTGTGTTCAGCAGTGATTCAGCTTCATCTGGAGCCGCTGTCAGAGAGAGCAGAGGAGCAGAGCACTGACTAATTTGGTTTTAACTTTATTCTGTTTCAGATGTTTCTACTCTTCCTCCAACAACAACAGCTCCAACAGCAACTCCAACATCAGCTCCAACAGCAACTCCACCAGCAGTTCCACCAGCATCTCCAACACCAGCTCCATCAGCAGATGCACCAGCAGCTCTTGTCCCGTCTCAGTACCAGGTGAAGCTGCTCTGTGTGCTGTACACAGTGCTGATAGTGAAGAGTCTGGTGTACTGCTGTGGACTCTCTCTGCTGATGATCCTCAGAAACAAGGGACCGTCCACCAACTGCACACATGCTGACTGACTGTTTTCTGCTCGCCTTTTCTCACCATCACATCTCATCAATTCATCTCATTTATCACTTTGACCAGCGTTCAGAAATGTCACTTATGACGTGTTGTGGTTGGTTGTAAATTTACGGTTAAGACACAGTTGTCCTAAAACTATAAACACACACAAACATGTAAATTCTGTAGAATATTGTTATCTTGATGCTTGATTTTGCTGCTTATAATATTTTTTCTTTCTTGTGCATTTTCTTTTTAATACATTATGCAGAGGGTGGCAGGTTTGTCAAAATCATTCAAAGTAACATCCTCAATAAACTGAAATATCACAGATTCTGTCATTTATAGTCATTCTTGTTTTTATTGATTTCCGTTTGGCTTCACATAATACAAATAATCAGACACAGAATCAACTATATTGGCCAAGTTTGCTGATACCTACAAGTAATTTGACTCTTGTCGTCAGTAGATCTCAGTAAACTTTCACATAGTGCTAAAAACAAGTGTACAGGAAGATACAAAGAAAATTGGAATTATGAACAATATTAATATTATTATGAATGTGGGTTTTGTTATTCAATTAATCATTTATTATAATTAAGGTGGAATATGTGACACCAACAGATGTATATCTGCATTTGTTCTTTTTCTGAATAAGGAACATTTTTTTGCTCTATTCATTAAAAATGAACAGGAGTTGTTTTTTTTACATACATGTGATGTTTATGTTGCTTTGTAAATATATATCACATATGTTTGTTTGTGTTTTATATTTAATAAAAATATCTTAAATAATATGATTTAAGTTGGGTTCTTAATATTAGTCATGCATTATTTATTATTATTATTAGGATGTTCAGCACCTCAATCACAGTTTCAACCATTTTATTGTCATCGATTTGTTTAAAGTGAATTGAGTGATTTATTTGTGAACTCAGTACAGACTGTGGGACCTGAGCAGACTGCAGGAGTTTGAACGTCTCCCTTTATTTAATGATGTCAGTTTCTCAGCTCTGAGTTTAGGATTTCAGCTGCTTCTCTCACACATTAATAACACAGATTAAAACTGAGACAGCGAGTGCTGAATTCATACTGAAGTTCCTGGAACCATTCTTTAACCAGAGTCGATGGTTGTAACCGTCATTGTGTTAATCAAATGAAAAACCACAGTGAACAGTGTGGAGGCTGCTGAGCAGAAACCCACACGGCCCGTCTGCTGCAGGAAAGGAAGTGTTGATTCGCTGTCAACAGTTTTATATGAGTCCTAATAACCGCCGAGAACAGATTCATACCTGCTGCTGTACACTCATGAACTTCCCTCCCTCTCATTTGTCATGTGGGTCTTTTCTCTTGTTGTCTGTAAACCTTTTTTCCACTGAGCCCTCCACCCACACAGTCAAACTGAGCCCAGCCACCAACAAAGGCCACACATCTGGAGGTCTTGTCACTTTTTCTTTTTTGGAGTTTTTAGCAAAGGTACAGGAGGAATGTAATAAAGTACAATTGTGAGGTATTTTACACGAGTATTTCCATGTTATGCTTCTTTATACGTCCACTCCACTACATTTCAGAGGGAGATATTTTACTTTCTACTCCACTACATTTACTTCACAGCTATAAGTACTAGTTACTTTTCAGATTTAGATTTTACTAGTAAAGCTGATGACGTATTTTATATTTGAAATACATTTAGATCACTCCATAGGGATTTATTTTCATTTTACATATAAGGGTTTTTTCAGTGTTCAAAAAGCCACATTAAATCCCCTTTGACTCCATGTTTTAAAACAATACAACATGAAACATTTCAAGAGTGGTGAATACTTTTCACAGGCTCTGTATATATGTATATGATCAATGTAACAGTGTGTGGGGCCAATTTACATAAAGGGTACTTTTACCTTTGATACTTTAAGTACATTTAGCGAATAATACTTCTGTAATTTTGAAAGTAAAACCATTACTTGTAAAGTAGTATTTTATACTGTATTATTGGTACATTTACTTAAGTAAACCAGTTCAATACTTCTTCCATCACTGCTTTACAGTTTACACTTGTCATTGCCGAGTGCTCATACATAAATGACAGAAGGGGCTGTTTGTCAGTATCCTCCAAATATAACACATATGAGTGTTTTCTGATCTGAACGTCTGATTTGTCAACTAAACTACCTTCAGTTGTCAGAAGATCATGGTCATGCAAATAAGTTATTCTTACAGTAAAAGGACTTATTAACCAAATAAACCCAGGAACTCATGAGCCCTGCACTGCTAGAAGCAAAATAATTATTGCCTTTACTCTTATTCTTCTTTTCATTTTTACATTTTTTGTATCAGAAAATCATGAAATATTACACTTAGGATTTCTACAGTCAATAAAAGATACTAGAAGATTTTGCTGATGATTGCAACATTAATTTAAAAGTAAATAATAAATGTACTCAAGAAAGGCTTCAGCAGCTTTTGGGCTCAGATTTCCAATTGTCCTTTGGGTATTTGTAAGTATTTGCAGAAATAACTGTCATCAGTTGGTTATCACCTCTATGTGAGGAGCTTTCTAGTGTGAAAACATTAAAGAGGTTTATGGGAGAAAAACAACAGCATTTTCTGCTTTGACCAGCTGCTGATGTTGCTGGATTATACACTTTTGAAACTTTATTGTGTTATTGTCTGACTGTTTGTGTTCTTATATTATTGGTGTATTTTCTTTTTAATACAAGTAAAGATGACTTGTTTGTCTCAGTGTGGTTCGTGTTCTGCTGCTCTGATTGATGATAACAAATGTAGGATGTATTTTTTTAAATGTTGCAGAGAGGAAGTGAATGTTAAAAATGTTCTTACAGTGTGAATTTAAACACTCTGCAGGTAAAAACCTCAATTTAGAAGAAGATGAAAGATTTCAGAAACACCACAATTTAAAAACTGGTTTGTTTTATTAACAAAAACAACTTCATAAGAGAAACTGATAATAAAACAAACAGCAACAACAAAGTAATACAACTATTAAATATAAAATCTATATTATTAAATAATATATATGAATCATTAAATTAGTACATGTAATTTTATAAAATATTTAAAGTATTATTAATTTGGGTTTTGTTATTCAATGAATCATCAAGCACGAGGGGGGAAGAGTGGAGGCCCAAACAGAACAAGGTAATGAAGGCTTGGTGACTGTGTTCAGCAGTGATTCAGCTTCATCTGGAGACGCTGTCAGAGAGAGCAGAGGAGCAGAGCACTGACATTTCTCACTGCAACTCCAAACATTTGACTCCTTTTGTGTTTCAGAGCTTCCAGCTCCAGCAGCCTCCTGTCCTCCAGAGAGAGAGCCAGCAGACCTGCCAGCTCTGCAGCAAGCTGACTGTAAGATCACCTGCTGCCTCTCTGCATGCTCTGACAGCTCCAATGTCCTGCTGCAGTTAGGGCTGCATATCAGTCTGTTCACTTTCTGCTCATCATTGAAGGATTTAAACATACACTCCCTGATTCTGTTAGAGTGTCCCACAGCACAACAAGTCCCACTGAGAGAGCTTTCACTTCACAGGCTGACAAATAACACCTTTTGGGGGCGCTATACTCAGTTTTAGGCCTCGAGGGTGATAGAACAAGTTTAGGGAGTATATCTTAAAGCTCCACTAATCAATAGTTTTATATTAAGAATGAATCTAATGACTAAATGAGCTTTTTAGCCTCTTTTAGCTCCTAGTTGTGGTTTTGCAGCACATTTCCTGTCTGCTTCAGTCGTGGTAAAAACTTCAAATCTATAGTAACCTGTGTGTTTTTAAACAGTATTTGGACTTTGCTTTTTATGCTTGAGTGATTTTAATTGTTATAAATTGTATAGTTATATTGTTTTTAATATGTTCTACAACATGTTATACAATTGTCATTTTCAAATGTGATAATCTCAATAATCTGTCTAGTTACTTGTAAATAAACTGCATTTTGTCTTATTGTAGATTTTGTAATATTAGAATAAGAATTGAATATATCTAACTAACATGGAAGGAGTCTCTGTCTGTCTCTCTGTACATACACATATATATGATATATTTACTCTTTATACATATTTGGGGCCATGAAAACAAAAGTTTGAAGAGACTAGTAGTAGTAGAAGCAATGTGTTGTTGCAGCCACATGAGGGCAGCAGTGTAAAGGTTTTATTACTGACAGCTCAGCACAGAGCAGATAGAGGTAATATAATATAAAGTGGAGAATGAGATGTAAACTACAGCTTTAAAGTCTAATAAAATGTTGGAACAATATAAATAATATATAATATAATGTGTAAAATATATTATAAATATTATATAATAAAAAGGGAGAGAGTTACTTTTGGTTTTGCTCCTGAAAACAGCTGAACATGTAGACTGGTGCAGGTTGTATTTGGTACCAACCTTTTATTTAATAATCATGAATAAATATTCAGTTATTTACAAATAAGCTGAATTTTCTCTTATTGTAATATTAGAATTATTATTGAATATTATACAAAAATTAACATTAGAATATTAGACTTAAAATAACTCTGAAATAAAAACATAGAAGAGATAATAATGAATCTGAAAAACACATTTTTAAATAAAGTTATTTATTATTATTATTATTATTATTATTATTATTATTATTATTATTATTATTATTATTATTATTATTATTATTATTATTATTAAGAATAATAATAAAAGCTTCCAAAAATATCAAATCTGTCAGGATGAAATTTGATGAAATGTGTCTAAACTCAGTGTTAAAAGAGAGCATCAATGAATGCATGATACCATCAGATGATGCAGGAAATTCAATTCATTTATTAAAGTGGATTAAATAAATATAAGGGGAACATTTAAAGGTTAAAATCACAGTTCAGGAGGAGCTTTGTGGATTTGTAGTTTTTTTTATTTTCATCACATCTGTTCTACAAACAACAGAGAACAATCTGTGTTGCTAAATTCACCACCAACCTGAACGTGTTTGTGGTTCCATGAATGTTTTTGTGTTTTGTTGTGTCCCAGATTTTTGATCTGCTGCCAGATTAAAATCAAGATGAAGAAAGTGAAAGTGAAGCACACAGAGAAACAGAGATGTGGAGGAAAACATATGATTAAAAAATAAGAGTCAAATCATTTTAAAAACCAGTTGAGATAATATCAGTCCGTCTCTGCTCTCCATCACTTTCACTGTTAAACTAATATGAGTTTGTGTTTCTGCTTCTTTTAAATGCAGCTGTAATGATTGTAAATATTTGAATAGAGCTGATAAATTCTCACATTAACACCTGTGAACAATCAAACAGTGATGTGTCAGTGACGTCCATCTCCATGGTAACTGTGTGCAGCCTGTTGCTCCTCCACTCAGAGGAAAACCACACAGCAGCAGCAGCAGCAACAGCCTTATCTGTCCGCCGCAGGGGCTGATGGGAGGTTTGAGGAGCTGTTAGAAACCACGTGGCCCTCGTCTGATCTCACAGCTCGTCCTTGTTTGGCCTCAGCTGCATCAGAGCGCCACTTCTCCCCAGGTTCACCAGAGGAAACACCACTGCACAAAATGCTTTTCCTCCCAGCTGCTGCTCTGTGCTGTCTGTGTTCAGGTGAGTGTTTCCAGACAATCAGGAGCCAACAAACTCAACCTTTAACAAACACTGTCACACTGACCTTCATCTGTGTGTCTGTTTTTCTACAGCGCTGGTTGCCATGGCAGCAGAGCTGATTCAGGATGATTTAACATTGACCAGGAGAGCTGGTGAAAAAGTTTCCTTCAGCTGTGGAACTGACCAGTGTAGCACTAATTATTTATACTGGTTACAGAAGAAAGACAAAGAAACATTCACAGCGATTCTTCATATTGACAAGAGTAAAGGTGACATAACCAAAAGTCACTACAATCATCCTCAGAAAGATGATTTCTCAGCTGTATATAAACAGAACAGCAGTGAGTTGCAGATCCAGACAGTTCAACTCTCACATTCAGCCACCTACTACTGCCACTGTGTGAAGAGAGATACCCACAGTGAGAAATGATCCCTGCAGCCTGTACAAAAACCTCCAGATGAACAGATGTCAAACAGTGTTTGTGACAGGAAGAGAGCAGTAAACCACAGCCCAGGTTCACATATTTCACCTCCATCTCAGCTAACAAACTGAGCTGAGGACTAAATGTTTGTCTGTTGGTGTCAGGATTTTGATTTAAACATTATATTTCATTGATATTATTTATCAGCTATTTCAGCAGGTTTCCTGTTGTTCCACACAGTGAGAACAAAGGAGCAACACAGAAGCACAATGATACAACAAGATGAAGACAAACAAACAAACAACAATATAACACAGATAAAAGAGACAAATAATGGAGAGACCAAAAGTGAAACTTTATTAACATTTGATTTAATAACAAAAATTGAGAAAATAATAAATAGAAAAAGATGTTTGACAGAGTTGAAAGTTTGAGATGAAGATAAAAATGGTCTTCTTTGACCTGCTGCTGGAATAAAGTTCAATCCTCCTTCACAATAATAATCTGCTGTTAATGAAAACACTTCCTGTGTCTCTTTCACAATAAAAGCCTTCAGGCAGCATTCTTTACGTCACATCTTTGAGCAGATTTGAACAGATAATTTCACTTTAGTAAAAGATTCAACACAATTCTTGGATTTATGACAATTTCCCCTCAACAGAAATGTGGTAAATGTAAATGGATTTTGCTCTGTGAGCAGCTGAGACTGTCTTCACAAGAGAAACGACAGCAGACACTGTTTGTTTCTTTTAACATGACCGCCATCATTTCCTAACTTTAACCACGTGTTTATTATTGTAACCATGACGACGCAGCTCCCCTCATCTTAAGGAGGAAGTCATTTTAACCCAAACCATGATCTTTACCTAAACCTAACTAAACCTTTACCACAGGTTCTGATGTTTACTGTCCATATTCTAAGACAAATGGCTCCACTACAGCATTTACTATTAGAAATTTAATCCTTTATGTGATTCAAAATGTTAAACAACAATTGATTGACAAGCAAACAAAAACTACGGCTCCTATGAAAATGTACCTGCATGGCAGCACAGGTACTAATGTCATCCTAACTTGGTTTAGTTCATAATACTCAACAAATCTCCTCAAATGTGAACTTTACAACTTTTGAACTGTAATTTTTTTATTTAACAAAACAGTAAAGTTGCAGCCGGACAGATAAACAATGAGCTGAAACTCACTATAAAGCTCCGTAAAGCCGAGAGGAGCTGCAGAGTCACTGATAATTCTCTATAGGTTCATCACTACGAGCCACGACCAACACATTACACATTGACACATCATGGTTATTATAAAAATATTGATTATAGCAGCTTTAAGTAATTTACATCATTACAAATGTCAGTTTGATTTTAAATGAGTTCTTAGTTGAGTTTAAATGTTGACCTGATGGTGGCACTAGAGGAAAAGTCAGAGGATCAAAGTTATTATAATTCATCCTGAGGGGAACATGAATATTTCTACTAAATTACATGACAATCCATCCAATAGATGAAAAGATATTTCAGTCTGGACCAAACATGTCAACCTGCTGGTGGCGCTAGATTCAAAGTTAGAATCAATCAAGTCAAATAAATAATTGAATCCTCTGGGGACCGTGAACGTCTGCACAACATTTCATGAACAATCCATCCGTCCTTTGATCCACAATCAGATCCAATGGATCTGCACTTAAGTGGTGGACCGACCAACCGACTGACATTAGCATCCATATAGTCACACTGCTAATGTGGCTAAAATCAAATAAAAGAAGAGACAGTCATGTTGATATGAACATTAGAGAAACACATCATGGAGATGAAATATGATACTGGTTCATAATTTGGATTCGTTCACCTCAGCTGACACATTCAACAGCAGACAGGTTTTTGTCACAGTCTCATTCACTGTGGGAGCAAACAAGAACTACGGGATCTTTGGCTCTGGAACTAAACTGTATGTAGGTAAGACTAAACTTTCATTTTCCTTCAGTTGTTTTATTGCACAAGTTTTAAGTTTATTTTCTGCTGCTTGAGGATTTACACATTAATTTTCTATAATAATTAGAGAATTCATTGTGCAACCATTCTATCATTAAATAAGCATCAGAAAGGAGTTTGTCTTCATATGTTTCTTGGAAAGTAAAATCTTTAAACTCTTCCAAATACTCAGAGAAACTCAGCACTGATATTCTAATTTCATTCTGTATTCTCATCAGCTGCTGTTCAATGAAACTTCTTCTCTCGTTCCTGAAAGAAATTAAATTCTAGATGAATGATTGTGGAAGATTTTCCTGCTCTGATCATCTGTTGACTTTTTATACACAATCTTGAGATAATTTAAGTAAATTTCATTGATGAGCAGGATTCTTCAGTCTCATACAGATTCAGAGTTGATTTCATTAAGCTTTCAGTCTCAGTCCGTCATTTCATTTACTACATTTCAGTGGAAACTACAATCACTAATTTCATCAACATGGACAGAAAGTACAAAGTATGAACACAGATTTAATGTCAGCAAATTAGGACTTATATATTGTATTTTATCATAGATATATTATGGTCTATGGTGTTATGGTATATATGGAGGTAAATATGTTGTTTTTTATAAGATATATTTAATATGATATAAAATGCAGCCTGACTAATGTTAAAAATGTATTATATTAAACAAAATTTAAATATTTGTTTTTTTAATTATTATTATAAAAGAATTGTGACCAAAGTGTGAAATAAGCAGGATATTTTACAGCTGAAAACTTGTTAGTGCTGTCTGGTGGACAAACTATGTATTACTGGATTATCTTTGTCATCTTTGTTGTGTTATTTCTGGTTATTTATCCATAGACATACATGTGCTGATACCAGTTGATATATATATATATATATATATATATATATATATATATATATATATATACTGCACTTTAAAGAAAACTGATTGATACATTACATACTGTACTTATGTATTGCTGTGCATATGTATAGTTTTTCAATCTCATGTATGATGAAGCATGGCATAAAGTTTAGTGATATATATCATAAAATATAGGAGACACAATTTATTCCTATTTTATGATGAAGGTTAATATTCTGCATTCTACAAATGTGATTTTATTATATTTTATATTATATTGTTTTTCATGAATTATATGTAACAATTTAAATATTAGCGAAAAGAATTTTGTGTTGTCATCTTTTCATCTTTTTCTTGAACTTTTATCTAGATGAAGATATATGACATATATGAAAATATGTATCAGTGTAGATGATGTTTGTGGTGTATTGATGAGTAGTTTAGTGATCATGTAGTTTCCAGGATCAGACTGAATGCAGTGCAGTGCTGTAAGCTGCTGTTGACTGTGTGAATGTGTGTCTGTGCTGCTTGTTGCTGCTATCAAACTTCAGATGAGCAGGTAGTGAAGCCCGTGGTGAGCTTGTACCCAGCAGCCCACCTGGAGGGGAAGAGCTCCCTGCTGTGTCTGGCCTCAGCCATGTCTCCTCCTGTGGTCCAGTTCTCCTGGAAAAGACAGAAGAAGAACGGCACGCTGGAGGATCTGCCCCCTGCTGAGAGACAGCAGCTGGAGCTCAGAGAGCCGGGACACACCGCCTCCATCCTGCTGCTCCATCAGCAAGAGAACAGCACAGATAAATACCGCTGCTACGTCAAGCACGAGGGGGGAACAGTGAGGGACCAAACAGAACAAGGTAATGAAGGCTTGGTGACTGTGTTCAGCAGTGATTCAGCTTCATCTGGAGACGCTGTCAGAGAGAGCAGAGGAGCAGAGCACTGACTAATTTGTTTTTAACTTTATTCTGTTTCAGATGTTTCTACTCTTCCTCCACCAACACCAGCTCCACCAGCATCTCCAACACCAGCTCCATCAGCAGATCCACCAGCAGATCCACCAGCAGCTCTTGTCCCGTCTCAGTACCAGGTGAAGCTGCTCTGTGTGCTGTACACAGTGCTGATAGTGAAGAGTCTGGTGTACTGCTGTGGACTCTCTCTGCTGATGATCCTCAGAAACAAGGGACCGTCCACCAACTGCACACATGCTGACTGACTGTTTTCTGCTCACCTTTTCTCACCATCACATCTCATCAATTCATCTCATTTATCACTTTGATCAGTGTTCACAAATGTCACTTATGACGTGTTGTGGTTGGTTTTAAATTTACGGTTAAGACACAGTTGTCTTAAAACTATAAATACACACACATACACATAAATACAGTATATTTACAGTTACTAAGTATAAATTCTGTAGAATATTAATATCTTGATGTTCTATTTTAATTCCACTTTTAATCATGACTTGTATAATAGTGTAAAATGAAGTTGAATCATTAGCTACCTGGTAGATATTTAAGTGCTTACAGTATTTTTTCTTTCTTGTGTATTTTCTTTTTAATACATTATACAGAGGGTGGCAGGTTTGTCAAAGTCATTCAGAGAAACATTCTCAATAAACTGAAACATCACAGTTTCTGTCTTGTATTATCATCCATGTTTTTATTGATCTCAGTTTGGCTTCAAATAATCTAAATAATCAGACACAGAATCCACTATATTGACCAAGTTTATTGATACCTACAAGTAATTTGACTCTTGTTGTGAGTAGATCTCAGTAAACTTTCACATAGTGCTAAAAACAAATGTACAGGAAGAAACAAAGAAAAGTTTACAGATATTTAATTTTTATTTTTTATGATAATCAAGGTGGAATATGAGAGAAAATTAACTTGGTTCACATCAACATATGTGTATGTGTATATGTGCTCTTGTATTTTTGCTGAAAAAGAAACATTTCTTTGCTCTATTCATAAATACATCTGATGTTTATGTTGTTTTGTAAATATATATCATATATTAAAAAATTAAAAATTCTACTAAAGACCAATCAGCTGTGTGAACATTGAGTCTAAACTCCATCTATGGTCTTCTCATTAGTGCAGGTAGTCTTGTGTTTAATTTGACAAGTTTACATTATTAATCTTCTTATTGACATTGTGGGTGTATGTGATGTGCTGTGTGTAGCTGTGCTGTAAATTAGCCTCGAGCTAACTCTGGTCCAGTGCTTCTTTAATGTTTAAAACTGCAACATGTCCCAATCAATAAATCAACCAATTATCAATTACATGCTTGTTTGTGTTTTGTATTCAATAAAAATATAAAAATATGATTTAAGTAGGGTTCTTTGTATCAAAATTGACTTCATTCTTTATAATGACTCTACTTTCTTTTCTATGAGTTATGTATTTTTTATTATTATTATTATTAGGATGTTCAACAACTCAATATCAATTACAACCATTTTATGTTGATCTATTTGTTTAAACTTATTGAGTAATGTATTTGTGAACTCAGTACAGACTGTGGGACCTGAGCAGACTGCAGGAGTTTGAACGTCTTTATTTAATGATGTCAGTTTCTCAGCTCTGAGTTTAGGATTTCAGCTGCTTCTCTCACACATTAATAACACAGATTAAAACTGAGACAGCGAGCGCTGAATTCATACTGAAGTTCCTGGAACCATTCTTTAACCAGAGTCGATGGTTGTAACCGTCATTGTGTTAATCAAATGAAAAACCACAGCGAACAGTGTGGAGGCTGCTGAGCAGAAACCCACACGGCCCGTCTGCTGCAGGAAAGGAAGTGTTGATTCGCTGTCAACAGTTTTATATGAGTCCTAATAACCGCCGAGAACAGATTCATACCTGCTGCTGTACACTCATGAACTTCCCTCCCTCTCATTTGTCATGTGGGTCTTTTCTCTTGTTGTCTGTAAACCTTTTTTCCACTGAGCCCTCCACCCACACAGTCAAACTGAGCCCAGCCACCAACAAAGGCCACACATCTGGAGGTCTTGTCACTTTTTCTTTTTTGGAGTTTTTAGCAAAGGTACACTTTACAGCAGGGGAGGAATGTAATAAAGTACAATTGTGAGGTATTTTACATGAGTATTTCCATTTTATGCGTCTTTATACGTCCACTCCACTACATTTCAGAGGCAGATATTTTACTTTCTACTCCACTACATTTACTTCACAGCTATAAGTACTAGTTACTTTTCAGATTTAGATTTTACTAGTAAAGCTGATGATGTATTTTATATTTGAAATACATTTAGATCACTTCATAGGGATTTATTTTCATTTTACATATAAGGGTTTTTTCAGTGTTCAAAAAGCCACATTAAATCCCCTTTGACTCCATGTTTTAAAACAATACAACATGAAACATTTAGAGTGGTGAATGCTTTTCACAGGCTCTGTATATATGTATATGATCAATGTAACAGTGTGTGGGGCCAATTTACATAAAGGGTACTTTTACTTTTGATACTTTAAGTACATTTAGCAAATAATACTTCTGTAATTTTGAAAGTAAAACCATTACTTGTAAAGTAGTATTTTATACTGTATTATTGGTACATTTACTTAAGTAAACCAGTTCAATACTTCTTCCATCACTGCTTTACAGTTTACACTTGTCATTGCCGAGTGCTCATACATAAATGACAGAAGGGGCTGTTTGTCAGTATCCTCCAAATATAACACATATGAGTGTTTTCTGATCTGAACGTCTGATTTGTCAACTAAACTACCTTCAGTTGTCAGAAGATCATGGTCATGCAAATAAGTTATTCTTACAGTAAAATAACTTTTTAACCAAATAAACCCAGGAACTCATGAGCCCTGCACTGCTAGAAGCAAAATAATTATTGCCTTTACTCTTATTCTTCTTTTCATTTTTACATTTGTGGCATCATTAAATATTACACTTAGGATTTCTACAGTGAATAGAAGATACTAGAAGACTTTGCTGATGTTGGCAACATTAATTTAAAAGTAAATAATAAATGTACTCAAGAAAGGCTTCAGCAACTTTTGGGCTCAGATTTCAGAGGAGTTTGTTAGCTTGTTGTGGAGTTCTTCTGCCCCCAAGTGGTGAAAACTTCAAGTCTATAGTAACCTGTGTGTTTTTAAACAGTATTTGGACTTTGCTTTTTATCCTTCAGTGATTTTAATTGTTATAAATTGTATATTTATATTGTTTTCAATATGTTCTACAACATGTGATGCAATTGTCATTTTCAAGTGTGATAATCTCAATAATCTGATTAGTTACTTGTAAATAAACTGCATTTTGTCTTACTGTAGATTTTGTAATATTAGAATAAGAATTGAATATATCTAACTAACATGGAAGGAGTCTCTGTCTGTCTCTCTGTACATACACATATATATGATATATTTACTCTTTATACACATTTGGGGCCATGAAAACAAAAGTTTGAAGAGACTAGTAGTAGTAGAAGCAATGTGTTGTTGCAGCCACATGAGGGCAGCAGTGTAAAGGTTTTATTACTGACAGCTCAGCACAGAGCAGATAGACGTAATATAATATAAAGTGGAGAATGAGATATAAACTACAGCTTTAAAGTCTAATAAAATGTCAGAAAAACATAAATAATATATAATTTAATGTGTAAAATATATTATAAATATTATATAATAAAAAGGGAGAGAGTTACTTTTGGTTTTGCTCCTGAAAACAGCTGAACATGTAGACTGGTGCAGGTTGTATTTGGTACCAACCTTTTATTTAATAATCATGAATAAATATTCAGTTATTTACAAGTAAGCTGAATTTTCTCTTATTGCAGAGTTTGTAATATTAGAATTATTATTGAATATTATACAAAAATTAACATTAGAATATTAGACTTAAAACAACTCTGAAATAAAAACATAGAAGAGATAATAATGAATCTGAAAAACATATTTTTAAATACAGTTTTCTTTGTATCAAAGCATATGAAGCTGAAAGTTATTATTATTATTATTATTATTATTATTATTATTATTATTATTATTATTATTATTATTATTATTAAGAATAACAACAAAAGTTTCCAAAAATAGCAAATCTGTCAGGATGAAATTTGAGGAAATGTGTCTAAACTCAGTGTTAAAAGAGAGCGTCAATGAATGCATGATACCATCAGATGATGCAGGAAATTCAATTCATTTATTAAAGTGGATTAAATAAATATAAGGGGAACATTTAAAGGTTAAAATCACAGTTCAGGAGGGGCTTTGTGGATTTGTAGTTTTTTTTTTATTTTCATCACATCTGTTCTACAAACAACAGTGAACAATCTGTGTTGCTAAATTCACCACCAACCTGAACGTGTTTGTGGTTCCATGAATGTTTTTGTGTTTTGTTGTGTCCCAGATTTTTGATCTGCTGCCAGATTAAAATCAAGATGAAGAAAGTGAAAGTGAAGCACACAGAGAAACAGAGACATGGAGGAAAACATATGATTAAAAAATAAGAGTCAAATCATTTTAAAAACCAGTTGAGATAATATCAGTCCGTCTCTGCTCTCCATCACTTTCACTGTTAAACTAATATGAGTTTGTGTTTCTGCTTCTTTTAAATGCAGCTGTAATGATTGTAAATATTTGAATAGAGCTGATAAATTCTCACATTAACACCTGTGAACAATCAAACAGTGATGTGTCAGTGACGTCCATCTCCATGGTAACTGTGTGCAGCCTGTTGCTCCCCCACTCAGAGGAAAACCACACAGCAGCAGCAGCAGCAGCAGCAGCCTTATCTGTCCGCCGCAGGGGCTGATGGGAGGTTTGAGGAGCTGCTAGAAACCACGTGGCCCTCGTCTGATCTCACAGCTCGTCCTTGTTTGGCCTCAGCTGCATCAGAGCGCCACTTCTCCCCAGGTTCACCAGAGGAAACACCACTGCACAAAATGCTTTTCCTCCCAGCTGCTGCTCTGTGCTGTCTGTGTTCAGGTGAGTGTTTCCAGCCAATCAGGAGCCAACAAACTCAACCTTTAACAAACACTGTCACACTGACCTTCATCTGTGTGTCTGTTTCTCTACAGCGCTGGTTGCCATGGCAGCAGACCTGATTCAGAAAGATTTAACATTGACCAGGAGAGTTGGTAAAAAAGTCTCCTTCAGCTGTGGAGGAACTAACCAGTGTGACTATGATGAAGTATACTGGTACCAGAAGAAAGACAAAGAAACATTCACAAGGATTCTTTATATTGACAAGAGTAATGGTAAAATAGAAAGACCTTACAATCACCCTCAGGAAAATGATTTCTCAGCTGTAAATAAAGGGAAGGGCTGTGACGTGAAGATCCAGAAAGTTAAACTCTCACATTCAGCCACCTACTACTGCTCCTGTTATAAAAGTGGTTCCCACAGTGAGAAATGATCCCTGCAGCCTGTACAAAAACCTCCAGATGAACAGATGTCAAACAGTGTTTGTGACAGGAAGAGAGCAGTAAACCACAGCCCAGGTTCACATATTTCACCTCCATCTCAGCCAGAGTCACTAACAAACTGAGCTGAGGACTAAATGTTTGTCTGTTGGTGTCAGGATTTTGATTTAAACATTATATTTCATTGATATTATTTATCAGCTATTTCAGCAGGTTTCCTGTTGTTCCACACAGTGAGAACAAAGGAGCAACACAGAAGCACAATGATACAACAAGATGATGACAAACAAACAAAAAAACAACAATATACACAGATAAAAGAGACAAATAATGGAGAGATCAAAAGTGAAACTTTATTAACATTTGATTTAATAACAAAAATTGAGAAAATAATAAATAGAAAAAGATGTTTGACAGAGTTGAAAGTTTGAGATGAAGATAAAAATGGTCTTCTTTGACCTGCTGCTGGAATAAAGTTCAATAATTAATGAAAACACTTCCTGTGTCTCTTTCACAATAAAAGCCTTCAGGCAGCATTCTTCACGTCACATCTTTGAGCAGATTTGAACAGATAATTTCACTTTAGTAAAAGATTCAACACAATTCTTGGATTTATGACAATTTCCCCTCAACAGAAATGTGGTAAATGTAAATGGATTTTGCTCTGTGAGCAGCTGAGACTGTCTTCACAAGAGAAACGACAGCAGACACTGTTTCTTTCTATTAACACGACCACCATCATTTCCTAACTTTAACCACGTGTTTATTATTGTAACCATGACGACGCAGCTCCCCTCATCTTAACCAGGAAGTCATTTTAACCCAAACCATGATCTTTACCTAAACCTAACTAAACCTTAACCACAGGTTCTGATGTTTACTGTCCATATTCTAAGACAAATGGCTCCACTACAGCATTTACTATTAGAAATTTAATCCTTTATGTGATTCAAAATGTTAAACATCAATTGATTGACAAGCAAACAAAAACTACGTCTCCTATGAAAATGTACCTGCATGGCAGCACAGGTACTAATGTCATCCTAACTTGGTTTAGTTCATAATACTCAACAAATCTCCTCAAATGTGAACTTTACAACTTTTGAACTTTAATATTTTCATTTAACAAAACAGTAAAGTTGCAGCCGGACAGATAAACAATGAGCTGAAACTCACTATAAAGCTCCGTAAAGCCGAGAGGAGCTGCAGAGTCACTGATAATTCTCTGTAGGTTCATCACTACGAGCCACGACCAACACATTACACACTGACACATCATGGTTATTATAAAAATATTGATTATAGCAACTTTAAGTAATTTGCATCAATACAAATGTCAGTTTGATTTTAAATGAGTTCTTAGTTGAGTTTAAATGTTGACCTGATGGTGGCGCTAGAGGAAAAGTCAGAGGATCAAAGTTATTATAATTCATCCTGAGGGGAACATGAATATTTCTACTAAATTACATGACAATCCATCCAATAGATGAAAAGATATTTCAGTCTGGACCAAACATGTCAACCTGCTGGTGGCGCTAGATTCAAAGTTAGAATCAATCAAGTCAAATAAATAATTGAATCCTCTGGGGACCGTGAACGTCTGCACAACATTTAATGAACAATCCATCCGTCCTTTGATCCACAATCAGATCCAATGGATCTGCACTTAAGTGGTGGACCGACCAACCGACTGACATTAGCATCCATATAGTCACACTGCTAATGTGGCTAAAATCAAATAAAAGAAGAGACAGTCATGTTGATATGAACATTAGAGAAACACATCATGGAGATGAAATATGATACTGGTTCATAATTTGGATTCGTTCACCTCAGCTGACACATTCAACAGCAGACAGGTTTTTGTCACAGTCTCATTCACTGTGGGAGGAGATGACTACCTCATCTTTGGCTCTGGAACTAAACTGTATGTAGGTAAGACTAAACTTTCATTTTCCTTCAGTTGTTTTATTGAACAAGTTGAAAATGTGTTTTTAGTTTTAGTTTCTGCTGCTTCAGGCTTTACATGTTAGTTTTTTCATATTTAGTAGAGAATTCTTGATGCAGCCATTCTTCCATAAAACTAATCAATAACTCCTGAAAAGAGCTTCAAATCTCACTGCACACCACAAGTTCTTCTTTATTTATGCATCACATCAAAGTTTGTTTACAGCCAAAAAGTCTGATATCAGTAATGTTACAAATAAACAGTATTTAATAATCTCACTGATTCAGCAGCAGCTCCTGTTTATTAAAAACAAGATGATATATGATGTGAAACATCATTTAATAAATGTTCCTAAATGTCATTTTAGAAGCAAATAGTGATAAATATATTGTGTGTTAAATATACAGTATATATTTGTAAATGGTAAAATGTATCTCATGATAATTGTGTGTTTATGATGATAAATATGTCTTTTAGTGGAAGATAAATTAATGCATGAAGGCAAACTCATTTTAAATGTGTGATGAAGCTAAATATAATTTATAGATAAAATGTATAATTGTATATCTTAATCTATATTTAATATAAATCATATTGGTTTATGAAATCAACATGATGTCAAATATATAATGTAAAAACATATTTTAGAAAGTGTTTGATAGAAAATATAATGAATCAGATAATTTACATGTTGTCATTTAATTAAGAATATATATTATTATATTATATTTTATTTACATATCTGAACATGTTGTGGTAATTGTGTTTCATATAAAAGCTAAAACTCTTTAAAAAGTTGTTAAAAGTATTGATGTATTGTGTGTCTGATTAGAGTAAAGTATATGCTGGTAAATATACTTCATATAAAACACTATAATCATTTACAAATGTAACATAAATATAATATATTTTAACCAAGTAATAAAACTATACTTCAAATCTTACTAAGACAAACATCATCATATTATATTATATTATATTATATTATATTATATTATATTATATTAGTTGTATCTGAACATGGTAGTCGTGGTGGTGGTAATATTGTTTTAAGTAAAAGATAAAACTCATGTTAAAATTATTTATTGATTTTTATTAATTAAAGTATATGTTGGTAAATATATTTTACATAAAACACTATAATCATCAGCAAATGTATTTTATATGAGGCTGTTATGTCATGATATATTTTATATTTTATAAACTCTATTATATTAGTAACTAATGTTGTGGTAAATATTGATAAAGTGGTAAATGATGTTTTAATCTTTATATATGACATATGATGAGCTTCCATGATGCTTTAGTTTGATATGATTATTGATACAGTGTCCAGTAGATGATGTTTGTGGTGTATTGATGAGTAGTTTAGTGATCATGTAGTTTCCAGGATCAGACTGAATGCAGTGCAGTGCTGTAAGCTGCTGTTGACTGTGTGAATGTGTGTCTGTGCTGCTTGTTGCTGCTGTCAAACTTCAGTTGAGCAGGTAGTGAAGCCCGTGGTGAGCGTGTACCCAGCAGCATCCAGAGCCCACCTGGAGGGGAAGAGCTCCCTGCTGTGTCTGGCCTCAGCCATGTCTCCTCCTGTGGTCCAGTTCTCCTGGAAAAGACAGAAGAAGAACGGCCCGCTGGAGAATCTGACCCTTGCTGAGGGACAGCAGCTGGAGCTCAGAGAGCCGGGACGCATTGCCTCCATCCTGCTGCTCCATCAGCAAGAGAACAGCACATATAAATACCACTGCTACGTCAAGCACGAGGGGATAACAGTGGAGGCCCAAACAGAACAAGGTAATGAAGGCTTGGTGACTGTGTTCAGCAGTGATTCAGCTTCATCTGGAGACGCTGTCAGAGAGAGCAGAGGAGCAGAGCACTGACATTTCTCACTGCAACTCCAAACATTTGACTCCTTTTGTGTTTCAGAGCTTCCAGCTCCAGCAGCCTCCTGTCCTCCAGAGAGAGAGCCAGCAGACCTGCCAGCTCTGCAGCAAGCTGACTGTAAGATCACCTGCTGCCTCTCTGCATGCTCTGACAGCTCCAATGTCCTGCTGCAGTTAGGGCTGCATATCAGTCTGTTCACTTTCTGCTCATCATTGAAGGATTTAAACATACACTCCCTGATTCTGTTAGAGTGTCCCACAGCACAACAAGTCCCACTGAGAGAGCTTTCACTTCACAGGCTGACAAATAACACCTTTTGGGGGCGCTATACTCAGTTTTAGGCCTCCAGGGTGATAGAACAAGTTTAGGGAGTATATCTTAAAGCTCCACTAATCAATAGTTTTATATTAAGAATGAATCTAATGACTAAATGAGCTTTTTAGCCTCTTTTAGCTCCTAGTTGTGGTTTTGCAGCACATTTCCTGTCTGCTTCAGTCTCAGTGTTTCCAGCAGCAGCAGCTGTTTCCTGATAAACCCACTGTACACTAGCTGCCCAGCAGCAAACAGCAGACAGACCATAATATGTCAGAGAGGAGTTTGTTAGCTTGTTGTGGACTTCTTCTGCCCCCAAGTGGTAAACACTTCAAATCTATAGTAACCTGTGTGTTTTTAAACAGTATTTGGACTTTGCTTTTTATCCTTCAGTGATTTTAATTGTTATAAATTGTAGTTAGTTGTGGATTCAAAAGTTATTTTAAGTTGAAAACAGGAAATCAAATCCTGTTTGGGGCCCCTAAAAAGCTGGGTCCGGCCCTGACTTGTTGTATTTAATAAGGGCCTTTGAGCTGTCAGTCAAACTGTAGTCGACCCCTGTCTTCATGTAAAGCTGGTCGTCCCGTCTGGAAAAGTCCAAGTTCTACTGAAGAAAATGTGATGATATTGTGATGAAATGTCCACAGTTGAACAGACTGAAACAGTGTGGAGAGAAGACTGACCTGTGTGTGTGTGTGTGTGTGTGTGTGTGTGTGTGTGTGTGTGTGTGTGTGTGTGTGTGTGTGTGTGTGTCAGTGTCCTTCCAGTCTCAGTACCAGGTGAAGCTGCTCTGTGTGCTGTACACAGTGCTGATAGTGAAGAGTCTGGTGTACTGCTGTGGACTCTCTCTGCTGATGATCCTCAGAAACAAGGGACCGTCCACCAACTGCACACATGCTGACTGACTGTTTTCTGCTCGCCTTTTCTCACCATCACATCTCATCAATTCATCTCATTTATCACTTTGATCAGTGTTCACAAATGTCACTTATGACGTCTTGTGGTTGGTTTTACATTTTCTCTCTTCATGCACAAGTTAGATACAGTTGTGCTGAATATATAAATACATATATACACATATATATTTACAAATTAAACCTTAACAGTAACTTTTTTATCTCAAGTTTGTTTTGTTTCCTACTTTTAATGTTGACTTGTATTGTACAAAAAATAAAAATAAACATAGAAAATATAATTTAGTTTTTAGTATTTTTCAAACCTTTATTACATTTATTATTTTGTGTTTAATACATTCCACAAAGTTAGATTTGTCTTTTTAATTCATAACTTTGATATTCTTAATAAACTTTAACATCACAGTGTTTGTGTTTTATGAAGTTCTTTGGTTTTGTTGATTTTCCTTCAAAATAGGGTTCAAATTTGTGTCTCTGGACTGATTTTAATGTGTTATGCCCCAAAAAATACAGTATATTTGCAAATAACACCTGAAAATTTACTAATTATATAATTTTATTGCAGTGTTATAATGCTCTAGTTTATTCCCAATCAATAGTAACTTCTCAATGAACAATAAAAAAACATATAATTAAATAAGAACTATGGTTAAATATTTTACACCTTTCATTTTTTATTTAGTTGATTATCTTGTTGTTGTAACTTATCATACAATTGTCATTTTTAAATGTGATCACTTCAATAATCTGTCTAGTTATTTGCAAATTGGTTGAATTTTCTTTTATTATAGATTTTCTAATATTAGAATTACATTTGAATATATTTAACTAAAATGGAAGGAGTCTCTGTCTGTCTGTATGTATGTGTGTCCTTCGATTTTTCTCTACAACAGTTCATCCGATCGACTTCACACTTGTCTGGTGTTTTGCTGAGGACACAATGAAGTGCAGCGTCGAGTGTGAAGTTGTTTGGATGAACGGTTCTCGAGAAATCCGCAAGCAGCAACACCAGAGGCCAAGTAATCAACTCATTCATAACAGACATATTTTGAACAAGCACTGCACTAGTACAAATTAATATTAGAATATCAGAAATAAAAGCAACTTTAAAAAATAAAGATCTTAATGAATCTGAGAACAGACATTTTTTAAAACCTTTTTTAGTTAAAAGCACGTGAAATTGAACTTTGATTTATAAACTGATATTTAGTAGCAGATAATATTGTGAAATTTTATTAAAGATATTGGATTATGCAGAATGGTGGTAAAAAAGATTCATTCATTAGACTACAAATAGCCTCTAAATGATTGTAACTGTAACACAAATATTCAGATCAGACTAAAATGATGTATGTTACGCAAAATATTTACAGTGGAAAAACATATTTGGATCATATTTAAGTAATATTTAGTCTAAATATCTTATATACTTTATTTTATATATTCATATTGTATATAGAATGTATATGTCAAATAATCGGGCTGTTTAACTGCAGGGCGCAACATGTGGAAAAATAAATGACCCAAAAATAACAAAAAAAGAATGAAAAATGATGAAATTACATCCAGCTGTTTTTTCCTACAGAGGTGAAAAGTAAATAAGTACATTTACTCAGTTAATGTACTCAAGTACAGTTTTACAGTACTTGAGTTTTTCCATTTTAAACTACTTTAAACCTCTACTACACAATACTGCAGAGGACAATATTGTATTTTTGTTGCTGTAGTTACTTTTGAGATTAATATTTTAAATTTAGATGAAAATAAAAGATATAGTAACTTAAAAAATACAATAAATCAGTAAAGCAGTGTGTAGTTGTGTCTCCTCATGTTGCAGATGGGTTGTTATCAGTTCCACCAAAGAGACATGTAGACGACACCTGACTTTAAACTCTTCTGAACCCTCCGGTGGCTTCGTCTCTACAAACTAAACCCTCAGAACTTTATTTCTAATTCTAGTAGAGATCACAAAGCTTCCAAAAATACCAAATCTGTCAATTTGAGGAAATGTGTCTAAACTTAGTGTTAAAAGAGAACGTCAATGAATGCATGATACCATCAGATGATGCAGGAAATTCAATTTATTTATTAAACTGAAATGTAAAACCACACAGCAGCAGCAGCAGCAGCAGCCTTATCTGTCTGCCGCAGGGGCTGATGGGAGGTTTGAGGAGCTGTTAGAAACCACGTGGCCCTCGTCTGATCTCACAGCTCGTCCTTGTTTGGCCTCAGCTGCATCAGAGCGCCACTTCTCCCCAGGTTCACCAGAGGAAACACCACTGCACAAAATGCTTTTCCTCCCAGCTGCTGCTCTGTGCTGTCTGTGTTCAGGTGAGTGTTTCCAGCCAATCAGGAGCCAACAAACTCAACCTTTAACAAACACTGTCACACTGACCTTCATCTGTGTGTCTGTTTCTCTACAGCGCTGGTTGCCATGGCAGCAGAGCTGATTCAGAAAGATTTAACATTGACCAGGAGAGCTGGTAAAAAAGTCTCCTTCAGCTGTGGAGGAACTAACGAGTGTAGCAATACATATGTATTCTGGTACCAGAAGAAAGACACAGAAACATTCACAAGGATTCTTCGTATTGATATGTCGAATGGTGAAGAATATAAAGGTTACAGTCATCCTCAGAAAAATGATTTCACAGGTGTAAAAAATGAGAACGTCTATGAGTTGAAGATTCAGACAGTTCAACTCTCACATTCAGCCACCTACTACTGCTCGTGTTGGGATGGTTCCCACAGTGAGAAATGATCCCTGCAGCCTGTACAAAAACCTCCAGATGAACAGATGTCAAACAGTGTTTGTGACAGGAAGAGAGCAGTAAACCACAGCCTAGGTTCACATATTTCACCTCCATCTCAGCCAGAGTCACAAACAAACTGAGCTGAGGACTAAATGTTTGTCTGTTGGTGTCAGGATTTTGATTTAAACATTATATTTCATTGATATTATTTATCAGCTATTTCAGCAGGTTTCCTGTTGTTCCACACAGTGAGAACAAAGGAGCAACACAGAAGCACAATGATACAACAAGATGAAGACAAACAAACAAACAACAATATAACACAGATAAAAGAGACAAATAATGGAGAGATCAAAAGTGAAACTTTATTAACATTTGATTTAATAACAAAAATTGAGAAAATAATAAATAGAAAAAGATGTTTGACAGAGTTGAAAGTTTGAGATGAAGATAAAAATGGTCTTCTTTGACCTGCTGCTGGAATAAAGTTCATTCCTCCTTCACAATAATAATCTGCTGTTAATGAAAACACTTCCTGTGTCTCTTTCACAATAAAAGGCTTCAGGCAGCATTCTTCACGTCACATCTTTGAGCAGATTTCAACAGATAATTTCACTTTAGTAAAAGATTCAACACAATTCTTGGATTTATGACAATTTCCCCTCAACAGAAATGTGGTAAATGTAAATGGATTTTGCTCTGTGAGCAGCTGAGACTGTCTTCACAAGAGAAACGACAGCAGACACTGTTTGTTTCTTTTAACACGACCACCATCATTTCCTAACTTTAACCACGTGTTTATTATTGTAACCATGACGACGCAGCTCCCCTTATCTTAAGGAGGTTCACTAACTGAGACCACACCGAGAACATTAGATTTCAATAGTTTAATTGAGATAATGAAAGAGAGCTGATATGTTGATGGATGGGTTGGAGAACCTGATGAAGGATTAGGGATGGAGGGATGAAGTGATGGGGAGAGGAAAGGGGTGAGGTGTGAGAGTTGAGGAACATAGAATGGAGGGTTAAGGGACGATGATGGCTGTATGGTATGTCGACTGGACGACGACTGCCGACAGTAGGGAGGTAGGAGGGAACAGGGGGGAGAGGTTGAGACTCTGAGAGGGGGAACTGTCTCTCCGGTCCATCGCCTGGATAGAGCCCCCAAAAAGAACTTCATGTGGAGATGTGTTCAAGAATGTGGCTGGAGTATGGTTCTGGAGAAATCGCCGACTTGTGCAAAACTTGCAGGTTTGCAACCAGGAATATGTGGCAACTCGCCTGGTTTGGCGGTGGAGAGCGGGTCTTGTGGATATGCGTGGTGGGCTAGCCTCTGCTTTATGTAGGTTTGAATTGTTCTGAAGGCTCGAATAAGAATTTACGTGAAAAGAAAAGTGGGGCAAGAGAAGCCAAGCTGGTTGGTTTGCTTGCTTAAGGTTAAATATGAGGGTGTCTGGGAGTGGCGTCCTTGTCTCCGAAGAATGAATGGGAATATCAGACGTCGTTGCATGCTGTAGAATGTCAGTTGAGGTGGCCGACTGGAGGTGAACCACCTAAACTGCTGTAGAAACAGAGAGAGACACTGAGTCAGTGCAGCTGTATGTTGCGAGAACAGGCAATGTGGTTGTCTCCGGAAGGGTCGAGTGTCAGGACTTGGTGGAAACGGTGGGACAATCACGTACGAAATGGATGGAAATGGGTGGTCTGGCGGTTGAGATGGTTCTTTGGAGTTAATGGCAATTAGTGCTTTAGGATATAGTGGTGTCATGGACCATGCTTGGTGGGGTTCTGAGGGCCACTGCACCTAACATAGGCACCACTGAAGGAAGGATACTGTACGTGGGTATCGACAGGCGTGATGCACCTGGATGGGTACGATGGCCGTTGGAGGCGAGAAGAGAAGTGCGTGGCCTGCGATGAGCTTTAGCTGTCAAGACTTTAGTAGCCTGTGATGGGGCTTGAGACTGTCAGGACCTGCAAAGCCTGCTGCATGAAGGGAGTCGAAGAAGGGGGGAAAAAGGGGGAGATGGTTGGGTGTGGGGGCTGAGTGCGAACTGTGGGATAATCGTTTAAAGGAAAACTGATGGTCTGGATGGCTCTTTGGAGTTAACCGAATGGAGTGAGTCGGAAGAAGGAAGCTCCGTGGCCCGCTGATGTCATGAACTAGTGGTGGGGGAATAGAGGCTGACTGGAGCACTGAATTGATGATGAATGGTTGTATTGGAGATGATTCGTTGTGTTGAAGCATTTTATATAGTCGGTTGGCGGCAATGAAAGAGTGAGGGCGCACCCTCCATGGTGCCTTGAGATTCAGATGAAGGTAGAATGGATGAAAAGAAAAGGGATGGATTTGAGTGGGCCATGTCAGCTGTGGCTAGAAAGCGAAGAACGAAAAGATGCTGTTTTATGGATAATATGGGAGGATAGAAGTGGAAGTGATATAGGAGGAAAAGATAGAAAGTCTGGAGGGAGGCACGGGGGATGAAGGGGTGAGGGTGGGAGGGATGAAGGGTGGGGAACTCAGTTCAATTCTATAATACAGCGCCGAATTACGACGAGGTCGTCACGTGGCACTTTAGAGTAAAGCAGGTCTAGACCATTCTCTTTAATTAACAGAGACCCAACAATTCCCCCGTGAGCAAGCACTTGGCGACAGCGGTGAGGAAAAACTCCCCTTTAACGGGAAGAAACCTCAAGCAGAACCTGGCTCTAGGTAGGCGGCCATCTGCTTTGACCGGTTGGGTTAGAAAAAAACAAACAAACAAACAAAAAAGAACAAACAAAAACGGGGGGGGGATGGGGAGGGGTGAAGCAGGTAAGGATGAAAAATGAAAGGGCGAGGGTAAAAGTAGAGTGGAAAAGGAGGAAGGATAGAGTTAGAGGGATGAGGGGAGGGGGACGGGATGGAGGGGGAAGGGAGAGGGTTGGGGGTGTGAGGATGAGGGGGTGAGGGTCGAGGGATGAAGGGATGGGGGAAGAAGGAAATATTTAGCATACTCTCTATTTAGCATAGAGAGAAAGGGAGGAAAAGAAGAGAGAGAAAGGGAGGAAAGGAAGGGAAAGGAGAGAGAGATGATAGTGATGGGGGTTGAAGGATGAAGGGTCGAGGGATGAAGAATGAGGGGATGCATGTATGGCTGTGGGCATGAGGTCACTCGACCTGGCCCTCGGCAAATGTGGGAGCCGTCCGCTGCTCCGCTGTAGTGGGCGGTGCGGTGCCGTGGGTGTGCCCCGTATCAGAGACGTTGGGCAGGGAACCTGGAGGTGAGCAGCTGGATACATCGGTGATGAGCTGGAGGCTGTGTGGAGCGGGAAAAGCACAGCTTTTGAGACGAGGAGGTGGTGTCTGAGTCGGGTAGAATGCGTGTATGATACGCTGGGGATGATCGATGGCCCGTTGTTTGGAGAGAAGAGGGTGAGAGTTCCCGAAGAGAAGTAGAAGCATTAATGAAGAAACATGAAAACAGAAAAGTGAGTTAGTATGAACCATGGAGTTACACAAGCACTTAATAAATAAGCAGGAAAATGGGATGAAGGGTTAATTCGGAAGATAAAATTAAAAAAAAGGAGGGAAGAAAAGAAAGTGGAGTGTGCCCTGGCCGGAGCTGGAGAGTCAGGGCTCCGTTGTAGCGGGCAGCGTCAGCATGGTGACGTCATCGGTGTGCGGCATGCGTCGGGTTAGCGTTAGGCGCTGAAAACAGTCACAGTTAGGTGACTGCTGAAAACAGTCACCAAGCCTTCATTACCTTGTTCTGTTTGGGCCTCCACTGTTCCCCCCTCGTGCTTGACGTAGCAGTGGTATTTATATGTGCTGTTCTCTTGCTGATGGAGCAGCAGGATGGAGGCGGTGCGTCCCGGCTCTCTGAGCTCCAGCTGCTCTCCCTCAGCATGGGTCAGATCCTCCAGCATGCCGTTCTTCTTCTGTCTTTTCCAGGAGAACTGGACCACAGGAGGAGACATGGCTGAGGCCAGACACAGCAGGGAGCTCTTCCCCTCCAGGTGGGCTGCTGGGTACACGCTCACCACAGGCTTCACTACCTGCTCATCTGAAGTTTGACAGCAGCAACAAGCAGCACAGACACACATTCACACAGTCAACAGCAGCTTACAGCACTGCACTGCATTCAGTCTGATCCTGGAAACTACATGATCACTAAACTACTCATCAATACACCTCAAACATGCTACCATGCGAGTATAGTCAACAATTGGGGGTGCTGTCAAATATGGGTAAAACATGGTTAAAATTAATTTTCAACTATTTAACAATTAGATATTTAAGATCCGATTACGCAAATGTGTTTATCATCCTCTTGAACTCCTCAATGTACTCTCAATTCAGTATTTACACCTTCCAGTTCAAGGAAAAATACTAATATTTTTTCAAAAACTACAATTCCTCAGAGCTGCCCCATGCAGCTTGATGCAAATCAGCACCACAGTTGTGGTTCTTCCAGGTTGCAAAGTCGGGTTATAAAATATGGCCATAAAAATATATATCTACTGAATTTATCAAATATCTAGCAAAGCTGAAATAGTAATTACACTGTATCTGGATGATCTAAGTTAAGAAAAAGTAACAATGTTGGTTTATTACAGATATTTTAGGTTCACTGTAAGAAATGGCTGCGAAATCCACAGTAATTTGTTGTATTTCTGCACGGTTAATTGCTGTAAATATTTTTACATTATAATACTGTGTATTAGGCCGACAAAGACAGTAATCATAATGATACTGTAGAAATCACAGTAGTGAACACACTACTGTAGAAAATCACAGTAATCATTATGTTACTGTAGAAAATTACAGTAACTTTTTCGTACTGTAGAAAATCTCAGTAGCGATATTTTACCATAGAAAATCACCGTAACCATTATGTTACTGTAAGAAATCACACCAACTGTATGTTACGGTAGAAAATCACTATAATCATTATGGTACTGTAAGAAATCACAGTAACCATATGTTACTGTAGAAAACCACAATAACAATTTAAGTACTGTAGAAAATCTCTGTAGCTATATATTACTGTAGAGAATCACAGTAACCATACATTACGGTAGAAAATCACTATAATCATTATGGTACTGTAAGAAATCACAGTAACCATATGTTACTATAGAAAATTACAGTAACTATTTTAGTATTGTAGAAAATCAAAGTAACCATTATGTTACTGTAGAAAATCACAGTAACTATTTTAGTACTGTAGAAAATCACAGTAACCATATGTTACTATAGAAAATTACAGTAACTATTTTAGTATTGTAGAAAATCAAAGTAACCATTATGTTACTGTAGAAAATCACTATAATCATTATGGTACTGTAAGAAATCACAGTAACCATATGTTACTATAGAAAATTACAGTAACTATTTTAGTACTGTAGAAAATCACAGTAACCATATGTTATTGTAGAAAATCACAGTAACTATTTTGGTACTGTAGAAAATCACGGTAACCATATGTTATTGTAGAAAATCACAGTAACTATTTTGGTACTGTAGAAAATCACGGTAACCATTATGTCGTTGTAGAAAATCACAGTGACTATTTTAGTACTGTAGAGAATTACAGTAACCATATGTTATTGTAGAAAATCACAGTTACCTTATGTTACTGTAGAAAATCACAGTAACCATATGTTATTGTAGAAAATCACTGTTGGGCCTTGGCTACAACTTTGGCTATCAGCAATAATTAATGATTATCAAGATAATTATTAATTACTAAAATCAATAAAATTATTAATAAGAATTAATAATGACCGGGCACCACCCTGGAGTCAGGGAAAAAAGATAGCCAATTCAGTCTCAAAGTGTACTAATCTTTCAATTTGGAACTTTGAGTAATAATTAACTTAATAAGTATAAACAACATTACCACATCAATAGCTAATCAAGGTTGAAGGATTTTGAAGTTCTTTACAGAGCAGAGGTTGGCAAAACTCATTCTTGTGCAATGTTAAAACAGACAACAGGTATATCCAATAGCATTTATTTAACAAAGGGTAAAAGGAAAACACACAATATTAATCTAGCTAAGTGTACCTATATACAAGTGTAAGTGTGTGCGTATGTGTGTGTGCGTGTGTGTGTGTGTGTACTGTAGAAAGTCACAGTAACCAGATGTTACTGTAGAAAATCACAGTAACCATATGTTACAGTAGAACATCACTGTAACCATTATGTTGCTGTAAGAAATCACAGTAACCATATGTTACTGTAGAAAATCACGGTAATATTGATACTACTGCAGACACCATTATGTTACTCTATTTGAGGTAGCAGCTTTCCCTTTTGTAAAGAAAATAACTAACTAACTAATAACTAACTAACTAACCAGACACCAAGCTAGTTTTTGTACTTAAATTATTCACATCGATTTCTGGCTGCTCTGAAGTGTGCTAACATTCTTATGTTAGCTAGTGGTCTGTTAGCTAAGAGAAATCCATAGTTAACCTGACACGCCTTAATGTTACAGATATTAGCTTTATATATTCTGCCTCATAGCACATGTGAGAGCACTGTAACATGTATTTAGCCTGTGTCACTCTCTGACTAACTCAACACTGTTATACGAGTTCACTGTGAAAACATCACCCTGTTTTTCTCATCCGTATACAGTACAGTACATGTTTTTTACAGAAATACGTCAGATCATAAAAGACTATTTTTCCAAGTTTTTTTCTTGCAAATTTGTAACTTTAATCTCCGAGAATTTCTGAGAATTTTCTCCCAAATTTAAGACTGAGTTTTTTCTCAGAATATTACCCTCCCTCCCAAAGCTCATTTTTACCTTATGATGGCCCTAATATGCTGTTGTAGTTGTCTGCTTTAATCTTTTATGATTTTCTCTTTGTATTTAATTACTATATATGTACTGTCCCTGCTTTCCTTCCAAATAAACTATGTAAATGGTATTTTATAAACAGTAACACTCATTGTTCTTATTTTCTCCCTTCCTCCTTGTGTACAGTTTTAAACTTGTCTTTTTTTAAACTTGCTGCTGAATTTTTAAGCACTTTGAGCTGCATTCTGTGCATGAAAGGTGCTATATAAATGAAGTTCATTCATTCATTCATTCATTCATTCATTCATTCATTGTGACAAGGTGTGTTTGCTGCCCCCAGTGGTTGATAAGGCTTTTGTGTCAAAGCTCCAGTAGATGTATTATAGATGTAGATGTATTATAACACACTGGCTGTTACCAACAGTAAACACAAGTTATCAACAAGGACCAAAATCTAAAGGATTCTAACTTCAAATGACAGTCTGAGGATAAAGTACAAGTCAGGAAGAGTATTTTGATTCTTATGGAGGACACTTTTTTACTATTGCAGGCTACAGAGCGACTGAATTTTATATCCTGTATTTATGTTTTTTTTTTTTGTTTTTTTTTTTAATTTTCACAGCTACTGATGTAAAATCATATTTTATTAAACTGACAGACAACATGTGTCATGTATTGGACTGATTAGAAATGTAGCAGGATCCCGCCTCTCTCTACCTCAGTAGGCTGAAATAAAGAGAAATACAACAAAAGAAGAGACAGTCATGTTGATATGAACATTAAAGAAACACATCATGGAGATGAAATATGATACTAGTTAATAATTTGGATTTATTCGCCTCAGCTGACACATTCAACAGCAGACAGGTTTTTGTCACAGTCACATTCACTGTGGGAGGAAACTGGTACCTCATCTTTGGCTCTGGAACTAAACTGTATGTAGGTAAGACTAAACTTTCATTTTCCTTCAGTTGTTTTAAGTTTATTTTCTGCTGCTTGAGGATTTACACATTGATTTCCATAATAATTAGAGAATTCATTGTGCAACCATTCTATCATTAAATAAGCATCAGAAAGGAATTTGTCTTCATATGTTTCTTGGAAACTAAAATCTTTAAACTCTTCCAAATACTCAGAGAAACTCAGCACTGATATTCTAATTTCATTCTGTATTCTCATCAGCTGCTGTTCAATGAAACTTCTTCTTTCTCTCCTGAAAGAAATTAAATTCTAGATGAATGATTGTGGAAGATTTTCCTGCTCTGATCATCTGTTGACTTTTTATACACAATCTTGAGATAATTTAAGTAAATTTCATTGATGAGCAGGATTCTTCAGTCTCATACAGATTCAGAGTTGATTTCATTAAGCTCTCAGTCTCAGTCCGTCATTTCATTTACTACATTTCAATGAAAACTACAATAACTAATTTCATCAACATGGTCAGAAAGTACAAAGTATGAACACAGATTTAATGTCAGCAAATTAGGACTTATATATAGTATTTCATCATAGATATATTATGGTCTATGGTGTTATGGTATATATGGAGGTAAATATGTTGTTTTTTATAAGATATATTTACTATGATATAAAATGCAGCTTGACTAATGTTAAAAAATTGGACGGCCATACCAACATCTATATTTGTTTTTTAAATTATTATTATAAAAGAATTGTGACCAAAGTCTGAAATAAGTAGGATATTTTACAGCTGAAAACTTGTTAGTGCTGTCTGGTGGACAAACTATGTATTACTGGATTATCTTTGTCATCTTTGTTGTGTTATTTCTGGTTATTTATCTGCAGACATGTATGTGGTGATACCAGTTTATATATATATGTGTGTGTATTTTTAATGTGTTTGTTTTATTTTATTTCATTATTATTTCATTCTCTTACTATTTGTTTTGTTTTTTATTGTATTCTCTTTAATTGTAAATGTGTTGGGACCATGTTGCATGGTGATTCTGCTCTTTAAAGAAAACTGATTGATACACTTATGTATCAATATACTGTACATATGTATTGCTGTGCATATTTATAGTTTTTCAACCTCATGTATGATGAAGCATGGCATAAAGTTTAGTGATATATATCATAAAATATAGCAGACACAATTTATACCTATTTTATGATGAAGGTTAATATTCTGCATTCTACAAATGTAATTTTATTATATTTTATATGACATTGTTTTTCATGAATTATATGTAAAAATTTAAATAATAATGAACAGAACTTTTTATTGTCATCTTTCCATTGTTTCTTGAACTTGAACTATCTAGATGAAGATATATATGAAAATATGTATCAGTGTAGATGATGTTTGTGGTGTATTGATGAGTAGTTTAGTGATCATGTAGTTTCCAGGATCAGACTGAATGCAGTGCAGTGCTGTAAGCTGCTGTTGACTGTGTGAATGTGTGTCTGTGCTGCTTGTTGCTGCTGTCAAACTTCAGTTGAGCAGGTAGTGAAGCCCGTGGTGAGCGTGTACCCAGCAGCCCACCTGGAGGGGAAGAGCTCCCTGCTGTGTCTGGCCTCAGCCATGTCTCCTCCTGTGGTCCAGTTCTCCTGGAAAAGACAGAAGAAGAACGGCACGCTGGAGGATCTGCCCCCTGCTGAGGGAGAGCAGCTGGAGCTCAGAGAGCCGGGACGCACCGCCTCCATCCTGCTGCTCCATCAGCAAGAGAACAGCACAGATAAATACCGCTGCTACGTCAAGCACGAGGGGGTAACAGTGAGGGACCAAACAGAAAAAGGTAATGAAGGCTTGGTGACTGTGTTCAGCAGTGATTCAGCTTCATCTGGAGACGCTGTCAGAGAGAGCAAAGGAGCAGAGCACTGACTAATTTGTTTTTAACTTTATTCTGTTTCAGATGTTTCTACTCTTCCTCCACCAACAACAGCTCCATCAGCAGATCCACCAGCAGCTCCACCAGCAGCTCTTGTCCCGTCTCAGTACCAGGTGAAGCTGCTCTGTGTGCTGTACACAGTGCTGATAGTGAAGAGTCTGGTGTACTGCTGTGGACTCTCTCTGCTGATGATCCTCAGAAACAAGGGACCGTCCACCAACTGCACACATGCTGACTGACTGTTTTCTGCTCGCCTTTTCTCACCATCACATCTCATCAATTCATCTCATTTATCACTTTGATCAGTGTTCAGAAATGTCAGTAATGACGTGTTGTGGTTGGTTGTAAATTTACGGTTAAGACACAGTTGTCCTAAAATTATAAATACACACACAAACATGTAAATTCTGTAGAATATTGTTATCTTGATGCTTGATTTTGCTGCTTATAATATTTTTTCTTTCTTTTGCATTTTCTTTTTAATACATTATGCAGAGGGTGGCAGGTTTGTCAAAGTCATTCAAAGTAACATCCTCAATAAACTGAAATATCACAGATTCTGTCATTTATAGTCATTCTTGTTTTTATTGATTTCCGTTTGGCTTCACATAATACAAATAATCAGACACAGAATCAACTATATTGGCCAAGTTTGCTGATACCTACAAGTAATTTGACTCTTGTCGTGAGTAGATCTCAGTAAACTTTCACATAGTGCTAAAAACAAGTGTACAGGAAGATACAAAGAAAATTGGAATTATGAACAATATTAATATTATTATGAATGTGGGTTTTGTTATTCAATTAATCATTTATTATAATTAAGGTGGAATATGTGACACCAACAGATGTATATCTGCATTTGTTCTTTTTCTGAATAAGGAACATTTTTTTTGCTCTATTCATTAAAAATGAACAGGAGTTGTTTTTTTTACATACATGTGATGTTTTTGTTGCTTTGTAAATATATATCACATATGTTTGTTTGTGTTTTATATTTAACAAAAATATCTTAAATAATATGATTTAAGTTGGGTTCTTAATATTAGTCATGAATTATTTATTATTATTATTAGGATGTTCAGCACCTCAATCACAGTTTCAACCATTTTATTGTCATCGATTTGTTTAAAGTGAATTGAGTGATTTATTTGTGAACTCAGTACAGACTGTGGGACCTGAGCAGACTGCAGGAGTTTGAACGTCTCCCTTTATTTAATGATGTCAGTTTCTCAGCTCTGAGTTTAGGATTTCAGCTGCTTCTCTCACACATTAATAACACAGATTAAAACTGAGACAGCGAGCGCTGAATTCATACTGAAGTTCCTGGAACCATTCTTTAACCAGAGTCGATGGTTGTAACCGTCATTGTGTTAATAAAATGAAAAACCACAGTGAACAGTGTGGAGGCTGCTGAGCAGAAACCCACATGGCCCGTCTGCTGCAGGAAAGGAAGTGTTGATTCGCTGTCAACAGTTTTATATGAGTCCTAATAACCGCCGAGAACAGATTCATACCTGCTGCTGTACACTCATGAACTTCCCTCCCTCTCATTTGTCATGTGGGTCTTTTCTCTTGTTGTCTGTAAACCTTTTTTCCACTGAGCCCTCCACCCACACAGTCAAACTGAGCCCAGCCACCAACAAAGGCCACACATCTGGAGGTCTTGTCACTTTTTCTTTTTTGGAGTTTTTAGCAAAGGTACAGGAGGAATGTAATAAAGTACAATTGTGAGGTATTTTACACGAGTATTTCCATTTTATGCTTCTTTATACGTCCACTCCACTACATTTCAGAGGGAGATATTTTACTTTCTACTCCACTACATTTACTTCACAGCTATAAGTACTAGTTACTTTTCAGATTTAGATTTTACTAGTAAAGCTGATGATGTATTTTATATTTGAAATACATTTAGATCACTTCATAGGGATTTATTTTCATTTTACATATAAGGGTTTTTTCAGTGTTCAAAAAGCCACATTAAATCCCCTTTGACTCCATGTTTTAAAACAATACAACATGAAACATTTCAAGAGTGGTGAATACTTTTCACAGGCTCTGTATATATGTATATGATCAATGTAACAGTGTGTGGGGCCAATTTACATAAAGAGTACTTTCACTTGTGATACTTTAAGTACATTTAGTGAATAATACTTCTGTAATTTTGAAAATAAAACCATTACTTGTAAAGTAGTATTTTATACTGTATTATTGGTACATTTACTTAAGTAAAACAGTTCAATACTTCTTCCACCACTGCTTTACAGTTTACACTTGTCATTGCCGAGTGCTCATACATAAATGACAGAAGGGGCTGTTTGTCAGTATCCTCCAAATATAACACATATGAGTGTTTTCTGATCTGAACGTCGGATTTGTCAACTAAACTACCTTCAGTTGTCAGAAGATCATGGTCATGCAAATAAGTTATTCTTAAAGTAAAATAACTTTTTAACAAAATAAACCCAGGAACTCATGAGCCCTGCACTGCTAGAAGCAAAATAATTATTGCCTTTACTCTTATTCTTCTTTTCATTTTTACATTTTTTGTATCAGAAAATCATGAAATATTACACTTAGGATTTCTACAGTCAATAAAAGATACTAGAAGATTTTGCTGATGTTTGCAACATAAATTTAAAAGTAAATTATAAATGTACTCAAGAAAGGCTTCAGCAGCTTTTGGGCTCAGATTTCCAATTGTCCTTTGGGTAAAGTATTTGCAGAAATAACTGTCATCAGTTGGTTATCACCTCTATGTGAGGAGCTTTCTAGTGTGAAAACATTAAAGAGGTTTTTGGGAGAAAAACAACAGCATTTTCTGCTTTGACCAGCTGCTGATGTTGCTTGATTATACACGTTTGAAACTTTATTGTGTAATTGTCTGACTGTTTGTGTTCTTATATTATTGGTGTATTTTCTTTTTAATACAAGTAAAGATGACTTGTTTGTCTCAGTGTGGTTTGTGTTCTGCTGCTCTGATTGATGATAACAAATGTAGGCTGTATTTTTTTAAATGTTGCAGAGAGGAAGTGAATGTTAAAAATGTTCTTACAGTGTGAATTTAAACACTCTGCAGGTAAAAACCTCAATTTAGAAGAAGATGAAAGATTTCAGAAACACCACAATTTAAAAACTGGTTTGTTTTATTAACAAAAACAACTTCATAAGAGAAACTGATAATAAAACAAACAGCAACAATAAAGTAATACAACTATTAAATATACAATCTATATTATTAAATAATATATATTAATTATTAAATTAGTACTTGTAATTTTATAAAATATGAATAGTATTATTAATTTGGGTTTTGTTATTCAATGAATCATCAAGCACGAGGGGGGAACAGTGGAGGCCCAAACAGAACAAGGTAATGAAGGCTTGGTGACTGTGTTCAGCAGTGATTCAGCTTCATCTGGAGACGCTGTCAGAGAGAGCAGAGGAGCAGAGCACTGACATTTCTCACTGCAACTCCAAACATTTGACTCCTTTTGTGTTTCAGAGCTTCCAGCTCCAGCAGCCTCCTGTCCTCCAGAGAGAGAGCCAGCAGACCTGCCAGCTCTGCAGCAAGCTGACTGTAAGATCACCTGCTGCCTCTCTGCATGCTCTGACAGCTCCAATGTCCTGCTGCAGTTAGGGCTGCATATCAGTCTGTTCACTTTCTGCTCATCAATGAAGGAATTAAACATACACTCCCTGATTCTGTTAGAGTGTCCCACAGCACAACAAGTCCCACTGAGAGAGCTTTCACTTCACAGGCTGACAAATAACACCTTTTGTTGGCGCTATACTCAGTTTTAGGCCTCGAGGATGATAGAACAAGTTTAGGGAGTATATCTTAAAGCTCCACTAATCAATAGTTTTATATTAAGAATGAATCTAATGACTAAATGAGCTTTTTAGCCTCTTTTAGCTCCTAGTTGTGGTTTTGCAGCACATTTCCTGTCTGCTTCAGTCTCAGTGTTTCCAGCAGCAGCAGCTGTTTCCTGATAAACCCACTGTACATTACCTGCCCAGCAGCAAACAGCAGACAGACCATAATATGTCAGAGAGGAGTTTGTTAGCTTGTTGTGGAGTTCTTCTGCCCCCAAGTGGTAAAAACTTCAAATCTATAGTAACCTGTGTGTTTTTAAACAGTATTTGGACTTTGCTTTTTATCCTTCAGTGATTTTAATTGTTATAAATTGTAGTTAGTTGTGGATTCAAAAGTTATTTTAAGTTGAAAACAGGAAATCAAATCCTGTTTCGGGCCCCTAAAAAGCTGGGTCCGGCCCTGACTTGTTGTATTTAATAAGGGCCTTTGAGCTGTCAGTCAAACTGTAGTCGACCCCTGTCTTCATGTAAAGCTGGTCGTCCCGTCTGGAAAAGTCCAAGTTCTACTGAAGAAAATGTGATGATATTGTGATGAAATGTCCACAGTTGAACAGACTGAAACAGTGTGGAGAGAAGACTGACCTTGTGTGTGTGTGTGTGTGTGTGTGTGTGTGTGTGTGTGTGTGTGTGTGTGTGTGTGTGTGTGTGTGTGTGTGTGTGTGTGTCAGTGTCCTTCCAGTCTCAGTACCAGGTGAAGCTGCTCTGTGTGCTGTACACAGTGCTGATAGTGAAGAGTCTGGTGTACTGCTGTGGACTCTCTCTGCTGATGATCCTCAGAAACAAGGGACCGTCCACCAACTGCACACATGCTGACTGACTGTTTTCTGCTCGCCTTTTCTCACCATCACATCTCATCAATTCATCTCATTTATCACTTTGATCAGTGTTCACAAATGTCACTTATGACGTGTTGTGCTTGGTTTTACATTTTCTGTCTTTATGCACAAGTTAGATACAGTTGTGCTGAATATATAAATACATATATACACATATATATTTACAAATTAAACCTTAACAGTTAGTTTTTTAGCTCAGGGTTGTTTTGTTTCCTACTTTTAATGTTGACTTGTATTGTAAAAAAAATAAAAATAAACATAGAAAATATAATTTAGTTTTTAGTGTTTTTCAAACCTTTATTACATTTATTATTTTGTGTTTAATACATTCTGCAAAGTTAGATTTGTCTTTTTACTTCATAACTTTGATATTCTTAATAAACTGTAACATCACAGTGTCTGTGTTTTATGAAATTCTTTGTTTTTGTTGATTTTCCTTCAAAATAGGGTTCAAATTTGTGTCTCTGAACTGATTTTAATGTGTTATGCCCCAAAAAATACAGTATATTTGCAAATAACACCTGAACATTTACTACTTATATAATTTTATTGCAGTGTTATAATGCTCTAGTTTATTCCCAATCAATAGTAACTTCTCAATGAACAATAAAAAAACATATAATTAAATAAGAACTATGGTTAAATATTTTACACCTTTCATTTTTTATTTAGTTGATTATCTTGTTGTTGTAACTTATCGTACAATTGTCATTTTTAAATGTGATAATTTCAATAATCTGTCTAGTTATTTGCAAATTGGTTGAATTTTCTTTTATTTTAGATTTTCTAATATTAGAATTACATTTGAATATATTTAACTAAAATGGAAGGAGTCTCTGTCTGTCTGTATGTATGTGTGTCTTTTGATTTTCTCTACAACAGTTCATCCGATCGACTTCACACTTGTCTGGTGTTTTGCTGAGGACACGATGAAGTGCAGCGTCGAGTGTGAAGTTGTTTGGATGAGCGGTTCTCGAGAAGTCTGCAAGCAGCAACACCAGAGGCCAAGTAATCAACCCATTCATAACAGACATATTTTGAACAAGCACTGCACTAGTACAAATTAATATTAGAAAATCAGAAATAAAAGCAACTTTAAAATATAAAGATCTTAATGAATCTGAGAACAGACATTTTTTTTTTAAAAGCACGTGAAATTGAACTTTGATTTATAAACTGATATTTAGTAGCAGATAATATTGTGAAATTTTATTAAAGATATTGGATTATACAGAATGGCGGTAAAAAAGATTCATTCATTAGACTACAAATAGCCTCTAAATGATTGTAACTGTAACACAAATATTCAGATCAGACTAAAATGATGTATGTTACGCAAAATATTTACAGTGGAAAAACATATTTGGATCATATTTAAGTAATATTTAGTCTAAATATCTTATATACTTTATTTTATATATTCATATTGTATATAGAATGTATATGTCAAATAATCGGGCTGTTTAACTGCAGGGCGCAACATGTGGAAAAATAAATGACCCAAAAATAACAAAAAAAGAATGAAAAATGATGAAATTACATCCAGCTGTTTTTTCCTACAGAGGTGAAAAGTAAATAAGTACATTTACTCAATTAATGTACTCAAGTACAGTTTTACAGTACTTGTATTTAACTTGAGTTTTTCCATTTTAAACTACTTTAAACCTCTACTACACAACACTTCAGAGGAAAATATTGTGTTTTTGTTGCTGTAGTTACTTTTGAGATTAATATTTTAAATTTAGATAAAAAAAAAAGATATAGTAACTTAAAAAATACAATAAATCAGTAAAGCAGTGTGTAGTTGTGTTTCCTCATGTTGCAGATGGGTTGTTATCAGTTCCACCAAAGAGACATGTAGACAACACCTGACTTTAAACTCTTCTGAACCCTCCGGTGGCTTCGTCTCCACAAACTAAACCCTCAGAACTTTATTTTTAATTCTAGTAGAGATCACAAAGCTTCCAAAAATACCAAATCTGTCAATTTGAGGAAATGTGTCTAAACTCAGTGTTAAAAGAGAACGTCAATGAATGCATGATACCATCAGATGATGCAGGAAATTCATTTATTAAACTGAAATGTAAAACCACACAGCAGCAGCAACAGCCTTATCTGTCTGCCGCAGGGGCTGATGGGAGGTTTGAGGAGCTGTTAGAAACCACGTGGCCCTCGTCTGATCTCACAGCTCGTCCTTGTTTGGCCTCAGCTGCATCAGAGCGCCACTTCTCCCCAGGTTCACCAGAGGAAACACCACTGCACAAAATGCTTTTCCTCCCAGCTGCTGCTCTGTGCTGTCTGTGTTCAGGTGAGTGTTTCCAGCCAATCAGGAGCCAACAAACTCAACCTTTAACAAACACTGTCACACTCACCTTCATCTGTGTGTCTGTTTCTCTACAGCGCTGGTTGCCATGGCAGCAGACCTGATTCAGGAAGATTTAACATTGACCAAGAAAGCTGGTGAAACAGTCTACTTCAGATGTGGAGGAACTAACCAGTGTGACAGGGATAATGTATACTGGCTCCAGAAGAAAGACACAGAAACATTCACAGTGATTCTAAATATTGACAAGAGTAACTGTAAAATAGATAAAGGGTACAATCATCCTCAGAAAGATGATTTCTTAGCTGTAAAAAAAACGAAAGGCTGTGAGTTGAAGATCCAGAAAGTTCAACTCTCACATTCAGCCACCTACTACTGCTCGTGTTGGAAAGATGGTTCCCACAGTGAGAAATGATCCCTGCAGCCTGAACAAAAACCTCCAGATGAACAGATGTCAAACAGTGTTTGTAACAGGAAGAGAGCAGTAAACCACAGCCCAGGTTCACATATTTCACCTCCATCTCAGCCAGAGTCACTAACAAACTGAGCTGAGGACAATTTTCTTGTGTTGCTGCTGTCAGTGTTTTTTTAATATTATATTTATTTATATGTTTATTATGTATTTCAGCAGGTTGTCTGTTGTTCCACACAGTGAGAACAAAGGATGAATACAGAACACATGTATACGTCTTTGACCTTCTGCTGCAATAAAGTTCATTCCTCCCTCACAATGCTAATCTGCTCTAAATGCCAAAACTTCTTGTTGCTCCTTCAGCAGATTTCATGATATAATATCACTTACGTAAATTATTGGTGTAGATTTGAGTGATTACAGAAGGGACATGTCGCTACCAATGTCAAGGTGCTGCTGAATTGTCCCTACCAACATTTTCACTGATCTCAAACATCTTTTTATTTTAAGTTGACATAATGTTAACGGTGAGATCTCTGCAGAGTTTCCAGGTTTGTGTGTTTTCTGCAAAAAGTGGGTTATTATGATAAAGAGTGAGAAAACATGATATGGGGGATCCCTGACCTGATGATCTGGCAACCCAACTTCAAGCTGTTTTACACATTGTTGACTAGCTGCAGCTCGGCAGCAGCAGCAGCAGAGTCAGTGATGAATGAATGAGTGAATCTGAAGCAGTTAGTATTTATAGTTTAAATGTTTTAAACATAACAGAATATGTCTTCACTGGACGAATATAAGATCATCTGATACTATATTTAAATTTCAAGTGTTAGGTATTGTTAGCTAATTTGTGATTGTTGCTCAGACATGTCATTTTAATAAACAACTTCATTACTGTTATAAGTCCTCCCAAAATAATATGAAGACATCAAGTCGTTTTTATAGAAGAACCAAAGTGTCAGTAAAAACTGAGCTTAGCTTACAAGAATGTTCTGTAATCAATCCAAACATTAATCTTCTTTGAAATTAGTGGGATAAATTTTTCATATTTAACCTCATCTTTCCACTTTTCCATGAGTTATTATTGCATATGTGTCGATAAGACATGAAAATGATTTATAAGATAAGTAGCCAAAGCTTGTTCAACTGATCTGTTTGTGACTGTCATCATTTCATTATGAAAATCCACAGCACAGAGACACACAGACAGGTGAGCTGCAGGTTCTCAGGTGAGCTCTGATGTCACAGTGAAATATCTTTCCATAAATTCAGGGGCTGATGAAAAATAAAACGTTTTTGAGATGATCCAAAGATAGGTTTGAGTGTTGCTCTGTCATTAAACTCTTGAGTCTTGTCGCCCAAATCGACAAACTGAAAGAAGGACGAAGATGAGATTTGAAAACTTTAAAGCAGATAGTTGGTTTTAACAGAGCACATTACCTAACAGTTATTGTGACAACCTTTCATATGTCAATTTATTCAAATGTTAACTTTAGTCTCTGTTTAATACCAATAAAATAAAATGTAAAAAAAGAAAAATTAACAATCAAAGTCTATTTTCCGGCAAGTCAGAAAATACATGTTCAATTAAAGATGCAAGCAGCGTTGGTCAGGACCTCGCACTCTGGCCCGTCGGGATCAGATCATTTTGCTTTTTAAAAATGAGGGATATTTCTTACAAGTGTGGTGTGCTTTTATTTTGAAAGTTTGATTGACATGTGTACTGTCAGGTGTGTAGAGACAATAAGTAACTGCAGCTGGACACAGAAAAATACTCATATATTTGAATGGAGAGTGTGAGCGAACCCACACCTTTTTGAACATTTACTGCTTCCACATAGTTTTAGATACAAACTTCATTTGTAATTTAAATGAGTCACAAGACTTTGACCTACAAATCTTGAATTTACATGTGTTTTCTATCTTTTACTGTTTTTGAGATATTAGAGTGTGAGTTTTAAAGTCTTTTCTTGCTTCTCCTGTGATTTTATAATGAGTGTGTATTGCAGAATATTTCACAGCACTGAGGGAGTGACATCACCAGGAGCAGTTGGAGAGGAGGATTTTAAAGTATGCCTCTTGTGAAATCTCCTCATAAATCCCATGACTTTGGCCAAATCTTACATTAAAAATCATATTTTAGTAGGAAATTTCGTGGTGAATCCATTGATACAGGTTTGAAAGTGGTCAGACTTATAGTTTAGACGTCAGAAGCCTCTGTTTGACACAAAGTTCATGCCCATAGATTGCCTCCCCATTGTTTTACATTGTAAGGGTGATGTGGCACTGCAAATTTCAGGGCTTATAAAATCCAAACTGTTCGAGTTATTACAAAGTTTTTAACAACTTTTTTTCAGCACAGTATCATCATTCATCATTTTTTTTTTTTTTTTTTACTTGAATTTCAGTATCTGAGCAGCTCTCTAGAGGCTCTGAATGTCTGTGGCTTCAAACATGTGCAACACTGATACAAAAAAAAGTATTTTATGTAAAACTCAGAAAACTCGTACTGTTGCATCATTTTTTTGTCACTTCACTTTCTGTTGGAAAAGGATGAATTTACATATACAGTAATACATGTTTTATTAAAAGTACACATACATATTCTTTTTATCATGTGAGAGTATTTATAACTTTCAATTCATTCAGAGTTGACTCATCAAAAACAGATTGTGACTGTGCAGCCAGGTCAACGTCTGACCATCACCTGTCAGGTCTCTTATTCTCTCAGCAGCTATTGGACAGCTTGGATCAGACAGTCTGCAGGGAAAGAACTGGAGTGGATTGGAAGTGCACGTGTTGGATACACCACAGCCGACAAAGATTCACTAAAGAACAAGTTCAGTATCGACTTAGACTCCTCCAGCAAAACAGTGACTCTAAACGGACAGAATGTGCAGCCTGAAGACACTGCTGTGTATTACTGTGCCAGAGACCCACAATAACACAAACCATCAGCAGACCTGAATAAAGACCCCTCAGTGCCTGAACACTTGTAACATGAAGCCACCAGAGGAAGAGCCCTCAGACCACTAATGATTTCAACACCAGTTCACTGTTACAGTAAAGAGAGAAACAGCCTTTAGATTTTTCTAAATGTTTGTCTTACTTTAATTTGGCAGCAACTGGCAGTTTCCATCTATGTAAAGACTTTGACATTATAATCACTGATACATGACACTCAGTGAAACTCAGTGAATTACACTCAGTAATTAGTCAAACTACAGAAAATTTTGCTTTCATCATCAGTCTAAGTGTGTTTGTCAGCAATTCAAATTCTTCTTTTGAGTTATTTTAATAAGGTGTGTACAGTATTGATCTCATCCAGCCAGACTCAATGGTTGTGCAGCCTGGACAGTCTTTGACCATCACCTGTCAGGTCTCTGGTTATTCTCTGACTGATAGCAGCTATGCAACAGGTTGGATCAGACAGCGTGAAAGAAAACCAATGGATTAGATTTTGAAGAAGTTCTTCACCACACAAACCTTTCTACTGGAAAGATGACATTAACAGGACAGAATCTGATCTGCAGCCTGAGGACACAACTGTTTATTTCTGTGCACATGTAAACTCTACAGTGATACAAACCACCAGCAGGCCAGAACAAATACCCTAAGTTCCCTCATTGTTGTGGATTTTCGGAGCTGATGCACTGGCAGTTGTCAGTTTGAAGAAGAGAAGACCAAACCAAACTTCGTATGATGATTCTGGGAAAACTTTAATGAAGAACCTTGCAAGGGAGAGCGACTCAAGGGACACCTCCTGTTCGTACGGTGTCCCCAAACTCGTCTGACCCACACAGTCCAAAACCAGCCTTTAAGCCAATCATAGAAACTAGTTCGTCAGTTCCGAATCATAAACCTATGACCTAAATCTGTATCTTTGGTTTGTCTTGTTGCGTCTGATGATGACCTGCATTCTGGCCTTGGTTCGCCTGTGAGGCTCCTGGTTTATTAAACAACATGTGTTATCTTCTGTTTGAGAGAACAGAGGAGTACAGCTTGACATTCTGTTGTCCTGGTCAGTTATGGAATATCCATAACAATCCCCTCTTATTGATCAAAAGATCAATACAAATTACCAATTTATGACTGGACTGGTGGACTGTAAGGGCACAAACAGAGTAGAAACAACATCCGCACAACAGATAACAATTCTCACACAAAAGTAATACAAGAATCAACAATTGCATTGAACAAAATCAAAAGTAAAATCATCAAAACACATAATCATTTAAACACATAATGCAATAACAATAAAAGCAAACAATCAGTAAATTAGATAAAAAACCCCTCTTATGTACCCCTTTAAAACAACTGTCATGTGACCCATGAGTTCTGTCTTCCAACCACCAGGGGCAGTAGTGAGGCAAATCCTCAAAGAAGATCTCCTAGAACACCAAAGCGTTAAAGGAGGTCATTGACAGAGGTCACCAGTCACATGCGCAAACAACCTAAGACAAGACACTTCCTGCCTCTTACTAGATGAAATCCTAGCAACTTAAAGGGGAGTCATACAAACATTTGATTACATCATAACAATAAAACAAATCAATCACAAAGTGAAGTCTTCAACCCATGCACTTTGCGTACAGTAGAGGGCCATCACCATGGAGAGGTTACTAGCACATACGATGCATGGTGATGTGGAATCCATCCTCCTGGAGTGATCCTCTTCATTTTCATCAATTTTCAAACACACATTTCAAAAATAATTAAACATTCAATCACATTAATGAAAAACATATAAGATGACTAGATATTTAGGAGATTAATCATTAACACTACTCTATTTCTACAACTTTTCTCAAACTAAAAATGCATAAGATTAATAATCACATCATTAAAGAATCAAAAAATTATTCTAAGATGTCACCTGTAAATAGAAAATGATATGTTTCTTCAACTTTATGAAGTACAAACAAACATAACTCTATTCAATTTAGCACGGTGTGAGTGATTTATACCAAGAAAGCTTTTAGAAACATTAAACCTACAGATTTTGAGTTTCCTCCTCCTCATCTGAAATGATACCTGGGTGAAAACGCCTCATCCAGTCCTGGAAAGTTTCAAAATCATAATACCTCAAACCTGTGTGATTATGATCTGCAGTGTTTCCAGTGACATGCACCTGGGCTGCTTGGAGTACAGACCCTGTGGTCTTTTTCACTACCAGCTTGATTATCAAACCTACACATGAGCAGAGGAGGATGAAAAGGAAGACAGCAACAGCAAGAGTGGTCAGGAACCTGACCAATCCGGACCCCCATGACCCAAAGACACCTGAAAAATCACCAAGGTTAAAACCATGACTATCATGAAATTCTTTGATACCCAGTGCTGTGTCATGTGCCATGTCCATGACGTCAGCAGTTGCATCAGAGATGTAGGAACAACATTCAGAGCCTATGAGCTTACAAGTTCCTCCTTGAGCCGCTAACAGGAGATCAAGAGCCATGCGATTCTGTAGAGCTACTGTTTTGACTTCCTGCAACTCTTTGTGTTCGGCTAACATAGCTCTGCTTGAGGCATTAAGATGATTTTCTAGGAATTTGGAGAGAGATGAGAGCTCTTGCTGGGACACATACACACCATACCAAGGGAGAAGGAAGCTGGCTACTTTCTGAGTTGATGAGATTTCTCTCTTGTATATGTGTAACGGTGGATACAGTGAAGCTATCTCAGTAGATTCTACTTCTCTGATTAGGGGAATTAAGTACGCCAAATAACAGACACCGCGTGAGTCTTCATACGGCACGCACCGATAGGCCCTGTCACCACAAACTAGATACACTCTCTCAGGCAGTGGGGACTGTTTAAGAGTGACATCTACCACAGTGTTACAGCTACTTTGTCCTAAGTCTTCATGTCCCTTCCCTATCCCTCTGAAACATAAAGAAACATTTTGTAGCTCATGAGTGAAGACAGGGGGAAGATAAGTTGAGCAGTCACGCTGAGGTCTTTGCTCGTTTTGTTGTGGCGCCGAACAGTTGCGTAACTGAATCTTGACTGGCCCTATGGATAAGGTGCCAGCCCATGGTTGCACATAAACTAGAGCTTCAGCCATAGCAGTGGTTGTATATGGTTGGGGAACACACACTTGATTTTCAGAAGGTTTTGAACAGTTAGTTTGAGCTAGAGCAACCTGAACTCTGTACTCAAAGCCTAGTTTCACATATCTTTGTATGTGAATGATGCGGAGAAGAGTGGTGAAATTAAATCCGCTTGGCAGATATTTGTCATTTACCGTTCTTGCAACGTATAGAGCAATATCTGTATTTTGTGATGACTTAACATCCACAGGATATGTTGGAGTATAGCAATCGTCTGCTTCTTCTCTAAATCTTGAAGCAAGATCATTCCAATTGAACGTCTCATAATCAGCTTTGGTGAATGGAATTGGATTAGACATTGGAGAATGTATTGAAGCTGGCATATTTTGACATAGCCAACACTTACTGAGATTACGATCACGCGCATAATCAAGCATAAGACTAAGGGCTGAATTTTCTTTTCGCACTACTGGTTGCTGAGCGCTACGCAGTAATTTGTTTTGCACCCTTGGTTCAGATTTAGTTGGAGCAATTGTGTTAGTGGATGCAAAGTAACCACTCCAGGGGTAATCATCATTCTCCATGAACTTACAGCTTACCAGTTCTCCCCCCTTCTCCTGGAAATTTGCACTCCAAGATCTACAATCAGGAGAACCTCTCAGTTGCTGTCTGGTGAAACACCACAATTCCAGAGGTCTGCTTAGTGGTCTAACAAGTGAAAACGTTACCTTCGTCGACGTGGATGAACTCTGCTTCGTCTCAAACAGTGTTTTATCATATGTAGACCACCGCCATCTACCTCGAGAAAAAGTAACTGGATATGCAATATTACAATCATTCATTTTACATCTGTCAATAGGACATTTAAAAACAATAGAATTCACAATTCGTTTAACTCGGGAGAGAGCTGGTAAAATATGTCCATCAGTCTTTTCTGACTCTTTTTCTTCAGACTCTCTCATTGCAGCATTGTCAATGTATCTCACTGTTTTGTCAGGACTTACAGTGTTGTAGAGTCCCAATGGGCTCATTGATTTGTCCGTATGTCCAAGATCTGGCTCTTGGTCTGCATTTTCTGGATCATTCTGCAAAGGGCGCCCCTGTCCATGGGGCACTGGGTTCATGGCACCGACTGTGTCATGAGAAGGAAAGCCTTTCCGCTCTCCTTCGCCTGGAATCAGAGAGACTCCTGTCTCTCTCTCATTTGGACCGACTTGACCTGTCCCCTGCCCGAACCTACTAAACAGGAGAGAAAAAAGGAGTAACCATCCGGTTACCTGCCAGGGCTCTGCTCTCCTCCGCCAGTGGTTGGGGGGGGCCAGTCTGCACCTTGTGGCGTGGATCCATTCTGCTCTGCCTTCGACCTTCAGGGCCGTCCTAGTAGTCAGCAGCACCTGGTATGGACCTTTCCACCTAGGAGACAAAGACACTTTTTCCAGAGATTTGATTAATACCAGGTCACCTTCTCGAAAGGAATGAATTGGTTCTTCCGATGGTTTGGGGAGTCTGTCAGCCACCTGTAAATGATACTTTCTCAAAATCTCTGTTAGTCTTTTCACATACTCAGTCATGAACTCATCCGTCCAAAGCAGAGTAGCTTTGTGTGGTGTCAGTGGGGGACTTGTCCCTGTGGACATTGGTCTTCCCATCAGCACCTCGTGAGGACTCAGTCCTGTAGTTGCACTTGGTGCACTCCGAATGGAGTACAGCACAATCGGCAGTGCATCAGGCCATTTCAGGCCTGTGGCTAGGACTGTTTTGGTCAATCTGTCTTTGATAGTTGCATTCATTCTCTCAACTTGACCTGAACTCTGTGGATGATAAGGAACATGTAACTGCCACTTAAATCCTAAGATTTCTGACAGTCCCTGAGTGATTTTTGACACAAAAGCTGGACCTCTGTCGCTATCTATTCCCTGCGGCACTCCGTACCTAGGGATTACCTCTTTTAGCAGACACTTTACAACTGTTCTTGCATCTTCTTTTTTCGTTGCAAAAGCTTCTACCCACTTCGAGAACCTGTCGGTTATGACTAGCAAGTATTTGAAGCCTTGTGAGCTTGGCATATGTACAAAATCTATTTGCATATTTACAAAAGGACCTGATGGGGGTTCTAAGTGGTCATGTTTCACTGTGCTATTCTTTTTTCTGGTCTGTTGACATATCATACAACTATCCACAAGTGTTTGTGAAACTTGAGTAATGCCTGGAGCAAACCACTGTGAGCGAATAACATCATTCATCACCCCTCTTCCAACATGCGCTGGACCATGCGTCACACGTGCCAGTACATGAAGGAGAGCTCGAGGGCAAACCGGTCGACCATCAGGGTGGAGCCACAAGCCAGACTCCGCGTCAACTTTACAACCTTTACGCAACCAAAGACTTCGCTCCCTGTCATCAGCGTGATTTTGCATTGTCACGACATCATTAGCGGAAGGAACTGGAATTGGATTGGTAGGTTGTGTGGAGGCACATTGAAGTACCAAAGAGGGAGAGGAAAGTGCCGCTTGTTTGGCTGCAGTGTCAGCCATTGCATTTCCTCGTGAAACAGGATCAGTTCCATTCGTGTGAGCAGCACATTTGATGATTGCAAGCTGAGATGGGCGCAAAATAGCATCTAACAGGTACATACATGCTCATCAGCTTTAACAGTGGAAATTGTGGCCCCACTATCTACCATCAACAGGCATTATTGGATCTTCTGAAGGATCTTTTGAAAGTCGAATTACAGCTGCTTGAATGGGAAATGTTTTTTCTGATCCTGCCCCTCTATGGCCTCCCTATGCTTGATTGTAATATTGTCCATGATTCACATTATCAACATGTGGAGGAGGTGGTAGTGGTTGTTGTTGTTGTTGTGGTAAAGCAAGGGGGGCTGTTTGTTGGAAATTCCTTGTTTGGTGATCCTGGAATGGGTAATTTTGCTTGTTCTGACGACGACCACTTCTACACTCATTAGCCCAATGTCCCGCTTTCCCACATTTGTGACACTTTCCCGGTTTTCGCTTGTTATTGTTTTTGAAATGCTGTTGTCCACCCCCCTGTCGCGCATGCTGTAACATTTGTTTTGGGAAGGAGGCAGATTTGTCTTCAGCAAAAACTTCACACCTATCTAGCGCCATCATTTTGTTTACCGTTGCTTTCCAGTCTTTGGTTTGCCAATTGGTGACAGACAATTTGTATGCAGCTGCAACATTTGGTTTTAGATTTTGCACAAAGGTTGTAACAACAAAATATTCATTTCCTTCTCGTCCTATTCCTGCATTGCTATCCCAAGTACGTGTAAATCTGTTAACAAACTCAGGTACAGTTTCATATGCATCTTGGACACAGTGAATTACTTTATTAAAGTCAGTGCGCTGTCGTGCACATTTTCTTATTGCTGTTTTTGCTTCTTCATTTAACCAGTCAATCATGGTTCTATGAGGAGGCCACTGGCCATCCTCTGTCCGAGCAGGGAAAAGAAATTCACCTTTGCACAAATCCCACTCCGTTCTGTATGAGCCAGCAAGTAATTGTTCAACATCAGGTATCAGACAGTTATACACAGAGCATACATATCTTAACCATCCCCAGTATTCATCTGGGTTTGTGGTCGGATTGGGGGCATTTTGTGTCATTCCAACTATCTCAGCAGGAGTCCATGGTTTGCAGACAGCTGTGTTGCCAACCATGATTTTTGGAGCATTTATTGAGGTGGATGTAATGTTTAGAGGGGGCTCTAAAATGTTAGTTTTCGATCTTGTATGTCTTTCCAGATGTGAATGTGTCATTCTAGTTGTACCTCGTCTCTGAGTTTTGCTACTTGCAGTGTGGGGTCGTCTCTGTGTCATCTTTGGCCTGACTGCAGGTTCTGTGTCGTCACTATGATCTGTGTCAGACTCCTCCCCCTTACCTCTGGCTCCTTGTAACTCAAGTTCTACCTCACTTTCTCCTGAGCTGTCCTGAGTGTCTATCTCTGTTTCTTCAGCAACGGCAGCTAAATGTCTTTTCTTTTCCTTTCTTTTCTGGCTTTTTACCTGTTTGAATGACAAATTAGCTTTCTTTTCTTTTTCTGCAGCTTTCCTAGCTTTTTCTTCGTCGGCTCTATCTTTCTTTTCCTGTTTAACTCTTTCCCTTTCTCTAGCAGCCTGACTGTCTCTTTCCCTTTCTCTAGCTGCTATCTGCTCTTCTCTATTTTCTACTTCAGTCTGTAGTCTTTGTCCCTCAACAGCTGCGGCTAGTAAGAGAAATTCATCGTCAGTCTTTGCTTGTTGTGAAATGGTTTGATCAGTCATGTTAGCAGCTGAAAAGGGGTTTGAAGGTGAAAGTTGTGGAAAAATTGAAATCATTGTTTTGTTTGTGTGTGACTCTTGCAAAGGCACTCCAGCTTTGGATACAATGGTCAACAAAGTTTGTGGAGAGGGAGCATCAGTTTGCCGTTTTGCCCAACCGTATATGATAGCTTTGGAAATGGCCTTCACATTCTCACCATGCCTCTGTTTAATTTTCATCATTTCTGTAGCTCTGGTTTGCAACTCTGCTTCCAACATAGGCAAGTGACATGCTGTCACACATTTAACACAGTTCTCCACTGCTGCTCTGAACTCATCAGAAAAACGATCAACTCTTTTTTCATCCAGACTCACTCCACACCTCTGACGAGCAACAGTTAACCACACATTTACACAATCTTTCATATACGCACTATCCCAAGATGGATTTCCAAAATCTGGGTTAACATTGTACTCAGCAATCTGAAGCTTATCTCTATCAAACGCTCCTTCGTATGGCCATTCGCCATCTGTCCACTGATTCATAAGGGAAGAAAATGGAAACACAAAAGTCCATCCTTTCAATCTACCAACAACTCCCGCCGGAGATTGTGGAGAAAACATCGCTCTATATTGTGCATCTGTGAGTGTGTGGGGGTTTGCTTCGGGAAGCTTATCAATGGCAGATTGACCTTTTACTTCTGAATTGGTGCGTTTGTTTCCTACTGAAACAGATTTGTTCTTTCTCTTGTGTTTTGGTGAATGAATTAATTTTGTAGTAGATTGTGTTCTACTCACTGCTTTAGACGTGTTGTTGCCCATTTTAACACATTTACATTAAAAACATCACACAAACAAACACATCAAACACAAAACAGACACATCAAAACTTTCCCAGCATCACCGAAGTTCTTTTTTTTACACCTCTCTTCCTGGTGCAATAGCAGTGATCTGAAGCCAAACCGACGAAGCAACTCTTCGTCTTGTGTACACTGTTTATTGTTTGAAAAAATTTTTACCGGCGCCCGACTCTAGGACTTAGAATCCCAAGTCTGAAAACATTTCTCACAGGACACAGAGTGGATGATCCCCGATCTTGGCTTAAACGAAATAGGCCAAATCCTACCCCGAAAACGTCTTTTCTATAGTTTAAACCTCAGGTGGGTCCCCCTGTGCCGGACGTAGCCCGAAGCTAGCCCAGAAATCCCAGCCACTTTTGTGGCACTGCAGGAGTTAAGACTCACTCAACTCTGCCTTTTTTTACCTCTTCACAACCACATGCTTTGCACCTGCTTATCACTGCACAGTTTCAACACATTTTCATGTGTTTAGATTCTTTAACCATCAGCTTTTTGCTTTTTTTTTTTTTTTTTTGTTCACTTTGTGACCACCTTTAAAGTGAAAGTGATGCACAGTTTCTTTGTGATTTCGTCAAACGCAGACATGGTAAGGCACAATAATAAAATAAAATTATGCACTTACCACGTCTTTGTTGTGTTGAAATCCTGTTCGTGACGCCAAATTGTTGTGGATTTTCGGAGCTGATGCACTGGCAGTTGTCAGTTTGAAGAAGAGAAGACCAAACCAAACTTCGTATGATGATTCTGGGAAAACTTTAATGAAGAACCTTGCAAGGGAGAGCGACTCAAGGGACACCTCCTGTTCGTACGGTGTCCCCAAACTCGTCTGACCCACACAGTCCAAAACCAGCCTTTAAGCCAATCATAGAAACTAGTTCGTCAGTTCCGAATCATAAACCTATGACCTAAATCTGTATCTTTGGTTTGTCTTGTTGCGTCTGATGATGACCTGCATTCTGGCCTTGGTTCGCCTGTGAGGCTCCTGGTTTATTAAACAACATGTGTTATCTTCTGTTTGAGAGAACAGAGGAGTACAGCTTGACATTCTGTTGTCCTGGTCAGTTATGGAATATCCATAACACTCATATCATTGATACATGATTACAACTTAACATGTACCATACAGACAGTCTTTCTGACTATTTTTGGGTCTATAACAAAACTTCAAAAGGTATAAATAAAAAAGTGCTCAAAGTCTCTGGATGTGATGTTGTATTCCACATGGAAGGACAAGTCATAACTTATAACAGATTGTTACATACTCCCCCCCCCTGCTGGATGGGATATGTATAGTCCTGTTACTGATCCTTTTGTTTGTGCTCTCTCTCCCAGGAGGCCTGAGTGGATAATTGAGGGGAGGGCCTATAAAGAGGGAACGAAGGGCTTGGACTCTCTTTCTCATCTTCCCAGCCTGATCAGCAGCAGCTTGTTTTTTTGTGTTTGTTCTGTTATGTTGTAGTTGCCTTTGGTAGTTTCTTGGTTTGGGTTGGTGAGTCCAGTAGTCTTTTTTTTCACAGCTTTATTTCTATCAGGTTTAGTTTTGTGGATTTAGGTCAGAGAGGAGAGCCCAGATACTACGGCCCTTTGTGGGCTGGTCTGGGTGTCTCCTCTTCTTTTTGTTAATTTTAGCTGGCTCACCAGCTTTTGTTACTTGGTTGTTGTTTTTGTTAATAAATTTGTTCAATCTTTGTGGGAAATCCTGAATTTTAATTATGTTGGGCCTTCTGTGGGCGAGCTGTTTGTCGAGGGTCGTAACACAGACTGCCAGTAAACGAGCCACTCCCTCCCCATGATACTCTGATGCAAATCTTCAGTGTGTGCAGTGTACTTCTGTCCTGCTGACTGGTCTTGTTGTTCTTGTGGAGCATCAGAGGTCACAACTCCAGCCTCAGGATGATGAATACACTCACTCTTCTGCTGGTTGCTCTCTCTCTGTCCTGTGAGTTCTCCTGCTTCTTGATGTTTTATCTTTTATCAGACAACATCAACTGATGGTCAGTCAGTGATACCAGAAAACTTCCCAGATGACTGTTTGTCTCACTTTCTTCCATGGTTCATCACTCCTTTCATCTCATCAGGTTGTACAGGTCAGAATACAGAGTCCATTCCTTCCAGTTCAGTAGTGAAAAAGCCTGGTGAGACTCTCAGTCTCTCCTGCAGGGGATCTGGCTTCACATTTAGCTGCTGCAGTATGAACTGGATCAGACAACCTGCAGGAAAAGCACTGGGATGGATGGGGCTCATTTATGGCGATGCAAGTGGAACTGAATATTCCAGCAGTGTGCAAGGATGAATAGAAATCACCAGAAATAACAGCAACAACATGGTGTATCTGAGACTGTCCAACTTAAAGCCGGAGGACTCTGCTGTGTATTACTGTGCCAAATACACACTGGTTAAAGTAAGCAGAGAGGCTTTACAAAAACTCCACAGATGATGTTTTTACAAAGACCCACAGGTGGCAGTAGAAGATATGATTTGGAATAAAACTACAATGATCAGACCTGATTATTTGGTTGTTTTTCTCATCCTGTCAATTAACTGGACAGGTAAGAACAAACGTTGTTTTTCTGACAAACCTGGTATAAAGATGTTATGGCTGCATGACAGTAGCTAATGAGCAGTTTAACTTTCTGTAGGTGCTGAGGGTCAAACACTGACTGAGTCTGAATCAGTGGTTAAAAGGTCTTGAGAATCTCACAGACTGATCTGCACATATTCAGGGTTCAGTAGCCATTACTGGGATGTTTGGATCAAACAGGCTGCTGGAAAAGGACTGGAGTGGGTTGCTACCATCAGTGAGACCAGTAGCTACATCTACTATTCTGAGTGAGTTAAAGGCTGGTTCACCATCTCCAGAGACAACAATGCAGAGCAGGTGATGAACAGTCTGAAGACTGAAGATTCTGCTGTTTATTATTGTGCTTGAAACTCACAGTGACACAGGAGGGAGCATCACTGTACAAAACTCATCATGTTAAACCAAGTCAATATTTTTCCCTTTGATTTTCACAGAATAAACTTCAGCTCAACATCATCAACACACTCAGAGAAATATAGTTTCAATAAAACTACTATAGTTATACATCTACTTGTGTAACTCTTGTATCTGTTACTTTTGCTGTATTAGCAATCAAATTTCAATTTTTAGACAATATATATTTGGAATATCTGTGTGTATTTGTTATGATATGTGTGCATGAATATTACTTCCCTGTACAATTAAACCTACAATTATGTTCAATTAACCATATGAATACATAAAAAACTTCGAGTTCCAGATATCTATTATGTTTAAATAATAATATATTTTTAATGTACAGTATGTAATAAAATACTTGCCCATAATGCAATTTCAGTTTTTGAACGACAGCCCATCCTTCTTTTATAGCCTGTCAGTATCCTTCTTTATCCAAAGTGAACTTCCTCAGAGTCTGCTATAAACACTTGATATCATGCTGTCAGTTGCAGCAGAAGAAGAGAAGCTCCCATCAGATCACCTTCAATACCAACCATGTTCTCTGTAGCTCTGCTGCTGCTGCTGGCTGCTGGATCCTGTGAGTCTGGATTCTGGATTTGTCATAGTCAGCAGTTCTTCTTTATTTTGATATTTTGTCACAAATATTTTCTTCTTTCAACAGGTGTGAAGTGTGAACAGTTGACACAGCCAGCCTCAGTGACTGTGCAGCCAGGTCAACGTCTGACCATCACCTGTCAGGTCTCTTATTCTGTTAGCAGCAATTACACAGCTTGGATCAGACAACCTGCAGGGAAAGAACTGGAGTGGATTGGAATGAGAGCTGGATCCACCACATACTACAAGGATTCACTAAAGAACAAATTCAATATCGACTTAGACTCTTCCAGCAAAACAGTGACTCTAAACGGACAGAATGTGCAGCCTGAAGACACTGCTGTGTATTACTGTGCCAAAGACCCACAATAACACAAACCATCAGCAGACCTGAACAAAAACCCCTCAGTGCCTGAACACTTGTAACATGAAGCCACCAGAGGAGGAGCCCTCAGACCACTAATGATTTCAACACCAGTTCACTGTTACAATAACAGGAAACAGTATTTAATCATATTTAACCACAAAAAGTAAAATAAATATAACATGACTTATTATAATATATAATTATAATAATATAAAATAATACAGTGGTGGCATTTACCAAAAGGTGTTCTCTCTTCCTGACTCACAATATTTATATTTCAAGTGGTGAATTTGTTGCAGCATTATTTCAGCTGACAACTACACTTTAAAAGTTCCTCATCTAACAAGAAATGAAACATAAACTTGCCTACTGGGGTTTTCTTTTGTCTAAAGTTCTGAATATGAATTATGAAAAGTTTGTGAGAGATAAGAGATAAAAGAAATAAAACAAAGTATAACACTATGAAAAACATTTTTTCAGGATTTACTTTTTTGTATTAAAACTTCATTATCATGTTGAAGCTTTTCAGTATTGCACATTTTAAAAAGTTCAATGCAGTTCTCTCTTTGCTGTGAGGAGGAGTCAATGCAAAACCTTGATGTCTTCCACCTCTACTTATCTGACTGCTGAGAGGATGACAGAGAACAGTGGACACACAGTTTAACATGATGGACTATAGGACAGGACTGCTGCTCTTAACTATCTGCTGGGCAGGTGAAGATCTTCACATATCTTGAGTTGAAGTTGTTGTTAAAAAGTTACCAGTTTAAATCAACTGATTATTTTCTTTTTTCTGTCTTGACAGGTGTTGATGGTCAGACTCTGACAGAATCTGAACCAGCAGTTAAAAAGCCTGGAGAATCCCACAAACTGACCTGTACAGCCTCTGGATTCACATTCAGCATCTACTCCATGCACTGGATCAGACAGGCTCCTGGAAAAGGACTGGAGTGGATTGCAGCTATCAGTAGTGGTGGTAGCAAATACTACTCTCAGTCAGTTCAAGGCCGGTTCACCATCTCCAGAGACAACAGCAGAGAGCAGCTGTATCTGCAGATGAACAGTCTGAAGACTGAAGATTCTGCTGTTTATTATTGTGCTCGAGACTCACAGTGACTGGAGTTGGTTGAGCAGCTGTACAAAATCCTACAGCACTCATCTTTACTGGGCTGATAGACCACAACTATCTCACTTGTTTTGTGTATTCAGCTGTATGGAAATAATTAAGTACAGTAATACAATACAGTATGTAAAGAATAAATACTGGACCATACACACACATGCACACACAGTGAGAACCGAATAGAAGTATTAGGTTATTGTTACTGTGGCTTTTAAATCTGCAATATCTAAACACACCACTGACATATCATCACCTCTTATTTTTATATGTTGAAATTAGCAACGAGTTGATTATTTACACATCCAGCAGTTATGGAGCAACATTATCATTCATTTGGAGTTGTGTGTGGCTTTTTACCTATTAAATGCTTGAGTATGTTCAGCAGCTAGTCGCTAAAGCTGAAAACAGATGCCTGTGTAACATATGCCTCTTGCATGTTACATTAAATACATTAGTTGTGCTTTAAATTGTCACTATGTCTGACAGCAAAATCTTTTAATATTGAGTATCATTTTGTCAGTAATTTTACCTTTATTTAATAGTTGTAAGGTGTACATATTTGTGTTATTTTCATTATTTTATCCTGTTATATATTTAATATTTAATACTTGGCTACATAGTATCCAAGGTAACGATGCAGCTGTAAAGCCCATCACCGGGGGAACAAGTCAGACCAGGCTTGTATCCCCCAGGAGAGTGTGTGACTGTTAAATGGAAACCTGTAAATATTAATGTATAGCTGACCTGAGATAGACTTTATTACTAATTATAATTATATTGACATTCAGAGTGATTATCTACGTGAACTGATTCATCTGTATCAATAGTGTGTTTGTGTAATCTGTAATATAGTGAGTTTTTGATCCTGGTCAAGGTTAGACTGTTGGCCCTGTAATTTGTTATTTAACGGTTATTAAGCTTCGTCACAGAAATAATTTATTAGTATTGTAAGTTTCTTTTGATTATGATTTTATTTATGTTAAATAGTTTTACTGAGACCGGGCTTGTATCCCCCAGATCCCGAAGTGCTTGTAAGCAATAAACAGACATCATTGAATCGACATCGGAGCTGCCTGGGTGTCTTCGTTGGAGTCAACTGATGTTACTAACTGTCAGCCGTTAGTCCACCGTCATCATCACAACACAACGCAGAGACTGTTGGCTGTCACTATTATCAGCGATATAAAGGAAACTTAACGGGGACATTATAAACTGTGAGGCTAATATAGTCCCCTGTTACACCTGCTGTGGATGAAATTGACGCTATGAGAATGGTGAGAGTGAACCAAAACAGTAAAGTTGCGGGCTGGACAGATAAACAATGAGCTGCAATAAATATATATAAATATAATATGAATTAATATTATAAATAAAGTCTAAGGGCTGCTTCAGAGTAACTGATAAGTCTCTATAATAGCTCCTCTAGGTATTGATTGTACACTTTCCCCCAGAGAGAAAAAAAATCAGAGGAAAGAATCAAATCAAATTAATGGACACATTATTTAAATAAAATGAATAAATAACCAAAAGTAGAAATTTAAATAAATATTACCTTTTCATAATAAAGCTTCCACCGTCTCTGCTTATTACTGGGAAGGAAGTTAAAACATCTATTTCTCTCCTCTGTGTAACCACACTTTATACAACTAAATATAACACTAAGGGAGAACTATACTTATTTATCTATATTGAAATTGTAGCATCACTAGAGCCAAGGACTAACTAGTGTTCTTTTAGACTCTTTAAGCAGAGAAAGGGTGCATACACTTTTATATTGTTTAATATGTAGCCAGAAAATTATGATTTTTTCCCCTGAAAGTCAGATATTAACTGAACCTGTACAATTGGTTACAGATTTGGACAACCCAGCGTACATTACTAGACCACCTGGTGGAGATAAGATCCTTGTTACAGACAGGAGAAGGTTTGAAGAAATTGTATGATATTATTTCAGAAATGATGGTTAAACAATCTGATAAAACATCTTCATTATCTCAAATATGCTCTTGTGAGCATATCAGGTGAAGCAGGTGAAGATCTTCACTGATCTTGAGTTGAAGTTGTTGTTAACTTGTCCAGGAAAGAATAAACAGAAAGAAACCATAATGCATGTAATGTAAAAACCTATAGTATGAAAGTATAAAATATGTTGTTCATTTATTTTTAACAAGAATTGATTTCATGGTGCTGTAGATACTTTAATGTTTTAATTAGTATTATGTCACAGTGTGTATTCCTATGACAAAAAAATCAATAATAATGTTATTTTTGTCTAAACTTTTATATTTATGAAAAAGACATGCAAGAGGTAACATTACCACATGCATTTCCCCTAATTATCTCCCAGTGGGTGAGATTAAGATTAATAAATACAAAACATAATGTCATCTCATGTTTTAGTGAAGTTATTTTGTGTCATGATAATTCAGTTGCAAGTGTTAAAAATATGTGTTTGTTGGGGGAAACTCTGATATCCAACAACACAAGTTGGTTGTAACTCAAACTTGCAACACAAAATTCAACTTTTGAAGAGAATTCTGATTAAGTACAATTTCAAATTTAGATGAACTAAATCAAAATTCATTTAGCTGGTGTTGCAATTCTTACATCATTGTTTTGTCTGTGAGGACGAGTCAGTTCAAAACTTGGTTGTCTTCCACCTTTACTGATCTGACTGCAGAGAGAGAGACAAACTGGTCACTGTAGTTTTCACTGATATTTGTTTTAATCAAGAAACAGAGTTTATGTTTCACATTGGACATTTTATTTTTATTGACTAAAGAAGAGGGTATTAATGACATCCATGTACTGAGGAGTTACATATTTTTGTTGTATTCTCATCAGTTTTCTTCACTTATATTCTTACTGGGGTTTTCTTTCCCCCTGACATCCTGAATGTTATGAGCACTTTGTGAGAAAAACAAAACAAAGCAAAATTTGTTCAAGAGGTACCTTTTCTATTAAAACTCAATGATAATGAGTATGGACTTTATATTAAAATTATTATTGCACATTTTAAAAAGTTCAATGCAATTCTCTGCTTGCTATGAGGAGGAGTCAATGCAAAACCTTGATGTCTTCCACCTCTACTTATCTGACTGCAGAGAGGATGACAGAGAACAGTGGACACACAGTTTAACATGATGGACTATAGGACAGGACTGCTGCTTTTAACTATCTGCTGGGCAGGTGAAGATCTTCACTGATCTTTATTTGACATATTTACATTTGTATTAGCAACTTGATGCATGTTAGGCTCTTTTTTCTGTCTTGACAGGTGTTGATGGTCAGACTCTGACAGAATCTGAACCAGCAGTTAAAAAGCCTGGAGAATCCCACCGATTGACCTGTATAACCTCTGGATTCACCTTCAGCAACCACTGGATGGGTTGGATTAGACAGGCTTCTGGAAAAGGACTGGAGTGGATTGCACTTATCAGTGATGGTGATAGCGACACATACTACTCTCAGTCAGTTCAAGGCCGGTTCACCATCTCCAGAGACGACAGCAGAGAGCAGCTGTATCTGCAGATGAACAGTCTGAAGACTGAAGATTCTGCTGGCTGGAGTTGGTTGAGCAGCTGTACAAAATCCTACAGTACTCATCTTCTGGGCTGCTAGCATTTAGTAATAGAGTATGTTTAATAATGAATTACAGCAACATTTGTCTCTGCATTACTTAAAGTTGTGTGTTCCTCAACAATATTTTTACTGACTGTGTGAATGTGTGTCTGTGCTGCTTGTTGCTGCTGTCAAACTTCAGATGAGCAGGTAGTGAAGCCCGTGGTGAGCGTGTACCCAGCAGCATCCAGAGCCCACCTGGAGGGGAAGAGCTCCCTGCTGTGTCTGGCCTCAGCCATGTCTCCTCCTCTGGTCCAGTTCTCCTGGAAAAGACAGAAGTAGAACGGCATGCTGGAGGATCTGCCCCCTGCTGAGGGAGAGCAGCTGGAGCTCAGAGAGCCGGGACGCACCGTTGCCATCAGGGTGGTTGATCGGGATGCTCTCTACACATATAAATACCGCTGCTACGTCAAGCACGAGGGGGGAACAGTGGAGGCCCAAACAGAACAAGGTAATGAAGGCTTGGTGACTGTGTTCAGCAGTGATTCAGCTTCATCTGCAGACGCTGTCAGAGAGAGCAGAGGAGCAGAGCACTGACATTTGTTTATGGCTTTTTTTCTGTTTCAGAGGTTTTTGCTCTTCCTCCACCAACACCAGCTCCACCAGCATCTCCAACACCAGCTCCATCAGCAGATCCACCAGCAGATCCACCAGCAGCTCTTGTCCCGTCTCAGTACCAGGTGAAGCTGCTCTGTGTGCTGTACACAGTGCTGATAGTGAAGAGTCTGGTGTACTGCTGTGGACTCTCTCTGCTGATGATCCTCAGAAACAATGGACCGTCCACCAACTGCACACATGCTGACTGACTGTTTTCTGCTCGCCTTTTCTCACCATCACATCTCATCAATTCATCTCATTTATCACTTTCATCAGTGTTCACAAATGTCACTTATGCTGTGTTGTGGTTGCTTGTAAATTTACGGTTAAGACACAGTTGTCTTAAAACTATAAATACACACACATACACATAAATACAGTATATTTACAGTTACTAAGTATAAATTCTGTAGAATATTAATATCTTGATGCTCTATTTTAATTCCAGTTTTAATCATGACTTGTATAATAGTGTAAAATGAAGCTAAAATATTAGCTACCTGGTAGATATTGAAGTGCTCATAGTATGTTTTCTTTCTTGTTTATTTTCTTTTTAATACATTACACATAACAGTTTCTGTCATTTATAATCATCCATGGTTTTATTGATTTCAGTTTGGATATGCAAATAATCTAAATAATCAGACACAGAATCCACTATATTGACCGAGTTTATTGATACCTACAAGTAATTTGACTCTTGTTGTGAGTAGATCTCAGTAAACTTTCACATAGTGCTAAAACAAGTGTACAGGTAGACACAAAGAAAAGTTTACAGATACTTGATTTTTATTTTTTTATGATAATTAAGGTGGAATATGTGAGAAAATTAACTTGGTTCACATCAACATATATGTATGTGTATATGTGCTCTTGTATTTTTGCTGAAAAAGAAACATTTCTTTGCTCTATTCATAAATACATCTGATGTTTATGTTGTTTTGTAAATATATATCATATATTAAAACATTAAAATCAGCTGTGTGAACATTGAGTCTAAACTCCATCTATGGTCTTCTCATTAGCGCAGTTTACATTATTAATCTTCTTATTGACATTGTGGGTGTATGTGATGTGCTGTGTGTAGCTGTGCTGTTAATTAGCCTCGAGCTAACTCTGGTCCAGTGCTTCTTTAATGTTTAAAACTGCAACATGTCCCAGTCAATAAATCAATCAATTATCAATTACATGCTTGTTTGTGTTTTGTATTCAATAAAAATATAAAAAATATGATTTAAGTTGGGTTCTTAGTATCAAAACCTACTTCATTCTTTAATGACTATAATGATGTATTTTTTATTATTATTATTATTAGGATGTTCAACAACTCAATATCAATTACAACCATTTTATTTTGATCTATTTGTTTAAACTTATTGAGTAATGTATTTGTGAACTCAGTACAGACTGTGGGACCTGAGCAGACTGCAGGAGTTTGAACGTCTCCCTTTATTTAATGATGTCAGTTTCTCAGCTCTGAGTTTAGGATTTCAGCTGCTTCTCTCACACATTAATAACACAGATTAAAACTGAGACAGCGAGCGCTGAATTCATACTGAAGTTCCTGGAACCATTCTTTAACCAGAGTTGATGGTTGTAACCGTCATTGTGTTAATAAAATGAAAAACCACAGTGAACAGTGTGGAGGCTGCTGAGCAGAAACCCACACGGCCCGTCTGCTGCAGGAAAGGAAGTGTTGATTCGCTGTCAACAGTTTTATATGAGTCCTAATAACCACCGAGAACAGATTCATACCTGCTGCTGTACACTCATGAACTTCCCTCCCTCTCATTTGTCATGTGGGTCTTTTCTCTTGTTGTCTGTAAACCTTTTTTCTACTGAGCCCTCCACCCACACAGTCAAACTGAGCCCATCCACCAACAAAGGCCGCACATCTGGAGGTCTTGTCACTTTTTCTTTTTTGGAGTTTTTAGCAAAGGTACACTTTACAGCAGGGGAGGAATGTAATAAAGTACAATTGTGAGGTATTTTACATGAGTATTTCCATTTTATGCTTCTTTATACGTCCACTCCACTACATTTCAGAGGGAGATATTTTACTTTCTACTCCACTATATTTATTTCACAGCTATAAGTACTAGTTACATTTCAGATTTAGATTTTACTAGTAAAGCTGATGATGTATTTTATATTTGAAATACCTTTAGATCACTTCATAGGGATTTATTTTCATTTTACATATAAGGGTTTTTTCAGTGTACAAAAAGCCACATTAAATCCCCTTTGACTCCATGTTTTAAAACAATACAACATGAAACATTTCAAGAGTGGTGAATACTTTTCACAGGCTCTGTATATATGTATATGATCAATGTAACAGTGTGTGGGGCCAATTTACATAAAGAGTACTTTTACTTTTGATACTTTAAGTACATTTAGCAAATAATACTTCTGTAATTTTGAAAGTAAAACTATTACTTGTAAAGTAGTATTTTATACTGTATTATTGCTACATTTACTTAAATAAACCAGTTCAATACTTCTTCCATCACTGCTTTACAGTTTACACTTGTCATTGCCGAGTGCTCATACATAAATGACAGAAGGGGCTGTTTGTCAGTATCCTCCAAATATAACACATATGAGTGTTTTCTGATCTGAACGTCGGATTTGTCAACTAAACTACCTTCAGTTGTCAGAAGATCATGGTCATGCAAATAAATTATTCTTACAGTAAAAGGACTTTTTAACCAAATAAACCCAGGAACTCATGAGCCCTGCACTGCTAGAGGCAAAATAATTATTGCCTTTACTCTTATTCTTCTTTTCATTTTTACATTTTTGGTATCATAAAATATTACACTTAGGATTTCTACAGTCAATAAAAGATAATAGAAGATTTTGCCGACATTTGCAACATTAATTTAAAAGTAAATTATAAATGTACTCAAGAAAGACTTCAGCAGCTTTTGGGCTCAGATTTCCAATTGTCCTTTGGGTAAAGTATTTGCAGAAATAACTGTCATCAGTTGGTTATCACCTCTATGTGAGGAGCTTTCTAGTGTGAAAACATTAAAGAGGTTTTTGGGAGAAAAACAACAGCATTTTCTGCTTTGACCAGCTGCTGATGTTGCTTGATTATACACGTCTGAAACTTTATTGTGTTATTGTCTGACTGTTTGTGTTCTTATGTTATTTGTGTATTTTCTTTTTAATACAAGTAAAGATGACTTGTTTGTCTCAGTGTGGTTTGTGTTCTGCTGCTCTGATTGATGATAACAAATGTAGGATGAATTTTTTTAAATGTTGCAGAGAGGAAGTGAATGTTAAAAATGTTCTTACAGTGTGAATTTAAACACTCTGCAGGTAAAAACCTCAATTTAGAAGAAGATGAAAGATTTCAGAAACACCACAATTTAAAAACTGGTTTGTTTTATTAACAAAAACAACTTCATAAGAGAAACTGATAATAAAACAAACAGCAACAATAAAGTAATACAACTATTAAATGTAAAATCTATGTTATTAAATTATATATATTAATTATGAAATGAGTACATGTAATTTTATAAAATATTAATAGTATTATTAATTTGGGTTTTGTTATTCAATGAATCATCAAGCATGAGGGGGGAACAGTGGAGGCCCAAACAGAACAAGGTAATGAAGGCTTGGTGACTGTGTTCAGCAGTGATTCAGCTTCATCTGGAGACGCTGTCAGAGAGAGCAGAGGAGCAGAGCACTGAGTTTGTTTCTTTTATCACGACCACCATCATTTCCTAACTTTAACCACGTGTTTATTATTGTTACCATGACGACACAGCTCCCCTCATCTTAAGGAGGAAGTCATTTTAAGCCAAACCATGATCTTTACCTAAACCTAACTAAACCTTAACCACAGGTTCTGATGTTTACTGTCCATATTCTAAGACAAATGGCTCCACTACAGCATTTACTATTAGAAATTTAATCCTTTATGTGATTCAAAATGTTAAACAACAATTGATTGACAGACAATCAAAAACTACGGCTCCTATGAAAATGTACCTGCATGGCAGCACAGGTACTAATGTCATCCTAACTTGGTTTAGTTCATAATACTCAACAAATCTCCTCAAATGTGAACTTTACAACTTTTGAACTTTAATTTTTTTATTTAACAAAACAGTAAAGTTGCAGCCGGACAGATAAACAATGAGCTGAAACTCACTATAAAGCTCCGTAAAGCCGAGAGGAGCTGCAGAGTCACTGATAATTTTCTGTAGGTTCATCACTACGAGCCACGACCAACACATTACACACTGACACATCATGGTTAATATAAAAATATTGATTATAGCAGCTTTAGGTTATTTGCACCATTACAGATGTCAGTTTGATTTTAAATGAGTTCTTAGTTGAGTTTAAATGTTGACCTGATGGTGGCGCTAGAGGAAAAGTCAGAGGATCAAAGTTATTATAATTCATCCTGAGGGGAACATGAATATTTCTACTAAATTACATGACAATCCATCCAATAGATGAAAAGATATTTCAGTCTGGACCAAACATGTCAACCTGCTGGTGGCGCTAGATTCAAAGTTAGAATCAATCAAGTCAAATAAATAATTGAATCCTCTGGGGACCGTGAACGTCTGCACAACATTTCATGAACAATCCATCCGTCCTTTGATCCACAATCAGATCCAATGGATCTGCACTTAAGTGGTGGACCGACCAACCGACTGACATTAGCATCCATATAGTCACACTGCTAATGTGGCTAAAATCAAATAAAAGAAGAGACAGTCATGTTGATATGAACATTAGAGAAACACATCATGGAGATGAAATATGATACTGGTTCATAATTTGGATTCGTTCACCTCAGCTGACACATTCAACAGCAGACAGGTTTTTGTCACAGTCTCATTCACTGTGAGCGACTGGATCTTTGGCTCTGGAACTAAACTGTATGTAACAGGTAAGACTAAACTTTCATTTTCCTTCAGTTGTTTTATTGAACAAGTTGAAAATGTGTTTTTAGTTTTAGTTTCTGCTGCTTCAGGCTTTACATGTTAGTTTTTTCATATTTAGTAGAGAATTCTTGATGCAGCCATTCTTCCATAAAACTAATCAATAACTCCTGAAAAGAGCTTCAAATCTCACTGCACACCACAAGTTCTTCTTTATTTATGCATCACATCAAAGTTTGTTTACAGCCAAAAAGTCTGATATCAGTAATGTTACAAATAAACAGTATTTAATAATCTCACTGATTCAGCAGCAGCTCCTGTTTATTAAAAACAAGATGATATATGATGTGAAACATCATTTAATAAATGTTCCTAAATGTCATTTTAGAAGCAAATAGTGATAAATATATTGTGTGTTAAATATACAGTATATATTTGTAAATGGTAAAATGTATCTCATGATAATTGTGTGTTTATGATGATAAATATGTCTTTTAGTGGAAGATAAATTAATGCATGAAGGCAAACTCATGTTAAATGTGTGATGAAGCTAAATATAATTTATAGATAAAATGTATAATTGTATATCTTAATCCATATTTAATATAAATCATATTGGTTTATGAAATCAACATGATGTCAAATATAAAATGTAAAAAATATTTTAGAAAGTGTTTGATAGAAAATATAATGAATCAGATAATTTACATGTTGTCATTTAATTAAGAATATATATTATTATATTATATTTTATTTACATATCTGAACATGTTGTGGTAATTGTGTTTTATATAAAAGCTAAAACTCTTTAAAAAGTTGTTAAAAGTATTGATGTATTGTGTGTCTGATTAGAGTAAAGTATATGCTGGTAAATATACTTCATATAAACACTATAATAATTTAAAAATGTAAAATAAATATAATATATTTTAACCAAGTAATAAAACTATACTTTAAATTTTATTAAGACAAACGTCATCATATTATATTATATTATATTATATTATATTATATTATATTACATTATATTATATTAAATTATATTATATTATATTATATTAGACGTATCTGAACATGGTAGTCGTGGTGGTGGTAATATTGTTTTAAGTAAAAGATCAAACTCATGTGAAAATTATTTATTGACTTTTATTAATTAAAGTATATGTTGGTAAATATATTTTACATAAAACACTATAATCACTAGCAAATGTATTTTATATGAGGCTGTTATGTCATGATATATTTTATACTTTATAAACTTTATTATATTAGTAACTAATGTTGTGGTAATTATTGATAAAGTGGTAAATGATGTTTGAATCTTTATATATGACATATGATGAGCTTCCATGATGCTTTAGTTTGATATGATTATTGATACAGTGTCCAGTAGATGATGTTTGTGGTGTATTGATGAGTAGTTTAGTGATCATGTAGTTTCCAGGATCAGACTGAATGCAGTGCAGTGCTGTAAGCTGCTGTTGACTGTGTGAATGTGTGTCTGTGCTGCTTGTTGCTGCTGTCAAACTTCAGTTGAGCAGGTAGTGAAGCCCGTGGTGAGCGTGTACCCAGCAGCATCCAGAGCCCACCTGGAGGGGAAGAGCTCCCTGCTGTGTCTGGCCTCAGGCATGTCTCCTCCTCTGGTCCAGTTCTCCTGGAAAAGACAGAAGAAGAACGGCACGCTGGAGAATCTGCCCCGTGATGAGGGAGAGCGGCTGGAGCTCAGAGAGCCGGGACGCACCGTCGCCATCCTGCTGCTCCATCAGCAAGAGAACAGCACATATAAATACCGCTGCTCCGTCAAGCACGTGGGGGGAACAGTGGAGGCCCAAACAGAACAAGGTAATGAAGGCTTGGTGACTGTGTTCAGCAGTGATTCAGCTTCATCTGGAGACGCTGTCAGAGAGAGCAGAGGAGCAGAGCACTGACATTTCTCACTGCAACTCCAAACATTTGACTCCTTTTGTGTTTCAGAGCTTCCAGCTCCAGCAGCCTCCTGTCCTCCAGAGAGAGAGCCAGCAGACCTGCCAGCTCTGCAGCAAGCTGACTGTAAGATCACCTGCTGCCTCTCTGCATGCTCTGACAGCTCCAATGTCCTGCTGCAGTTAGGGCTGCATATCAGTCTGTTCACTTTCTGCTCATCATTGAAGGATTTAAACATACACTCCCTGATTCTGTTAGAGTGTCCCACAGCACAACAAGTCCCACTGAGAGAGCTTTCACTTCACAGGCTGACAAATAACACCTTTTGGGGGCGCTATACTCAGTTTTAGGCCTCCAGGGTGATAGAACAAGTTTAGGGAGTATATCTTAAAGCTCCACTCATCAATAGTTTTATATTAAGAATGAATCTAATGACTAAATGAGCTTTTTAGCCTCTTTTAGCTCCTAGTTGTGGTTTTGCAGCACATTTCCTGTCTGCTTCAGTCTCAGTGTTTCCAGCAGCAGCAGCTGTTTCCTGATAAACCCACTGTACACTACCTGCTCAGCAGCAAACAGCAGACAGACCATAATATGTCAGAGAGGAGTTTGTTAGCTTGTTGTGGAGTTCTTCTGCCCCCAAGTGGTGAAAACTTCAAATCTATAGTAACCTGTGTGTTTTTAAACAGTATTTGGACTTTGCTTTTTATCCTTCAGTGATTTTAATTGTTATAAATTGTAGTTAGTTGTGGATTCAAAAGTTATTTTAAGTTGAAAACAGGAAATCAAATCCTGTTTGGGGCCCCTAAAAAGCTGGGTCCGGCCCTGACTTGTTGTATTTAATAAGGGCCTTTGAGCTGTCAGTCAAACTGTAGTCGACCCCTGTCTTCATGTAAAGCTGGTCGTCCCGTCTGGAAAAGTCCAAGTTCTACTGAAGAAAATGTGATGATATTGTGATGAAATGTCCACAGTTGAACAGACTGAAACAGTGTGGAGAGAAGACTGACCTGTGTGTGTGTGTGTGTGTGTGTGTGTGTGTGTGTGTGTGTGTGTGTGTGTGTGTGTGTGTGTGTCAGTGTCCTTCCAGTCTCAGTGCCAGGTGAAGCTGCTCTGTGTGCTGTACACAGTGCTGATAGTGAAGAGTCTGGTGTACTGCTGTGGACTCTCTCTGCTGATGATCCTCAGAAACAAGGGACCGTCCACCAACTGCACACATGCTGACTGACTGTTTTCTGCTCGCCTTTTCTCACCATCACATCTCATCAATTCATCTCATTTATCACTTTGATCAGTGTTCACAAATGTCACTTATGACGTGTTGTGGTTGGTTTTACATTTTCTCTCTTTATGCACAAGTTAGATACAGTTGTGCTGAATATATAAATACATATATACACATATATATTTACAAATTAAACCTTAACAGTTACTTTTTTAGCTCAGGTTTGTTTTGTTTCCTACTTTTAATGTTGACTTGTATTGTACAAAAAATAAAAATAAACATAGAAAATATAATTTAGTTTTTAGTGTTTTTCAAACCTTTATTACATTTATTATTTTTTGTTTAATACATTCTGCAAAGTTAGATTTGTCTTTTTAAATCATAACTTTGATATTCTTAATAAACTGTAACATCACAGTGTCTGTGTTTTATGAAGTTCTTTGTTTTTGTTGATTTTCCTTCAAAATAGGGTTCAAATTTGTGTCTCTGAACTGATTTTAATGTGTTATGCCCCAAAATATACAGTATATTTGCAAATAACACCTGAACAGTTACTAATTATATAATTTTATTGCAGTGTTATAATGCTCTAGTTTATTCCCAATTAATAGTAACTTCTCAATGAACAATAAAAAAAACATATAATTAAATAAGATCTATGGTTAAATATTTTACACCTTTAATGTTTTATTTAGTTGATTATCTTGTTGTTGTAATTTATCATACAATTGTCATTTTTAAATGTGATCACTTCAATAATCTGTCTAGTTATTTGCAAATTGGTTGAATTTTCTTTTATTATTGATTTTCTAATATTAGAATTACATTTGAATATATTTAACTAAAATGGAAGGAGTCTCTGTCTGTCTGTATGTATGTGTGTCCTTCGATTTTCTCTACAACAGTTCATCCGATCGACTTCACACTTGTCTGGTGTTTTGCTGAGGACACAATGAAGTGCAGCATCGAGTGTGAAGTTGTTTGGATGAGCGGTTCTCGAGAAGTCTGCAAGCAGCAACACCAGAGGCCAAGTAATCAACTCATTCATAACAGACATATTTTGAACAAGCACTGCACTAGTACAAATTAATATTAGAATATCAGAATTAAAAGCAACTTTAAAAAATAAAGATCTTAATGAATCTGAGAACAGACATTTTTTAAAACCTTTTTTAGTTAAAAGCACGTGAAATTGAACTTTGATTTATAAACTGATATTCAGTAGCAGATAATATTGTGAAATTTTATTAAAGATATTGGATTATACAGAATGGCGGTAAAAAAGCTTCATTCATTAGACTACAAATAGCCTCTAAATGATTGTAACTGTAACACAAATATTCAGATCAGACTAAAATGATGTATGTTACGCAAAATATTTACAGTGGAAAAACATATTTGGATCATATTTAAGTAATATTTAGTCTAAATATCTTATATACTTTATTTTATATATTCATATTGTATATAGAATGTATATGTCAAATAATCGGGCTATTTAACTGCAGGGCGCAACATGTGGAAAAATGAATGACACTAAAATAACAAAAAAAGAATGAAAAATGATGAAATTACATCCAGCTGTTTTTTCCTACAGAGGTGAAAAGTAAATAAGTACATTTACTCAGTTAATGTACTCAAGTACAGTTTTACAGTACTTGTATTTAACTTGAGTTTTTCCATTTCAAACTACTTTAAACCTCTACTACACAACACTTCAGAGGAAAATATTGTATTTTTGTTGCTGTAGTTACTTTTGAGATTAATATTTTAAATTTAAATTAAAAAAATATATATATAGTAACTTAAAAAATACAATAAATCAGTAAAGCAGTGTGTAGTTGTGTCTCCTCATGTTGCAGATGGGTTGTTATCAGTTCCACCAAAGAGACATGTAGACGACACCCGACTTTAAACTCTTCTGAACCCTCCGGTGGCTTCGTCTTCACAAACTAAACCCTCAGAACTTTATTTCTAATTCTAGTAGAGATCACAAAGCTTCCAAAAATACCAAATCTGTCAATTTGAGGAAATGTGTCTAAACTCAGTGTTAAAAGAGAACGTCAATGAATGCATGATACCATCAGATGATGCAGGAAATTCAATTTATTTATTAAACTGAAATGTAAAACCACACAGCAGCAGCAGCAGCCTTATCTGTCCGCCGCAGGGGCTGATGGGAGGTTTGAGGAGCTGTTAGAAACCACGTGGCCCTCGTCTGATCTCACAGCTCGTCCTTGTTTGGCCTCAGCTGCATCAGAGCGCCACTTCTCCCCAGGTTCACCAGAGGAAACACCACTGCACAAAATGCTTTTCCTCCCAGCTGCTGCTCTGTGCTGTCTGTGTTCAGGTGAGTGTTTCCAGCCAATCAGGAGCCAACAAACTCAACCTTTAACAAACACTGTCACACTGACCTTCATCTGTGTGTCTGTTTCTCTACAGCGCTGGTTGCCATGGCAGCAGAGCTGATTCAGGATGATTTAACATTGACCAGGAGAGCTGGTAAAAAAGTTTCCTTCAGCTGTGGAGGAACTAACCAGTGTGACAGTAGTTACCCATATGTATACTGGTACCAGAAGATAGACACAGAAACATTCACAAGGATTCTGAGTATTGATATGTCGAATGGTAATGAATATAAAGGTTTCAATCATCCTCAGAAAAATGATTTCTCAGGAGTAAAAAATGAAAACGTCTATGAGTTGAAGATCCAGACAGTTAAACTCTTACATTCAGCCACCTACTACTGCTCGTGTTGGAAAGATGGTTCCCACAGTGAGAAATGATCCCTGCAGCCTGAACAAAAACCTCCAGATGAACAGATGTCAAACAGTGTTTGTGACAGGAAGAGAGCAGTAAACCACAGCCCAGGTTCACATATTTCACCTCCATCTCAGCCAGAGTCACAAACAAACTGAGCTGAGGACAATTTTCTTGTTTTGCTGCTGACAGTTTTTTTAATATTATATTTATTTATATGTTTATTATGTATTTCAGCAGGTTGTCTGTTGTTCCACACAGTGAGAACAAAGGATGAATACAGAACACATGGATGCTTCTTTGACCTTCTGCTGCAATAAAGTTCATTCCTCCCTCACAATGCTAATCTGCTCTAAATGCCAAAACGTCCTGTTGCTCCTTCACAATAAAAACCTTCTGCTCTTCCCTACACATCTGTCAGCAGATTTCATGATATAATATCACTTACGTAAATTATTGGTGTAGATTTGAGTGATTACAGAAGGGACATGTTGCTACCAATGTCAAGGTGCTGCTGAATTGTCCCTACTAACATTTTCACAGATCTCAAACATCTTTTTATTTTAAGTTGACATAATGTTAACGGTGAGATCTCTGCAGAGTTTCCAGGTTTGTGTGTTTTCTGCAAAAAGTGAATTATTATGATGAAGAGTGAGACAACATGATATGGGGGATCCCTGACCTGATGATCTGGCAACACAACTTCAAGCTGTTTTACACATTGTTGACAAGCTGCAGCTCGGCAGCAGCAGCAGCAGAGTCAGTGATGAATGAACGGTGGTGAATCTGAAGCGGTTAGTATTTATAGTTTAAATGTTTTAAACATAACAGAATATGAAAATGTCTTCACTGGACAAAACTAAGATCATCTGATCATTGTTTTTAAAGAAGAACCAAAGTGTCAGTAAAAATCAAGAGCAGTTATTATTGCATATGTGTCAATAAGACATGAACATTTTTCATAAGGTAAAGTAGCCAAAGCTTGTTCAACTGATCTGTTTGTGACAGTCATCATTTCATTATGAAAATCCACAGCACAGAGACACAGACAGGTGAGCTACAGGTTCTCAGGTGAGCTCTGATGTCACAGTGAAATATCTTGCCGTAAGTCCAGGGTTTGAAAGGCAAGTCAGAAAGTCAAGGTACATATTACATAACACATATTCAATAAAGTCAACATTTTGCAGTCAGGCTCTTTATGTGTGCACACATGTATGAATATGAAAGAGAAAAGTGAGATAGAGAGTAAGTGCACATACACAACTATTTTGGCCAAACAACCCCTAAATGTTAGAGGCCAAATCTGTGATTTATGTCCCTAACTGGTTCTGGTCAGGTTTCCTGCTGTGAGCAGTGGGACCTTTGGTTTAGTCTGTCCATCAAATCAAATCACTGATACAGAGCAAAATGACTGTTGGCCAGATCAGATTTCTATAAAATGTTCCTGTTCATGATCCCTTGAGTGTGAATTCTAACATTTATGGTGACCTCCTGACCTTTCCATTAGCACCTCCATCAGGACAAAAGTTCCTCTAGATGGACCATTGGGAACAATTTCATTTCAGTATGTTGCTCAAAGACACTTTGACATGAATATGAACAGGACTGAACCACCAACCCTGCGATCAATGGAGGACCATTGAGTTCACCAAAAAATATTAGAGGGTTTGGCCACAACCTGCTTTTCATTCAACAATAAAAAGCAGGTCGTGTTAGTTTTTACCTAACTCTGTTTTATTTTAAGTATTTTACAGATATGATTAATGAGATATCATTTTAGTTCATTTGTGTTTTTTGAATGGGAGCCGAAGGTTGGTCTGGGTCGTGTACGGTGGGATGATGCGGTCAAGGAGAGGGATGAAGGGGGTCGATGGTGTGGGGATGACCGACCAAATGGAATCACAATGAGGCTAGAGCGTCTAGGAACCCGGGGGTCGATACTCAGAGTGGGGGACATGTCTCGTGAGCTTTCTGCTTCGTCATCCCCCTGTGATTCCTAGAATAGGACAAGAAGAATTACTTATGCAGAAGTATGAAACCCTAACAAGCATGTCTTTGATGGTGGGAGGAAACCAGAGTACCTGGCGGAAACCCATGCAAACACCGAAAGGACATGCAAACTCCACACAGAAAGGACCTGGGACAGCCAGTGTTTGAAGCCAGGACCTTCTTGCTGTGAGGCATAAGTGTTAAACACTGAGCCACTGTGATGGCCATCGAGAGGGGAGAGAGGAGGAAAAAAGAGTTTGGGCAGGGAGGGCCGTGAGAACTGAGATGAATGGGAGAGAAAGGTGTTAGACAAGCCTATATAGGTATGCACGGATGATTGAATTAGTGAGGCGCAGGTGATTGAACTTAGTGAGAGAGAGGGGCGTGGTCTTGTTCCTGAACCTTTATTATAATAATAACTCCATGATTTGATTTTCTTCCCACAGCAACCACTGTACTAAAGTTCCTAGCAAACATCTGTTCCATTCTATATTGACAGTGGAAGAGAAATTGATCATTGCGGTCTCTTGTTTCCCGGAGCTGTACAATTCATCATTGTTTGTTTGCCGTGACACAAACATAACTAGCCAATAATGCTTTATTCCGTAGGCTACTCGGCCAACGATGTGACATTTTTATTTTTTAATTAACATAAATATAGACTAGGCACATTTGTCTTACTAAATAATACACAGTGGAAACATAAAAAAATGTATATCTTATCATCCCTGTCAAGTTCACGACCAGCCTGCGAAATAGATTTGAACTACAAAATTCAAACTTGATATGGCCACAACCAACATGATGTCTACAGTGTTAAATGACCTGCTCCCTGCCGGTGACTGCTAGGGGGCTGGCAGTGAGCAGACAGTGACCAGAGCGCCTACTGCTGCTCGTGAATCTCTTGATGTGAGGGTCCAGTAACTAGTAGCCTTTGCATGAATGTGAACAGGTTGGTCTTTTCAGCCCTAACTCTAACCCAAACACTTCAGGCCTTCCTCCAAGCCTGTAGTAATGCTGTAGACTGTCAGCAGTATTGTAATCTCTGAAAGTGACTCATTTTGGTCACTATTTCCACTAAAAGAAGAAACAAACAAACAAACAAAAAGCTTAAATTGTATATCTTGGGCCTTCAAAGTGCTCTCTGAAACTAGACCTGGGATGGTTTGAGTCAATTAAATGAGAAAATCAAAACTTTGTCGTAAGAGGTAAACCAAATACATCTTGGGAAAGGTCTCCAACTGGAGAGTAACATATGTCAGTATGAAGATTCTACATGGCTCCTGCTGTGAAATACTGACCTTTGAACAGTGACCTCAATGAATGTTTGAAGGCTTATAATTCAGGAACAAAATGGGCTGTAGACATGAAACCAATTGTTATAGAGAGCTTTTGACCTCAGCTACCATGTGAGTATAGTCAACAATTGGGGGTGCTGTCAAATATGGGTAAAACATGGTTAAAATTAAGTTTCAACTATTTAACAATTAGATATTTAATATCTGATTACACAAATGTGTTTATCATCCTCTTAAACTCCTCAATGTACTCTCAATTCAGTATTTACACCTTCCAGTTCAAGGAAAAATACTAATATTTTTTCAAAAACTACAATTCCTCAGAGCTGCCCCATGCAGCTTGATACAAATCAGCACCACAGTTGTGGTTCTTCCAGGTTGCAAAGTCGGGTTATAAAATATGGCCATAAAAAGATATATCTACTGAATTTATCAAATATCTAGCAAAGCTGAAATAGTAATTACACTGTATCTGGATGATCTAAGTTAAGAAAAAGTAACGATGTTGGTTTATTGCAGATATTTTAGGTACACTGTAAGAAATGGCTGTGAAATCCACAGTAATTTGCTGTATTTCTGCATGGTTAATTGCTGTAAATATTTTTACATTATAGTACTGTGTATTAGGCCTACAGAGACAGTAATCATAATGATACTGTAGAAATCACAGTAGTGAACACACTACTGTAGAAAATCACAGTAACTATTTAAGTACTGTAGAAAATCTCAGTAACGATATGTTGCTGTAAAAAAATCACAGTAACTATTATGTTACTGTTGAAAGTCACGGTAACTATTTTAGTGCTGTAGAAAATCTCAGTAGCCATATTTTACCGTAGAAAATCACTGTAACCATTATGTTACTGTAAGAAATCACACTAACTGTATGTTACTGTAGGAAAACCACAATAACAATTTAAGTACTGTAGAAAATCTCAGTAGCTATATATTACTGTGGAAAATCACAGTAGCGATATGTTACTGTTTAAAATCACAGTAACCATATCTTGGGACTGGCAGTAGTGCGTTTGGTTATTAGCAATAATTCATAATTATCATAGATAATTATGAATTATTCTTAATTATCATAGATAATTATGAATTATGAAAATAAGATATTGTTAACCTTAATCAATAATTCGGGCACCAACTGTTGGATCTGTGAAGAACACAGTTGATTATTTTCAATAATTATCAATTATCAAGGATAGTTAACTAATTATGACAATTAATAGAATTATTAATATGAATTAACAAATACGGGGCACCACCCGGAAACCGGGACCAATAACCAAACAAGGGAGTCTCATAAAAGGAGTTCACCTAGAATGTTAATATCTGAGAGATATCAACATTCAAGGGTGAACAAAGAAGGGTGAATTCGAGCTCTGACTCCTTCAATCAGCCACTTTTCACAATGTTACACACAATAATGACAGAAGAACTTCTTTAAAGATATAATAGTGTTTATTAAACTTAGCAAAATTAACAAAGTTAACAAATGCTTCATTCAATAAACAACTATTCTTAAATCTAATCCTACCAAACAAAACACAAACAGCTATGTACAGGGTTGGATACATGCAGGGGAATGCGTGTGTGTGCACGTGTGCGACAAGAATGCGACGGGGCCTGACGTGATGACGTCGTCGGTCTGCGACGCGGACGTGACTATGAAAGGAAGTCACGTCGTGCGAGAACCGGATGGCATAAATATGGTGGTGTCTTGGTTAGACAGAAGCAAGATGGCGCCGTCTAGTGGTCGGCGTCTTTCATTCACCCACTTCTGTGAAAAACACACGTGTCTGATGGCGGATAAGGAAAGACAAAGCAAAGTTTTGTCCGATGTTATCTGACCATCAGATGTGCAAAACATGCCGGTGCGTGTATGTGTGTGTGTGTGTGTGCGCGTGTAGGTGTTAGTCAGAAGAGAGAGGGAAGAAGGAGAGAAAACGATCGTGAGAGGAAGAGAAGCGGTTCCTTTGTCCACAGACAGCGTGTGTATGGACGGCAGTCTGTGACGCATGTTGTCTGGTTTCTGATCGACAAAGCAACTTACTTCCTGACTCACGATGGCACAAACACAGCGGTAGTCCCGAGCGGGACAAACACAAAACAGTCTAGCGTGGTGAACAGAACTAAACAGGCAGCAAACTTAAAATACTCCTGAGAGTAAACAGAGAAAAATGGACTCGGCGGTCCATCAACAACACAACAAACAATAGCAATAAAGCTAAAAGCTAAATGCTAAACAACAGCAACTGATGCTGATAAGAACACACAATTAACACTGCCTCTGCCCAGACTTATGCCTCTTACTTGGTCGCTTCAGAAAGCGAGCAGGCTGTGTGTGTAGTCCGTCTTTATGTCAGGCTTTGTCCTGGGCTCGGATGCAGACGGTGGCCGTTCTCGCACGGTCGGTGAAAAGCACGGCAGCTGGCTCTCAGTGGCGTGGCGGAAAGAACAGCAGAGTTGACTCGGTGAAGAAGTTTCTTCCTTCTCAAGGGAATTTGAGGACGCTGGTTGCAGCAGCGGTCTCTCTCGGATCCGGAATGTGTTCGGGTGAACAGCAGCAGCAGTTACCCCTAGCTCAGTGACATGGGAAAGGCATGTGCTTCAGGGCATGTTCAGTTTTCAAAGGGGCGGTGATGTCATGGCTGCGTCCGCCGTGCAGGAGCGTCTCCACCAATGAGACTGTATGTTGACTGTTCCCTGCTGAGGTGTGAAAATTGCAAAGCATCCTTGGAAATGGAGTTTGCAGTGGACTCCCATTGTCTGTAAGCAGCATTTTGGCGCTATTCCTTTGTCTCAGGGGAAACAAAGGAAAAAGCACCTCGTGGTCAGGCCCCACAGGTTACATGTAGGCCCTCTCTGTGTGACCTCATGGTTTGAGGCCCAACACATATGTTACTATAGAAAATTACAGTAACTATTTTAGTATTGTAGAAAATCAAAGTAACCATTATGTTACAGTAGAAAATCACAGTAACTATTTTGGTACTGTAGAAAATCACAGTAACCATATGTTACGATAGAAAATCACTGTTGGGCCTTGGCTACAACTTTGGCTATCAGCAATAATTAATGATTATCAAGATAATTATTAATTACTAAAATCAATAAAATTATTAATAAGAATTAATAATGACGGGGCACCACCCTGGAGTCAGGGAAAAAGATAGCCAATTCAGTCTCGAAGTGTACTAATCTTTCAATTTGGAACTTTGAGTAATAATTAACTTAATAAGTATAAACAACATTACCACATCAATAGCTAATCAAGGTTGAAGGATTTTGAAGTTCTTTACAGAGCAGAGTTTGGCAAAACTCATTCTTGTGCAACAACAGATAACAGGTATATCCAATAGCATTTATTGAACAAAGGGTAAAAGGAAAACACACAATATTAATCTAGCTAAGTGTACCTATATACAAGTGTAAGTGTGTGCGTATGTGTGTGTGTGTGTGTGTGTGTACTGTAGAAAGCCACAGTAACCTTATGTTGCTGTAGAAAATCACAGTAACCATTATGTTACTGTAGAAAATCACAGTAACCATATGTTACAGTAGAACATCACTGTAACCATTATGTTGCTGTAAGAAATCACAGTAACCATATGTTACTGTAGAAAATCACAGTAATATTGATACTGCTGCAGACATCATTATGTTACTCTATTTGAGGTAGCAGCTTTCCCTTTTGTAAAGAAAATAACTAACTAACTAATAACTAACTAACCAGACATTATACCAAGCTAGTTTTTGTAGTTAAATTATTCACATCGATTTCTGGCTGCTCTGAAGTGTGCTAACATTCTTATGTTAGCTAGTGGTCTGTTAGCTAAGAGAAATCCATAGTTAACCTGACACGCCTTAATGTTACAGATATTAGCTTTACATATTCTGCCTCATAACACATGTGAGAGCACTGTAACATGTATTTAGCCTGTGTCACCCCCTGGCTAACTCAACACTGTTATACATGTTCACTGTGAAAACATCACCCTGTTTTTCTCATCCGTATACAGTACAGTACATGTTTTTTACAGAAATACGACAGATCATAAAAGACTATTTTTCCAAGTTTTTTCTTGCAAATTTGTAACTTTAATCTCCAAGAATTTGTGAGATTTTTCTCCCAAATTTAAGACTCAGAATATTATATTATAATATATTTTTTTCTCAGAATATTACCCTCCCTCCCTGAGCTCTTTTTTAACCCTGCTTAATATACTGTTGTAGTTTTATGATCTTTTATGATTTTCTCTGGATCTGTGTATGAAAGGTGCTACATAAATGAAGTTCACTCATTCATTCATTCATTCATTCATTCATTCATTCATTCATCCATTTATTAATTCATTCATTTCTGACAGAGTGACAGTTTCCTGACCCCAGTGGTTGATAAGGCTTTTCCGTCAAAGCTCCAGTAGATGTATTATTATAACACACTGGCTGTTACCAACAGTAAACACAAGTTATCAACAAGGACCAAAATCTAAAGGATTCTAACTTCAAATGACAGTCTGAGGATAAAGTACAAGTCAGGAAGAGTATTTTGATTCTTATGGAGGACACTTTTGACTATTGCAGGCTACAGAGCGGCTGAATTTCACATCCCATATTTATGTTATTTTTCTATTTTTTCACAGCTACTGATCCCGATGTAAAATCATATTTTATTAAACTGACAGACAACATGTGTCATGTATTGGACTGATTAGAAATGTAGCAGGATCCCGCCTCTCTCTATGTCAGTAGGCTGAAATAAAGAAAAATACAACAAAAGAAGAGACAGTCATGTTGATATGAACATTAGAGAAACACATCATGGAGATGAAATATGATACTGGTTAATAATTTGGATTTATTCGCCTCAGCTGACACATTCAACAGCAGACAGGTTTTTGTCACAGTGTGTTTCACTGTGAACGTCATGATCTTTGGCTCTGGAACTAAACTGTTTGTAACAGGTAAGACTAAACGTTCATTTTCCTTCAGTTGTTTTATTGCACAAGTTTTTAAGTTTATTTTCTGTTGCTTGAGGATTTACACATTGATTTCCATAATAATTAGAGAATTCATTGTGCAACCATTCTATCATTAAATAAGCATCAGAAAGGAGTTTTTCTTCATATGTTTCTTGGAAACTAAAATCTTTAAACTCTTCCAAATACTCAGAGAAACTCAGCACTGATATTTTAATTTCATTCTGTATTCTCATCAGCTGCTGTTCAATGAAACTTCTTCTCTCTCTCCTGAAAGAAAATAAATTCTAGATGAATGATTGTGGAAGATTTTCCTGCTCTGATCATCTGTTGACTTTTTATACACAATCTTGAGATAATTTAAGTAAATTTCATTGATGAGCAGGATTCTTCAGTCTCATACAGATTCAGAGTTGATTTCATTAAGCTCTCAGTCTCAGTCCGTCATTTCATTTACTACATTTCAATGAAAACTACAATCACTAATTTCATCAACATGGACAGAAAGTACAAAGTATGAACACAGATTTAATGTCAGCAAATTAGGACTTATATATTGTATTTTATTATGGATATATTATGGTCTATGGTGTTATGGTATATATGGAGGTAAATATGTTGTTTTTTATAAGATATAGTTACTATGATATAAAATGCAGCTTGACTAATGTTAAAAAATTGGACGGCCATACCAACATCTATATTTGTTATTTTAAGTATTATTATAAAAAAATTGTGACCAAAGTGTGAAATAAGTAGGATATTTTACAGCTGAAAACTTGTTAGTGCTGTCTGGTGGACAAACTATGTATTACTGGATTATCTTTGTCATCTTTGTTGTGTTATTTCTGGTTATTTATCTGCAGACATGTATGTGGTGATACCAGTTTATATATATGTGTGTGTGTTTTTAATGTGTTTGTTTTATTTTATTTCATTATTATTTCATTCTCTTACTATTTGTTTTGTTTTTTATTGTATTCTCTTTAATTGTAAATGTGTTGGGACCATGCTGCATGGTGATTCTGCACTTTAAAGAAAACTGATTGATACACTTATGTATCAATATACTGTACTTATGTATTGCTGTGCATATGTATAGTTTTTCAATCTCATGTATGATGAAGCATGGCATAAAGTTTAGTGATATATATCATAAAATATAGCAGACACAATTTATACCTATTTTATGATGAAGGTTAATATTCTGCATTCTACAAATGTAATTTTATTATATTTTATATGACATTGTTTTTCATGAATTATATGTAAAAATTTAAATAATAATGAACAGAACTTTTTATTGTCATCTTTCCATTTTTTCTTGAACTTCTATCTAGATGAAGATATATATGAAAATATGTATCAGTGTAGATGATGTTTGCGGTGTATTGATGAGTAGTTTAGTGATCATGTAGTTTCCAGGATCAGACTGAATGCAGTGCAGTGCTGTAAGCTGCTGTTGACTGTGTGAATGTGTGTTTGTGCTGCTTGTTGCTGCTGTCAAACTTCAGTTGAGCGGGTAGTGAAGCCCGTGGTGAGCGTGTACCCAGCAGCATCCAGAGCCCACCTGGAGGGGAAGAGCTCCCTGCTGTGTCTGGCCTCAGCCATGTCTCCTCCTGTGGTCCAGTTCTCCTGGAAAAGACAGAAGAACGGCCAGCTGGAGGATCTGCCCCCTGCTGCGGGAGAGCGGTTGGAGCTCAGAGAGCCGGGACGCACTGCCTCCATCCTGCTGCTCCATCAGCAAGAGAGGAGCACATATAAATACCGCTGCTCCGTCAAGCACGAAGGGGGCACAGTGAGGGCCCAAACAGAACAAGGTAATGAAGGCTTGGTGACTGTGTTCAGCAGTGATTCGGCTTCATCTGGAGACGGTGTCAGAGAGGGCAGAGGAGCAGAGCACTGACTAATTTGTTTTTAACTTTTTTCTGTTTCAGATCTTTCTACTCTTCCTTCACCAACAACAGCTCCAACTGCAACTCCAACATCAGCTTCAACAGCAACTCCACCAGCAGTTCCATCAGCATCTCCGACACCAGCTCCATCAGCAGATCCACCAGCAGCTCTTGTCCCGTCTCAGTACCAGGTGAAGCTGCTCTGTGTGCTGTACACAGTGCTGATAGTGAAGAGTCTGGTGTACTGCTGTGGACTCTCTCTGCTGATGATCCTCAGAAACAAGGGACCGTCCACCAATTGCACACATGCTGACTGACTGTTTTCTGCTCGCCTTTTCTCACCATCACATCTCATCAATTCATCTCATTTATCACTTTCATCAGTGTTCACAAATGTCACTTATGACGTGTTGTGGTTGGTTGTAAATTTACGTTTAAGACACAGTTGTCTTAAAACTATAAATACACACACAAACACATAAATACAGTATATTTGCAGTTACTAAGTATAAATTCTGTAGAATATTAATATCTTGTTGCTCTATTTTAATTCCACTTTTAATCATGACTTGTATAATAATGTAAAATGTAGTTGAATCATTAGCTACCTGGTAGATATTTAAGTGCTTACAGTATTTTTTCTTTCTTGTGTATTTTCTTTTTAATACATTATACAGAGGGTGGCAGGTTTGTCAAAGTCATTCAGAGAAACATTCTCAATAAACTGAAACATCACAGTTTCTGTCTTTTATAATCATCCATGTTTTTATTGATCTCAGTTTGGCTTCAAATAATCTAAATAATCAGACACAGAATCCACTATATTGACCGAGTTTATTGATACCTACAAGTAATTTGACTCTTGTCGTCAGTAGATCTCAGTAAACTTTCACATAGTGCTAAAAACAAGTGTACAGGAAGATACAAAGAAAAGCTTACAGATATTTAATTTTTATTTTTTTATGATAATCAAGGTGGAATATGTGAGAAAATGAACTTGGTTCACATCAACATATGTGTATGTGTATATGTGCACTTGTATTTTTGCTGAAAAAGAAACATTTCTTTGCTCTATTCATAAATACATCTGATGTTTATGTTGTTTTGTAAATATATATCATATATTAAAAAATTAAAAATTCTACTTAAGACCAATCAGCTGTGTGAATATTGAGTCTAAACTCCATCTAGGGTCTTCTCATTAGTGCAGGTAGTCTTGCTTTTAATTTGACAAGTTTACATTATTAATCTTCTTATTGACATTGTGGGTGTATGTGATGTGCTGTGTGTAGCTGTGCTGTTAATTAGCCTCGAGCTAACTCTGGTCCAGTGCTTCTTTAATGTTTAAAACTGCAACATGTCCCAGTCAATAAACCAATCAATTATCAATTACATGCTTGTTTGTGTTTTGTATTCAATAAAAATATAAAAATATGATTTAAGTTGGGTTCTTTGTATCAAAATCGACTTCATTCTTTATAATGACTCTACTTTCTTTTCTATGAGTCATGTATTTTTTATTATTATTATTATTAGGATGTTCAACAACTCAATATCAATTACAACCATTTTATTTTGATCTATTTGTTTAAACTTATTGAGTAATGTATTTGTGAACTCAGTACAGACTGTGGGACCTGAGCAGACTGCAGGAGTTTGAACGTCTCCCTTTATTTAATGATGTCAGTTTCTCAGCTCTGAGTTTAGGATTTCAGCTGCTTCTCTCACACATTAATAACACAGATTAAAACTGAGACAGCGAGCGCTGAATTCATACTGAAGTTCCTGGAACCATTCTTTAACCAGAGTCGATGGTTGTAACCGTCATTGTGTTAATAAAATGAAAAACCACAGCGAACAGTGTGGAGGCTGCTGAGCAGAAACCCACACGGCCCGTCTGCTGCAGGAAAGGAAGTGTTGATTCGCTGTCAACAGTTTTATATGAGTCCTAATAACCGCCGAGAACAGATTCATACCTGCTGCTGTACACTCATGAACTTCCCTCCCTCTCATTTGTCATGTGGGTCTTTTCTCTTGTTGTCTGTAAACCTTTTTTCCACTGAGCCCTCCACCCACACAGTCAAACTGAGCCCAGCCACCAACAAAGGCCACACATCTGGAGGTCTTGTCACTTTTTCTTTTTTGGAGTTTTTAGCAAAGGTGCACTTTACAGCAGGGGAGGAATGTAATAAAGAACAATTGTGAGGTATTTTACATGAGTATTTCTATTTTATGCTTCTTTATACGTCCACTCCACTACATTTCAGAGGGAGATATTTTACTTTCTACTCCACTACATTTACTTCACAGCTATAAGTACTAGTTACTTTTCAGATTTAGATTTTACCAGTAAAGCTGATGATGTATTTTATATTTGAAGTACATTTAGATCACTTCATAGGGATTTATTTTCATTTTACATATAAGGGTTTTTTCAGTGTACAAAAAGCCACATTAAATCCCCTTTGACTCCATGTTTTAAAACAATACAACATGAAACATTTCAAGAGTGGTGAATACTTTTCACAGGCTCTGTATATATGTATATGATCAATGTAACAGTGTGTGAGGCCAATTTACATAAAGAGTACTTTTACTTTTGATACTTTAAGTACATTTAGCAAATAATACTTCTGTAATTTTGAAAGTAAAACCATTACTAGTAAAGTAGTATTTTATACTGTATTATTGCTACATTTACTTAAGTAAACAAGTTCAATATTTCTTCCATCACTGCTTTACAGTTTACACTTGTCATTGTCGAGTGCTCAGACATAAATGACAGAAGGGGCTGTTTGTCAGTATCCTCCAAATATAACACATATGAGTGTTTTCTGATCTGAACGTCGGATTTGTCAACTAAACTACCTTCAGTTGTCAGAAGATCATGGTCATGCAAATAAGTTATTCTTAAAGTAAAATAACTTTTTAACCGAATAAACCCAGGAACTCATGAGCCCTGCACTGCTAGAGGCAAAAATAATTATTGCCTTTATTATTATTCTTCTTTTCATTTTTACATTTTTGGCATCATTAAATATTACACTTAGGATTTCTACAGTCAATAAAAGATACTAGAAGATTTTGCTGATGTTTGCAACATTAATTTTAAAGTAAATAATAAATGTACTCAAGAAAGACTTCAGCAGCTTTTGGGCTCAGATTTCCAATTGTCCTTTGGGTAAAGTATTTGCAGAAATAACTGTCATCAGTTGGTTATCACCTCTATGTGAGGAGCTTTCTAGTGTGAAAACATTAAAGAGGTTTTTGGGAGAAAAACAACAGCATTTTCTGCTTTGACCAGCTGCTGATGTTGCTTGATTATACACATTTGAAACTTTATTGTGTTATTGTCTGACTGTTTGTGTTCTTATATTATTTGTGTATTTTCTTTTTAATACAAGTAAAGATGACTTGTTTGTCTCAGTGTGGTTTGTGTTCTGCTGCTCTGATTGATGATAACAAATGTAGGATGTATTTTTTTAAATGTTGCAGAGAGGAAGTGAATGTTAAAAATGTTCTTACAGTGTGAATTTAAACACTCTGCAGGTAAAAACCTCAATTTAGAAGAAGATGAAAGATTTCAGAAACACCACAATTTAAAAACTGGTTTGTTTTATTAACAAAAACAACTTCATAAGAGAAACTGATAATAAAACAAACAGCAACGACAAAGTAATACAACTATTAAATGTAAAATCTATGTTATTAAATTATATGTATTAATTATTAAATTAGTACATGTAATTTTATAAAATATGAATAGTATTATTTTAGTATTATTATTAATAGTTTTGTTATTCAATGAATCATCAAGCACGAAGGGGGAACAGTGGAGGCCCAAACAGAACAAGGTAATGAAGGCTTGGTGACTGTGTTCAGCAGTGATTCAGCTTCATCTGGAGACGCTGTCAGAGAGAGCAGAGGAGCAGAGCACTGACATTTCTCACTGCAACTCCAAACATTTGACTCCTTTTGTGTTTCAGAGCTTCCAGCTCCAGCAGCCTCCTGTCCTCCAGAGAGAGAGCCAGCAGACCTGCCAGCTCTGCAGCAAGCTGACTGTAAGATCACCTGCTACCTCTCTGCATGCTCTGACAGCTCCAATGTCCTGCTGCAGTTAGGGCTGCATATCAGTCTGTTCACTTTCTGCTCATCATTGAAGGATTTAAACATACACTCCCTGATTCTGTTAGAGTGTCCCACAGCACAACAAGTCCCACTGAGAGAGCTTTCACTTCACAGGCTGACAAATAACACCTTTTGGGGGCGCTATACTCAGTTTTAGGCCTCCAGGGTGATAGAACAAGTTTAGGGAGTATATCTTAAAGCTCCACTAATCAATAGTTTTATATTAAGAATGAATCTAATGACTAAATTAGCTTTTTAGCCTCTTTTAGCTCCTAGTTGTGGTTTTGCAGCACATTTCCTGTCTGCTTCAGTCTCAGTGTTTCCAGCAGCAGCAGCTGTTTCCTGATAAACCCACTGTACACTACCTGCCCAGCAGCAAACAGCAGACAGACCATAATATGTCAGGGAAGAGTTTGTTAGCTTGTTGTGGAGTTCTTCTGCCCCCAAGTGGTAAAAACTTCAAATCTATAGTAACCTGTGTGTTTTTAAACAGTATTTGGACTTTGCTTTTTATCCTTCAGTGATTTTAATTGTTATAAATTGTAGTTATATTGTTTTTAATATGTTCTACAACATGTTATACAATTGTCATTTTCAAGTGTGATAATCTCAATAATCTGTCTAGTTACTTGGAAATAAACTGCATTTTGTCTTGCTGTAGATTTTGTAATATTATAATTAGAATTGAATTTATCTAACTAACATGGAAGGAGTCTCTGTCTGTCTCTTTGTACATACACATATATATGATATATTTACTCTTTATACACATTTGGGGCCATGAAAACAAAAGTTTGAAGAGACTAGTAGTAGTAGAAGCAATGTGTTGTTGCAGCCACATGAGGGCAGCAGTGTAAAGGTTTTATTACTGACAGCTCAGCACAGAGCAGATAGAGGTAATATAATATAAAGTGGAGAATGAGATGTAAACTACAGCTTTAAAGTCTAATAAAATGCTGGAACAATATAAAGAATATATAATATAATTTGTAAAATATATTATAAATATTATATAATAAAAAGGGAGAGAGTTACTTTTGGTTTTGCTCCTGAAAACAGCTGAACATGTAGACTGGTGCAGGTTGTATTTGGTACCAACCTTTTATTTAATCATCATGAACAAATATTCAGTTATTTACAAATAAGCTGAATTTTGTCTTATTGTAGAGTTTGTAATATTAGAATAATAATTGAATATTATACACAAATTAACAATATTAGATTTAAAAGAACTCTGAAATAAAAACTGAATCTGAAAAACACATTTTTGAATACCAATTTCTTTCTATTTAAGCATATGAAGCTGAAAATTTAAAACTTATTATTCTTTTTCATTAAGATTATAAGAAAAGCTTCCAAAAAAACCAAATCTGTCAGGATGAAATTTGAGGAAATGTGTCTAAACTCAGTGTTAAAAGAGAGCGTCAATGAATGCATGATACCATCAGATGATGCAGGAAATTCAATTCATTTATTAAAGTGGATTAAATAAATATAAGGGGAACATTTAAAGGCTAAAATCACAGTTCAGGAGGAGCTTTGTGGATTTGTAGTTTTTTTTATTTTCATCACATCTGTTCTACAAACAACAGTGAACAATCTGTGTTGCTAAATTCACCACCAACCTGAACGTGTTTGTGGTTCCATTAATGTTTTTGTGTTTTGTTGTGTCCCAGATTTTTGATCTGCTGCCAGATTCAAATCAAGATGAAGAAAGTGAAAGTGAAGCACACAGAGAAACAGAGACGTGGAGGAAAACATATGATTAAAAAATAAGAGTCAAATCATTTTAAAAACCAGTTGAGATAATATCAGTCCGTCTCTGCTCTCCATCACTTTCACTGTTAAACTAATATGAGTTTGTGTTTCTGCTTCTTTTAATTGCAGCTGTAATGATTGTAAATATTTGAATAGAGCTGATAAATTCTCACATTAACACATGTGAACAATCAAACAGTGATGTGTCAGTGACGTCCATCTCCATGGTAACTGTGTGCAGCCTGTTGCTCCTCCACTCAGAGGAAAACCACACAGCAGCAGCAGCAGCAGCAGCAGCAGCCTTATCTGTCCGCCGCAGGGGCTGATGGGAGGTTTGAGGAGCTGTTAGAAACCACGTGGCCCTCGTCTGATCTCACAGCTCGTCCTTGTTTGGCCTCAGCTGCATCAGAGCGCCACTTCTCCCCAGGTTCACCAGAGGAAACACCACTGCACAAAATGCTTTTCCTCCCAGCTGCTGCTCTGTGCTGTCTGTGTTCAGGTGAGTGTTTCCAGCCAATCAGGAGCCAACAAACTCAACCTTTAACAAACACTGTCACACTCACCTTCATCTGTGTGTCTGTTTCTCTACAGCGCTGGTTGCCATGGCAGCAGAGCTGATTCAGGATGATTTAACATTGACCAGGACAGCTGGTGAAACAGTCTCCTTCAGCTGTGGAGGAACTGATCAGTGTGACTATGATTGGGTATACTGGTACCAGAAGAAAGACACAGAAACATTCACATTTATTCTGTCAATTAACAAGAAAACCAGTAAAGTTATTTCAAATAACAATCATCCTCAGAAAGGTGATTTCTCAGCTCCAAATAAACCAAAAGGCTGGGAGTTGAAGATCCAGACAGTTCAACTCTCACATTCAGCCACCTACTACTGCGCCTGTGGGAAGAAAGATACCCACAGTGAGAAATGATTCCTGCAGCCTGTACAAAAACCTCCAGATGAACAGATGTCAAACAGTGTTTGTGACAGGAAGAGAGCAGTAAACCACAGCCCAGGTTCACATATTTCACCTCCATCTCAGCCAGAGTCACTAACAAACTGAGCTGAGGACTAAATGTTTGTCTGTTGGTGTCAGGATTTTGATTTAAACATTATATTTCATTGATATTATTTATCAGCTATTTCAGCAGGTTTCCTGTTGTTCCACACAGTGAGAACAAAGGAGCAACACAGAAGCACAATGATACAACAAGATGAAGACAAACAAACAAACAAACAACAATATAACACAGATAAAAGGGACAAATAATGGAGAGATCAAAAGTGAAACTTTATTAACATTTGATTTAATAACAAAAATTGAGAAAATAATAAATAGAAAAAGATGTTTGACAGAGTTGAAAGTTTGAGATGAAGATAAAAATGGTCTTCTTTGACCTGCTGCTGGAATAAAGTTCATTCCTCCTTCACAATAATAATCTGCTGTTCATGAAAACACTTCCTGTGTCTCTTTCACAATAAAAGCCTTCAGGCAGCATTCTTCACGTCACATCTTTGAGCAGATTTCAACAGATAATTTCACTTTAGTAAAAGATTCAACACAATTCTTGGATTTATGACAATTTCCCCTCAACAGAAATGTGGTAAATGTAAATGGATTTTGCTCTGTGAGCAGCTGAGACTGTCTTCACAAGAGAAACGACAGCAGACACTGTTTGTTTCTTTTAACACGACCACCATCATTTCCTAACTTTAACCACGTGTTTATTATTGTAACCATGACGATGCAGCTCCCCTCATCTTAAGGAGGAAGTCATTTTAACCCAAACCATGATCTTTACCTAAACCTAACTAAACCTTAACCACAGGTTCTGATGTTTACTGTCCATATTCTAAGACAAATGGCTCCACTACAGCATTTACTATTAGAAATTTAATCCTTTATGTGATTCAAAATGTTAAACAATTGATTGACAAGCAAACAAAAACTACGGCTCCTATGAAAATGTACCTGCATGGCAGCACAGGTACTAATGTCATCCTAACTTGGTTTAGTTCATAATACTCAACAAATCTCCTCAAATGTGAACTTTACAACTTTTGAACTGTAATTTTTTTATTTAACAAAACAGTAAAGTTGCAGCCGGACAGATAAACAATGAGCTGAAACTCACTATAAAGCTCCATAAAGCCGAGAGGAGCTGCAGAGTCACTGATAATTCTCTGTAGGTTCATCACTACGAGCCACGACCAACACATTACACACTGACACATCATGGTTATTATAAAAATATTGATTATAGCAGCTTTAAGTAATTTACATCATTATAAATGTCAGTTTGATTTTAAATGAGTTCTTAGTTGAGTTTAAATGTTGACCTGATGGTGGCGCTAGAGGAAAAGTCAGAGGATCAAAGTTATTATAATTCATCCTGAGGGGAACATGAATATTTCTACTAAATTACATGACAATCCATCCAATAGATGAAAAGATATTTCAGTCTGGACCAAACATGTCAACCTGCTGGTGGCGCTAGATTCAAAGTTAGAATCAATCAAGTCAAATAAATAATTGAATCCTCTGGGGACCGTGAACGTCTGCACAACATTTCATGAACAATCCATCCGTCCTTTGATCCACAATCAGATCCAATGGATCTGCACTTAAGTGGTGGACCGACCAACCGACTGACATTAGCATCCATATAGTCACACTGCTAATGTGGCTAAAATCGAATAAAAGAAGAGACAGTCATGTTGATATGAACATTAGAGAAACACATCATGGAGATGAAATATGATACTGGTTCATAATTTGGATTCCTTCACCTCAGCTGACACATTCAACAGCAGACAGGTTTTTGTCACAGTCTCATTCACTGTGGAGGAAACCTCTACTGGATCTTTGGCTCTGGAACTAAACTGTATGTAGGTAAGACTAAACTTTCATTTTCCTTCAGTTGTTTTATTGAACAAGTTGAAAATATGTTTTTAGTCTTAGTTTCTGCTGCTTCAGGCTTTACATGTTAGTTTTTTTCATATTTAGTAGAGAATTCTTGATGCAGCCATTCTTCCATAAAACTAATCAATAACTCCTGAAAAGAGCTTCAAATCTCACTGCACACCACAAGTTCTTCTTTATTTATGCATCACATCAAAGTTTGTTTACAGCCAAAAAGTCTGATATCAGTAATGTTACAAATAAACAGTATTTAATAATCTCACTGTTTATTAAAAACAAGATGATATATGATGTGAAACATCATTTAATAAATGTTCCTAAATGTCATTTTAGAAGCAAATAGTGATAAATATATTGTGTGTTAAATATACAGTATATATTTGTAAATGGTAAAATGTATCTCATGATAATTGTGTGTTTATGATGATAAATATGTCTTTTAGTGGAAGATAAATTAATGCATGAAGGCAAACTCATTTTAAATGTGTGATGAAGCTAAATATAATTTATAGATAAAATGTATAATTGTATATCTTAATCCATATTTAATATAAATCATATTGGTTTATGAAATCAACATGATGTCAAATATATAATGTTAAAACATATTTTAGAAAGTGTTTGATAGAAAATATAATGAATCAGATAATTTACATGTTGTCATTTAATTAAGAATATATATTATTATATTATATTTTATTTACATATCTGAACATGTTGTGGTAATTGTGTTTTATATAAAAGCTAAAACTCTTTAAAAAGTTGTTAAAAGTATTGATGTATTGTGTGTCTGATTAGAGTAAAGTATATGCTGGTAAATATACTTCATATAAAACACTATTATCATTTACAAATGTAACATAAATATAATATATTTTAACCAAGTAATAAAACTATACTTTAAATTTTATTAAGACAAATGTCATCATATTATATTATATTATATTATATTTATATTATATTATATTATATTATATTATATTATATTATATTATATTATATTAGACGTATCTGAACATGGTAGTCGTGGTGGTGGTAATATTGTTTTAAGTAAAAGATAAAACTCATGTTAAAATTATTTATTGATTTTTATTAATTGAAGTATATGTTGGTAAATATATTTTACACAAAACACTATAATCATCAGCAAATGTATTTTATATGAGGCTGTTCTGTCATGATATATTTTATATTTTATAAACTCTATTATATTAGTAACTAATGTTGTGGTAAATATTGATAAAGTGGTAAATGATGTTTGAATCTTTATATATGACATATGATGAGCTTCCATGATGCTTTAGTTTGATATGATTATTGATACAGTGTCCAGTAGATGATGTTTGTGGTGTATTGATGAGTAGTTTAGTGATCATGTAGTTTCCAGGATCAGACTGAATGCAGTGCAGTGCTGTAAGCTGCTGTTGACTGTGTGAATGTGTGTCTGTGCTGCTTGTTGCTGCTGTCAAACTTCAGATGAGCAGGTAGTGAAGCCCGTGGTGAGCTTGTACCCAGCAGCCCACCTGGAGGGGAAGAGCTCCCTGCTGTGTCTGGCCTCAGCCATGTCTCCTCCTCTGGTCCAGTTCTCCTGGAAAAGACAGAAGAAGAACGGCACGCTGGAGGATCTGACCCTTGCTGAGGGAGAGCGGTTAGAGCTCAGAGAGCCGGGACGCACCGTCGCCATCAGGGTGGTTGATCGGGATGCTCTCTACACATATAAATACCGCTGCTACGTCAAGCATGAGGGGGGAACAGTGGAGGCCCAAACAGAACAAGGTAATGAAGGTTTGGTGACTGTGTTCAGCAGTGATTCAGCTTCATCTGGAGACGCTGTCAGAGAGAGCAGAGGAGCAGAGCACTGACATTTGTTTTTTTTTTCTGTTTCAGAGGTTTTTGCTCTTCCTCCACCAACACCAGCTCCATCAGCATCTCCAACACCAGCTCCATCAGCAGATCCACCAGCAGCTCTTGTCCCGTCTCAGTACCAGGTGAAGCTGCTCTGTGTGCTGTACACAGTGCTGATAGTGAAGAGTCTGGTGTACTGCTGTGGACTCTCTCTGCTGATGATCCTCAGAAACAAGGGACCGTCCACCAACTGCACACATGCTGACTGACTGTTTTCTGCTCGCCTTTTCTCACCATCACATCTCATCAATTCATCTCATTAATCACTTTCATCAGTGTTCACAAATGTCACTTATGATGTGTTGTGGTTGGTTGTAAATTTACGGTTAAGACACAGTTGTCTTAAAACTATAAATACAAACACATACACATAAATACAGTATATTTGCAGTTACTATGTATAAATTCTGTAGAATATTAATATCTTGATGCTCTATTTTAATTCCACTTTTAATCATGACTTGTATAATAGTGTAAAATGAAGTAAAAATATTAGCTACCTGGTAGATATTTAAGTGCTTACAGTATTTTTTCTTTCTTGTGTATTTTCTTTTTAATACATTATACAGAGGGTGGCAGGTTTGTCAAAGTCATTCAGAGAAACATTCTCAATAAACTGAAACATCACAGTTTCTGTCTTTTATAATCATCCATGTTTTTATTGATTTCAGTTTGGCTTCAAATAATCTAAATAATCAGACACAGAATCCACTATATTGACCAAGTTTATTGATACCTACAAGTAATTTGACTCTTGTTGTGAGTAGATCTCAGTAAACTTTCACATAGTGCTAAAAACAAATGTACAGGAAGATACAAAGAAAAGCTTACAGATATTTAATTTTTATTTTTTATGATAATTAAGGTGGAATATGTGAGAAAATCAACTTGATTCACATCAACATATGTGTATGTGTATATGTGCACTTGTATTTTTGCTGAAAAAGAAACATTTCTTTGCTCTATTCATAAATACATCTGATGTTTATGTTGTTTTGTAAATATATATCATATATTAAAAAATTAAAAATTCTACTAAAGACCAATCAGCTGTGTGAACATGGAGTCTAAACTCCATCTATGGTCTTCTCATTAGCGCAGGTAGTCTTGCTTTTAATTTGACAAGTTTACATTATTAATCTTCTTATTGACATTGTGGGTGTATGTGATGTGCTGTGTGTAGCTGTGCTGTTAATTAGCCTCGAGCTAATTCTGGTCCAGTGCTTCTTTAATGTTTAAAACTGCAACATGTCCCAGTCAATAAACCAATCAATTATCAATTACATGCTTGTTTGTGTTTTGTATTCAATAAAAATATAAAAAAAATATGATTTAAGTTGGGTTCTTTGTATCAAAATCGACTTCATTCTTTATAATGACTCTACTTTCTTTTCTATGAGTCATGTATTTATTATTATTATTATTAGGATGTTCACAACTCAACATCAATTACAACCATTTTATTTTGATCTATTTGTTTAAACTTATTGAGTAATGTATTTGTGAACTCAGTACAGACTGTGGGACCTGAGCAGACTGCAGGAGTTTGAACGTCTCCCTTTATTTAATGATGTCAGTTTCTCAGCTCTGAGTTTAGGATTTCAGCTGCTTCTCTCACACATTAATAACACAGATTAAAACTGAGACAGCGAGCGCTGAATTCATACTGAAGTTCCTGGAACCATTCTTTAACCAGAATCGATGGTTGTAACCGTCATTGTGTTAATAAAATGAAAAACCACAGCGAACAGTGTGGAGGCTGCTGAGCAGAAACCCACACGGCCCGTCTGCTGCAGGAAAGGAAGTGTTGATTCGCTGTCAACAGTTTTATATGAGTCCTAATAACCGCCGAGAACAGATTCATACCTGCTGCTGTACACTCATGAACTTCCCTCCCTCTCATTTGTCATGTGGGTCTTTTCTCTTGTTGTCTGTAAACCTTTTTTCCACTGAGCCCTCCACCCACACAGTCAAACTGAGCCCAGCCACCAACAAAGGCCACACATCTGGAGGTCTTGTCACTTTTTCTTTTTTGGAGTTTTTAGCAAAGGTACACTTTACAGCAGGGGAGGAATGTAATAAAGTACAATTGTGAGGTATTTTACATGAGTATTTCCATTTTATGCGTCTTTATACGTCCACTCCACTACATTTCAGAGGGAGATAATTTACTTTCTACTCCACTACATTTACTTCACAGCTATAAGTACTAGTTACTTTTCAGAATTAGATTTTACTAATAAAGCTGATGACGTATTTTATATTTGAAATACATTTAGATCACTTCATAGGGATTTATTTTCATTTTACATATAAGGGTTTTTTCAGTGTTCAAAAAGCCACATTAAATCCCCTTTGACTCCATGTTTTAAAACAATACAACATGAAACATTTCAAGAGTGGTGAATACTTTTCACAGGCTCTGTATATATGTATATGATCAATGTAACAGTGTGTGGGGCCAATCTACATAAAGAGTACTTTTACTTTTGATACTTTAAGTACATTTAGCAAAAAAATACTTCTGTAATTTTGAAAGTAAAACTATTACTTGTAAAGTACTATTTTATACTGTATTATCGGTACATTTACTTAAGTAAAACAGTTCAATACTTCTGCCATCACTGCTTTACAGTTTACACTTGTCATTGCTGAGTATTCATACATAAATGACAGAAGGGGCTGTTTGTCAGTATCCTCCAAATATAACACATATGAGTGTTTTCTGATCTGAACGTCTGATTTGTCAACTAAACTACCTTCAGTTGTCAGAAGATAATGTTCATGCAAATAAGTTATTCTTACAGTAAAATGACTTTTTAACCAAATAAACCCAGGAACTCATGAGCCCTGCACTGCTAGAAGCAAAATAATTATTGCCTTTACTCTTATTCTTCTTTTCATTTCTACATTTTTGGCATCATTAAATATTACACTTAGGATTTCTACAGTCAATAAAAGATACTAGAAGATTTTGCTGATGTTTGCAACATTAATTTAAAAGTAAATAATAAATGTACTCAAGAAAGGCTTCAGCAGCTTTTGGGCTCAGATTTCCAATTGTCCTTTGTGTAAAGTATTTGCAGAAATAACTATCATCAGTTGGTTATCACCTCTATGTGAGGAGCTTTCTAGTGTGAAAACATTAAAGAGGTTTTTTGGGGAAAAACAACAGCATTTTCTGCTTTGACCAGCTGCTGATGTTGCTTGATTATACACGTTTGAAACTTTATTGTGTTATTGTCTGACTGTTTGTGTTCTATATTATTGGTGTATTTTCTTTTTAATACAAGTAAAGATGACTTGTTTGTCTCCGTGTGGTTTGTGTTCTGCTGCTCTGATTGATGATAACAAATGTAGGATGTATTTTTTTAAATGTTGCAGAGAGGAAGTGAATGTTAAAAATGTTCTTACAGTGTGAATTTAAACACTCTGCAGGTAAAAACCTCAATTTAGAAGAAGATGAAAGATTTCAGAAACACCACAATTTAAAAACTGGTTTGTTTTATTAACAAAAACAACTTCATAAGAGAAACTGATAATAAAACAAACAGCAATGATAAAGTAATACAACTATTAAATATAAAATCTATATTTTTAAATAATATGTATTAATTATTAAATTAGTAAATGTAATTTGATAAAATGTTAATAGTATTATTAATTTGGGTTTTGTTATTCAATGAATCATCAAGCACGAGGGGGGAACAGTGGAGGCCCAAACAGAACAAGGTAATGAAGGCTTGGTGACTGTGTTCAGCAGTGATTCAGCTTCATCTGGAGACGCTGTCAGAGAGAGCAGAGGAGCAGAGCACTGACATTTCTCACTGCAACTCCAAACATTTGACTCCTTTTGTGTTTCAGAGCTTCCAGCTCCAGCAGCCCCCTGTCCTCCAGAGAGAGAGCCAGCAGACCTGCCAGCTCTGCAGCAAGCTGACTGTAAGATCACCTGCTGCCTCTCTGCATGCTCTGACAGCTCCAATGTCCTGCTGCAGTTAGGGCTGCATATCAGTCTGTTCACTTTCTGCTCATCATTGAAGGATTTAAACATACACTCCCTGATTCTGTTAGAGTGTCCCACAGCACAACAAGTCCCACTGAGAGAGCTTTCACTTCACAGGCTGACAAATAACACCTTTTGGGGGCGCTATACTCAGTTTAAGGCCTCGAGGGTGATAGAACAAGTTTAGGGAGTATATCTTAAAGCTCCACTAATCAATAGTTTTATATTAAGAATGAATCTAATGACTAAATGAGCTTTTTAGCCTCTTTTAGCTCCTAGTTGTGGTTTTGCAGCACATTTCCTGTCTGCTTCAGTCTCAGTGTTTCCAGCAGCAGTAGCTGTTTTCTGATAAACCCACTGTACACTACCTGCCCAGCAGCAAACAGCAGACAGACCATAATATGTCAGAGAGGAGTTTGTTAGCTTGTTGTGGAGTTCTTCTGCCCCCAAGTGGTAAAAACTTCAAATCTATAGTAACCTGTGTGTTTTTAAACAGTATTTGGACTTTGCTTTTTATCCTTCAGTGATTTTAATTGTTATAAATTGTATAGTTATATTGTTTTTAATATGTTCTACAACATGTTATACAATTGTCGTTTTCAAGTGTGATAATCTCAATAATCGGTCTAGTTACTTGTAAATAAACTGCATTTTGTCTTACTGTAGATTTTGTAATATTAGAATAAGAATTGAATATATCTAACTAACATGGAAGGAGTCTCTGTCTGTCTCTCTGTACATACACATATATATGATATATTTACTATTTATACACATTTGGGGTCATGAAAACAAAAGTTTGAAGAGACTAGTAGTAGTAGAAGCAATGTGTTGTTGCAGCCACATGAGGGCAGCAGTGTAAAGGTTTTATTACTGACAGCTCAGCACAGAGCAGATAGAGGTAATATAATATAAAGTGGAGAATGAGATGTAAACTACAGCTTTAAAGTCTAATAAAATGCTGGAACAATATAAATAATATATAATATAATGTGTAAAATATATTATAAATGTTATATAATAAAAAGGGAAAGAGTTACTTTTGGTTTTGCTCCTGAAAACAGCTGAACATGTAGACTGGTGCAGGTTGTATTTGGTACCAACCTTTTATTTAATAATCATGAATAAATATTCAGTTATTTACAAATAAGCTTTTCTCTTATTGTAGAGTTTGTAATATTAGAATAATAATTGAATATTATACACAAATTAACATTAGAATATTAGACTTAAAACAACTCTGAAATAAAAACATAGAAGAGATAATAATGAATCTGAAAAACACAATTTTAAATACAGTTTTATTTGTATCAAAGCATATGAAGTTGAAAGTTATTATTATTATTACTATTATTATTATTATTATTATTATTATTATTATTATTATTATTATTATTATTATTAAGAATAATAATAAAAGTTTCCAAAAATATCAAATCTGTCAGGATGAAATTAGAGGAAATGTGTCTAAACTCAGTGTTAAAAGAGAGCGTCAATGAATGCATGATACCATCAGATGATGCAGGAAATTCAATTCATTTATTAAAGTGGATTAAATAAATATAAGGGGAACATTTCAAGGTTAAAATCACAGTTCAGGAGGAGCTTTGTGGATTTGTAGTTTTTTTTTATTTTCATCACATCTGTTCTACAAACAACAGAGAACAATCTGTGTTGCTAAATTCACCACCAACCTGAACGTGTTTGTGGTTCCATGAATGTTTTTGTGTTTTGTTGTGTCCCAGATTTTTGATCTGCTGCCAGATTAAAATCAAGATGAAGAAAGTGAAAGTGAAGCACACAGAGAAACAGAGACGTGGAGGAAAACATATGATTAAAAAATAAGAGTCAAATCATTTTAAAAACCAGTTGAGATAATATCAGTCCGTCTCTGCTCTCCATCACTTTCACTGTTAAACTAATATGAGTTTGTGTTTCTGCTTCTTTTAAATGCAGCTGTAATGATTGTAAATATTTGAATAGAGCTGATAAATTCTCACATTAACACCTGTGAACAATCAAACAGTGATGTGTCAGTGACATCCATCTCCATGGTAACTGTGTGCAGCCTGTTTTTCCTCCACTCAGTGGAAAACCACACAGCAGCAGCAGCAGCAGCAGCCTTATCTGTCCGCCGCAGGGGCTGATGGGAGGTTTGAGGAGCTGTTAGAAACCACGTGGCCCTCGTCTGATTTCACAGCTCGTCCTTGTTTGGCCTCAGCTGCATCAGAGCGCCACTTCTCCCCAGGTTCACCAGAGGAAACACCACTGCACAAAATGCTTTTCCTCCCAGCTGCTGCTCTGTGTTGTCTGTGTTCAGGTGAGTGTTTCCAGCCAATCAGGAGCCAACAAACTCAACCTTTAACAAACACTGTCACACTGACCTTCATCTGTGTGTCTGTTTCTCTACAGCGCTGGTTGCCATGGCAGCAGAGCTGATTCAGGATGATTTAACATTGACCAGGAGAGCTGGTGAAAACGTCTCCTTCAGCTGTGGAGAAACTGACCAGTGTGAGAGTAATTATGTATACTGGTACCAGAAGAAAGACACAGAAACATTCATAAGGATTCTTCGTATTGGCAGGACAAAGGGTACCATAAAGAAAACTTACAATCATTCTCAGGAAGATGATTTCTCAGCTGTAAATAAACAGAACGGCTGTGAGTTAGAGATCCAGAGAGTTAATATCTCACATTCAGCCACCTACTACTGCTCCTGCTTTAAGTATGATACCCACAGTGAGAAATGATCCCTGCAGCCTGTACAAAAACCTCCAGATGAACAGATGTCAAACAGTGTTTGTGACAGGAAGAGAGCAGTAAACCACAGCCCAGGTTCACATATTTCACCTCCATCTCAGCCAGAGTCACTAACAAACTGAGCTGAGGACTAAATGTTTGTCTGTTGGTGTCAGGATTTTGATTTAAACATTATATTTCATTGATATTACTTATCAGGTTGTTATTGAGCTAATTAGGCAGGGCTAGCTCGTTCAGGTTTGACAGTAAACAGGATGGTGTATCGGTGAGGATACAGGAATGAAGATGAGGAGATGTAATTTCTTCTCCGAACTGTATTTTGTTTCAGCAGTGTTTATTAGTGCAGTTCAACACTAGTATTGTCATCAGTGAAATAACAAATAAATCCCCATTATGCACTGGCATCTTGACAGCAACAGGACATATCACTGTACCAAATCAAACCACCAAAACTTATTTAAACATAAATATATCAATAAGCATTGCAGTGTCCACTTTTAACAGAATAGTAACCTAATTACATACAAATGAGAATATTACTCCTCAGAAAATTGTATCTATATTTGTTGAGGCAGCAACATTATTTGTATTTGTATTTTTATTCCAATAAAAGTGGAGAGACGCTTAAAAACCCTGTTCTTTTTATTACGCTTTTAAGTTTAGAAAATTAAAGGAGGTCCCCACACCTGGTCTCGAACTGGAGTCTCCCATGTCATAGACAACTGCGCTGACTACTGAGCGAAAACTACTCGTCACCTTATTGCAGGCAAACCTCTACCTATTTATACACCCATAACACAGAGTGTCAGTGGCTCAGCTTTATCTCTGGGGAACACCCTCAACTCCAGGAGTGATGTCCAAATTAGGAAATGTGCATCATGTAGCAGGTGGTTGTGACTTCCCTCGTTCAGCCCTGCAGACCAGCAGAGCAGAGGAGAGAGACTGAGATAGTGATGTAACTGTCCTGCATACTGGTATTTGACATGTTTTTTTGAATGAATGAATGAATCTGGACCAGAATTGGTTAGCGAGAATCTGTGAATGCCTCCAACATCTGAGGCTCAGGATTTCCATCTCAGGATAGACCACTTGGGGGAGTGATCCACCTCTGAAAGACCTCTTCATGAACAGATTGAGCCCCCACACAGGTGTGCAGACTTGACGGAACGGACTGCTGGGGAGTTAAACTGAAACTTAATCCTTTGGCAGGCGAGTTGTTTCTGTAAGGTTGGTGCTATGCATGCAAAGGCCTGTCTATGTTCCCATTCTACTCCTTTAAAGTTGGTCCCTTGGTCCCTCCACAACTCTGCAGGGTGATGGACCACGTCAGGGCCATCAGGTAAGCAGCCACATCATACTTCTGGGGAGATCTAAGTGTACTGCCCTGGTTGTTAAACTCTTAAATATAATCTCCCAGCATTTCTTATGGTGTCTGTCCACTTTCACTAACATGGGCCCAAAACAATCCACTGTGTGTGAGGCATCCAGGACAACAGGGTGCAATGTCAAGTTATCTAGACTTTCTAAGCATTTTAGCTGACTGCCCACTCTTATGAAGCCTGTGGATTTGTCCATTTCAGGAGCTAAAGTAAGTAAGCGAATCCCAGATGAGACAGGTTTCCCTGCTGCAAGGAGTTTGTAGTCCTCAGGAAATGACTGTTGTTGGGCTCGCTGAAGAACAATCATATGTGCTTGATGATACATTGGGTGGAAAACTGGAGGAGTCTGTCCATGGAGTTCTTGAGCTGGGGCATCGATGAGCTCCTGCCAGGTGTTGTACACCTTGTCATCCAGACAGGTGTAGGTGAGGTGACTGTTACCCCACAGAAGGTGGCCTCTTGATCCTCGAGAGTTTCTGTGCTGAGCCTCTCTGGGTTTTGGAGAAGGAAAGGAGCTCCTTGTGACCATTGGTTTGGACCAATAAGTGCTTCCAGGGTCCCGCCCCTAGTCAGATCATCCACAGGACTATTCACTGAGTCTGTATTAATTGAATACTTGGAATATCACAACTGGACCACACAGGAAGAAATAAGGATGATCAAAAGAAATAAGGAAACGTCACAGGACATTGAACTTGAACTACAACATGATACACACTGTTGAGTACTCACTCTTTCCACACACAAGTACAATACCGCTAGTGAGGTACATACATCATCTCCTATAACCAGATGATGTCAGTATTAAAGTGATAAGCACCCAGAAATGCCCGAGCCTTTTATACACAGGTATCTCAGCAGGTTTCTTGTTGTTCCACACAGTGAGAACAAAGGAGCAACACAGAAGCACAATGATACAACAGGATGAAGACAAACAAACAAACAAACAAAAATTTAACAGATAAAAGAGCCAAATAATGGAGAGATCAAAAGTGAAACTTTATTAACATTTGATTTAATAACAAAAATTGACAAAATAATAAATAGAAAAAGATGTTTGACAGAGTTGAAAGTTTGAGATGAAGATGAAAATGGTCTTCTTTGACCTGCTGCTGGAATAAAGTTCATTCCTCCTTCACAATAATAATCTGCTGTTAATGAAAACACTTCCTGTGGCTCTTTCACAATAAAAGCCTTCAGGCAGGATTCTTCACGTCACATCTTTGAGCAGATTTCAACAGATAATTTCACTTTAGTAAAAGATTCAACACAATTCTTGGATTTATGACAATTTCCCCTCAACAGAAATGTGGTAAATGTAAATGGATTTTGCTCTGTGAGCAGCTGAGACTGTCTTCACAAGAGAAACGACAGCAGACACTGTTTGTTTCTTTTAACACGACTACCATCATTTCCTAACTTTAACCACATGTTTATTATTGTAAACCATGACGACGCAGCTCCCCTCATCTTAACCAGGAAGTCATTTTAACCCAAACCATGATCTTTACCTAAACCTAACTAAACCTTAACCACAGGTTCTGATGTTTACTGTCCATATTCTAAGACAAATGGCTCCACTACAGCATTTACTATTAGAAATTTAATCCTTTATGTGATTCAAAATGTTAAACAACAATTGATTGACAAGCAAACAAAAACTACGGCTCCTATGAAAATGTACCTGCATGGCAGCACGGGTACTAATGTCATCCTAACTTGGTTTAGTTCATAATACTCAACAAATCTCCTCAAATGTGAACTTTACAAATTTTGAACTGTAATCAACAAGAATAATATTTTATTTTATTCCATCATTCTTATCTAAACATCTGGAGTGAACCACACAACATACTGTTGTAATGTTAAGTTGTAGGGAAGGATTTTACACCTGCATTTACTGATGTTTTGTCCTCTACTTTTCATCAGAAACAAGTAGTGACCAACACTGACACATCATCAGCTTTTAAATTGATATGTTGAACTTGTTAGCAAACACTTGCTTATTTCCACATCCAGCAGTTACGGAGCAACATTATCATTCATTTGGAGTCGTGTTTCTGTCCACCTGGTGAATGTAAGTCCAATATTCACTCTCTTTTAGCTCTGTTTTTACTCTCTACCAACTCCTGAGGGTAATATCTGGCTCTTTAGCTGCTAAATGTTCCATTATGTTCAGCAGCTAGTCTACAGCTAACTGTGTCTGTTTGCCGTTTGGTGCTGAGCAGGTAGTGTACAGTGGCTTTTTACAGCTTTTGCTCTGAAAACAGCTGCCTGCTGTGGCCCAAAATGACGCTATGAGAGCGCTGAGAGTGAACCAAAACAGTAAAGTTTAGCCGGACAGAAAAACAATGAGCTGAAAGTCACTATAAAGCTCCGTAAAGCCAAGAGGAGCTGCAGAGTCACTGATAATTCTCTGTAGGTTCATCACTACGAGCCACGACCAACACATTACACACTGACACATCATGGTTATTATAAAAATATTGATTATAGCAGCTTTAAGTAATTTGCATCATTACAAATGTCACTTTGATTTTAAATGAGTTCTTAGTTGAGTTTAAATGTTGACCTGATGATGGCGCTAGAGGAAAAGTCAGAGGATCAAAGTTATTATAATTCATCCTGAGGGGAACATGAATATTTCTACTAAATTACATGACAATCCATCCAATAGATGAAAAGATATTTCAGTCTGGACCAAACATGTCAACCTGCTGGTGGCGCTAGATTCAAAGTTAGAATCAATCAAGTCAAATAAATAATTGAATCCTCTGGGGACCGTGAACGTCCGCACAACATTTAATGAACAATCCATCCGTCCTTTGATCCACAATCAGATCCAATTGATCTGCACTTAAGTGGTGGACCGACCAACCGACTGACATTAGCATCCATATAGTCACACTGCTAATGTGGCTAAAATCAAATAAAAGAAGAGACAGTCATGTTGATATGAACATTAGAGAAACACATCATGGAGATGAAATATGATACTGGTTCATAATTTGGATTCGTTCACCTCAGCTGACACATTCAACAGCAGACAGGTTTTTGTCACAGTCTCATTCACTGTGAGAGGGAAACTCTACTGGATCTTTGGCTCTGGAACTAAACTGTATGTAGGTAAGACTAAACTTTCATTTTCCTTCAGTTGTTTTATTGAACAAGTTGAAAATGTGTTTTTAGTTTTAGTTTCTGCTGCTTCAGGCTTTACATGTTAGTTTTTTCATATTTACTAGAGAATTCTTGATGCAGCCATTCTTCCATAAAACAAATCAATAACTCCTGAAAAGAGCTTCAAATCTCACTGCACACCACAAGTTCTTCTTTATTTATGCATCACATCAAAGTTTGTCTACAGCCAAAAAGTCTGATATCAGTAATGTTACAAATAAACAGTATTTAATAATCTCACTGATTCAGCAGCAGCTCCTGTTTATTAAAAACAAGATGATATATGATGTGAAACATCATTTAATAAATGTTCCTAAATGTAATTTTAGAAGCAAATAGTGATAAATATATTGTGTGTTAAATATACAGTATATATTTGTAAATGGTAAAATATATCTCATGATAATTGTGTGTTTATGATGATAAATATGTCTTTTAGTGGAAAACATATTAATGCATGAAGGCAAACTAATTTTAAATGTGTAATTAAGCTAAATACATTTTTAATCATAATTTTTAATATCAGATTACTATATGAAATCAACTAAATTTCAAGTATATAATGTTTAAAACATTGCGGAAAGTATATGGTGGAAATAAAAGGTATCAGATTATATACATGATGTAATTTCATTAAGAATATATTTTATTGTATTATATTTTTGGACATGTCTGAACATGTTGTGGTAATTGTGTTTTATATAAAATCTAAAACTCTCTAAAAAGTTGTTAAAAGTATTGATGTATTGTGTGTCTGATTAGAGTCTAGTATATGGTGGTAAATATACTTCATATAAACACTATAATCATTTACAAATGTAACATAAATATAATATATTTTAACTGAGTAATAAAACTATACTTTAAATTTTATTAAGACAAATGTCATCATATTATATTATATTATATTATATTATATTATATTATATTATATTATATTATATTATATTATATTAATATTTAACATATCAGAACAAGCTGTTGTAAGTGTGTGAAAAAATATGTAGTTCATGAATATGTAGTTTGCAATAAAATATCTCAATGAATGAAAAAAACAACTTTACAAAGAAAAAATTAAAAATGATATATTATATTTGATACATATGAACATGCTGTGGTAATTGTGTTTTATATGAAATCTTAAACTGTTTTCTGAAAAAAAATATCATGAATGTTATGAAATTATTGATATAATGATTTGCTTTTTACTGATCAGAGTAAAGTATATGGTTGTAAATATATTTTACATAAAACAGTATAATCATTAGCAAATCTATTTGATATGAGGCTGTTATGTCATGATATATTTTATATTTTATAAACTCTATTATGTTAGTAATTAATGTTGTGGTCAATATTGATAAAGTAGTAAATGATGTTTTAATCTTTATATATGACATATGATGAGCTTCCATGATGCTTTAGTTTGATATGATTATTGATACAGTGTCCAGTAGATGATGTTTGTGGTGTATTGATGAGTAGTTTAGTGATCATGTAGTTTCCAGGATCAGACTGAATGCAGTGCAGTGCTGTAAGCTGCTGTTGACTGTGTGAATGTGTGTCTGTGCTGCTTGTTGCTGCTGTCAAACTTCAGATGAGCAGGTAGTGAAGCCCGTGGTGAGCGTGTACCCAGCAGCATCCAGAGCCCACCTGGAGGGGAAGAGCTCCCTGCTGTGTCTGGCCTCAGCCATGTCTCCTCCTGTGGTCCAGTTCTCCTGGAAAAGACAGAAGAAGAATGGCACGCTGGAGGATCTGCAGCCTGCTGAGGGAGAGCAGCTGGAGCTCAGAGAGCCAGGACGCACCGTCGCCATCAGGGTGGTTGATCGGGATGCTCTCTACACATATAAATACCGCTGCTACGTCAAGCACGAGGGGGAAACAGTGGAGGCCCAAACAGAACAAGGTAATGAAGGCTTGGTGACTGTGTTCAGCAGTGATTCAGCTTCATCTGGAGACGCTATTAGAGAGAGCAGAGAAGCAGAGCACTGACATTTCTCACTGCAACTCCAAACATTTGACTCCTTTTGTGTTTCAGAGGTTGCTTCTCTTCTTCCACCATCACCAGCTCCACCAGCAGCTCCACCAGCAGATCCACCAGCAGCTCCTGTCCCGTCTCAGTACCAGGTGAAGCTGCTCTGTGTGCTGTACACAGTGCTGATAGTGAAGAGTCTGGTGTACTGCTGTGGACTCTCTCTGCTGATGATCCTCAGAAACAAGGGACCGTCCACCAACTGCACACATGCTGACTGACTGTTTTCTGCTCGCTTTACCCACCATCACATCTCATCAATTCATCTCATTTATCACGTTGATCAGTGTTCAGAAATGCCACTTATGACGTGTTGTGGTTGATTGTAAATTTACGTTAAAGACACAATTGTCCTAAAACTATAAATACACACATACATACAGTATATTTGCAGTTACTAAGTGTAAATTCTGTAGAATATTTTTATCTTGATGCTTGATTTTGCTGCTTGTAGTATTTTTTCTTTCTTGTGCATTTTCTTTTTAATACATTATGCAGAGGGTGGCAGGTTTGTCAAAGTCATTCAAAGTAACATCCTCAATAAACTGAAATATCACAGATTCTGTCATTTATAGTCATTCTTGTTTTTATTGATTTCAGTTTGGCTTCACATAATACAAATAATCAGACACAGAATCAACTATATTGGCCAAGTTTGCTGATACCTACAAGTAATTTGACTCTTGTCGTGAGTAGATCTCAGTAAACTTTCACATAGTGCTAAAAACAAGTGTACAGGAAGATACAAAGAAAAGCTTACAGCTAAACAGAAACAACAAAGTAAAGACAAACAAACATAAACATGTAGCTATTAAATACAAGCAAGTAGGTGTGGTGTGCCAACAAGTTCGGTGATGGGTCCCCTGATTATTTAGCTTGTATACTGATCATCTTTTATAATTGTTTCAGTGTGGATGTACAACTCTATGCTGAAGACACTGTTGTTTACACAAATGAAGAAACAGCAGAGAGCTGCTTTGAAGCTACAGCTGCTATAAAAACAATCATGCCGCGGCTTGATTAGTCTGCGCTGAAGCCTGAATGTTGTCAAACTGATGGATGTGTGTTTTGATTTTTTTCTAAATCACCAAAATACTGATAAGCTCTTGCAGTTTTATCAAGACAATAGCAATAGGTATATTTACATATAATACGATTATAAGAAAATTATAATTATTTATTCATTCTGCTGCTCTGATTGATGATAATAAATGTAGGATGTATTCTTTTTAAAAGTTGGAGAGACGAAGTTAATGTTCAGAAACACCACAATTTGAAAATTGGTTTGTTTTATTAACAAAAACAACTTTATAAGAGGAACTGATAATAAAACAAACAGGAACAAGAAAGTAATACAACCGTTAAATATAAAATCTTTATTATTAAATAATATTCATTCATTATTAAATTAGTACATGGAATTATGAACAATATTAATATTATTATGAATGTGGGTTTTTTTATTCAATTAATCATTTATTATAAATAAGGTGGAATATGTGACACCAACAGATGTATATGTGCATTTGTTCTTTTTCTGAATAAGGAACATTTTTTTGCTCTATTCATTAAAAATGAACAGGAGTTGTTGTTTTTTTTTACATACATGTGATGTTTATGTTGCTTTGTAAATATATATCACATATGTTTGTTTGTGTTTTATATTTAATAAAAATATCTTAAATAATATGATTTAAGTTGGGTTCTTAATATTAGTCATGCATTATTTATTATTATTATTAGGATGTTCAGCACCTCAATCACAGTTTCAACCATTTTATTTTGATCTATTTGTTTAAACGTATTGAGTAATGTATTTGTGAACTCAGTACAGACTGTGGGACCTGAGCAGACTGCAGGAGTTTGAACGTCTCCCTTTATTTAATGATGTCAGTTTCTCAGCTCTGAGTTTAGGATTTCAGCTGCTTCTCTCACACATTAATAACACAGATTAAAACTGAGACAGCGAGCGCTGAATTCATACTGAAGTTCCTGGAACGATACTTTAACCAGAGTCGATGGTTGTAACCGTCATTGTGTTAATACAATGAAAAACCACAGTGAACAGTGTGGAGACGGCTGAGCAGAAACCCACACGGCCCGTCTGCTGCAGGAAAGGAAGTGTTGATTCGCTGTCAACAGTTTTATATGAGTCCTAATAACCGCCGAGAACAGATTCATACCTGCTGCTGTACACTCATGAACTTCCCTCCCTCTCATTTGTCATGTGGGTCTTTTCTCTTGTTGTCTGTAAACCTTTTTTCCACTGAGCCCTCCACCCACACAGTCAAACTGAGCCCAGCCACCAACAAAGGCCGCACATCTGGAGGTCTTGTCACTTTTTCTTTTTTGGAACTTTTAGCAAAGGTGCACTTTACAGCAGGGGAGGAATGTAATAAAGAACAATTGTGAGGTATTTTACATGAGTATTTCCATTTTATGCGTCTTTATACGTCCACTCCACTCCACTTACTTTCTACTCCACTACATTTACTTCACAGCTATAAGTACTAGTTACTTTTCAGATTTAGATTTTACTAGTAAAGCTGATGATGTATTTTACATTTGAAATACATTTAGATCACTTCATAGGGATTTATTTTCATTTTACATATAAGTGTTTTTTCAGTGTACAAAAAGCCACATTAAATCCCCTTTGACTCCATGTTTTAAAACAATACAACATGAAACATTTCAAGAGTGGTGAATACTTTTCACAGGCTCTGTATATATGTATATGATCAATGTAACAGTGTGGGGCCAATTTACATAAAGAGTACTTTTACTTTTGATACTTTAAGTACATTTAGTGAATAATACTTCTGTAATTTTGAAAATAAAACCATTACTTCAAAAGTAGTATTTTACGTAACGACTCTGAACCTCGGAACCCAAAAGCACAATCTCAGAGACAGGAGCATAGTCCAATATTCTTTAATCGGTCCAAAAAAAACAATCAGGGGTCACAACCTCCAAGAGACTAGGCAAATCTCAAGACCGGGAAACAGGCAGGATATCAGGTAACAGGCGAGCGGACAGACAGATAAAGAAATGCTGGAAAGCTATACAAACACACTAGACAATCTGGCAAGGAGCATGTGAATGTGAACCAGTATATAAGGAGTGACTGATGAGCCTAATGGGATCCAGGTGAGGAGATGAGTGGGGAAACTCAGGTGAGGGGAATGAGGTGATTGCAGGGCAGATGGATGTGGCAGGATCTGCAATCACAGGAGAGTTAGTGATCAGGCAGGTGAACAACATGAAAAATAGTCACCAAGAGGGTGAACCCATGACAATTTTATACTGTATTATTGGTACATTTACTTAAGTAAACCAGTTCAATACTTCTTCCATCACTGCTTTACAGTTTACACTTGTCATTGCCGAGTGCTCATACATAAATGACAGAAGGGGCTGTTTGTCAGTATCCTCCAAATATAACACATATGAGTGTTTTCTGATCTGAACGTCTGATTTGTCAACTAAACTACCTTCAGTTGTCAGAAGATCATGGTCATGCAAATAAGTTATTCTTACAGTAAAAGGACTTTTTAATTAAATAAACCCAGGAACTCATGAGCCCTGCACTGCTAGAAGCAAAATAATTATTGCCTTTACTCTTATTCTTCTTTTCATTTTTACATTTTTGGTATCATTAAATATTACACTTAGGATTTCTACAGTCAATAAAAGATACTAGAAGATTTTGCTGATGTTTGCAACATAAATTTAAAAGTAAATAATAAATGTACTCAAGAAAGGCTTCAGCAGCTTTTGGGCTCAGATTTCCAATTGTCCTTTGGGTAAAGTACTTGCAGAAATAACTGTCATCAGTTGGTTATCACCTCTATGTGAGGAGCTTTCTAGTGTGAAAACATTAAAGAGGTTTTTGGGAGAAAAACAACAGCATTATCTGCTTTGACGAGCTGCTGATGTTGCTTGATTATACACGTTTGAAACTTTATTGTGTTATTGTCTGACTGTTTGTGTTCTTATATTATTGGTGTATTTTCTTTTTAATACAAGTAAAGATGACTTGTTTGTCTCAGTGTGGTTTGTGTTCTGCTGCTCTGATTGATGATAACAAATGTAGGATGTATTTTTTTAAATGTTGCAGAGAGGAAGTGAATGTTAAAAATGTTCTTACAGTGTGAATTTAAACACTCTGCAGGTAAAAACCTCAATTTAGAAGAAGATGAAAGATTTCAGAAACACCACAATTTAAAAACTGGTTTGTTTTATTAACAAAAACAACTTCATGAGAGAAACTGATAATAAAACAAACAGCAACAATAAAGTAATACAACTATTAAATATAAAATCTATATTATTAAATAAAATATATTAATTATTAAATTAGTATACGTAATTTCATAAAATATGAATAGTATTATTAATTTGGGTTTTGTTATTCAATGAATCATCAACCATAAGGGGGGAACAGTGGAGGCCCAAACAGAACAAGGTAATGAAGGCTTGGTGACTGGTCAGAGTCTGACAAATAACACCTTTTGGGGGCGCTATACTCAGTTTAGGCCTCGAGGGTGATAGAACAAGTTTAGGGAGTATATCTTAAAGCTCCACTAATCAATAGTTTTATATTAAGAATGAATCTAATGACTAAATGAGCTTTTTAGCCTCTTTTAGCTCCTAGTTGTGGTTTTGCAGCACATTTCCTGTCTGCTTCAGTCTCAGTGTTTCCAGCAGCAGCAGCTGTTTTCTGATAAACTCACTGTACACTACCTGCCCAGCAGCAAACAGCAGACAGACCATAATATGTCAGAGAGGAGTTTGTTAGCTTGTTGTGGAGTTCTTCTGCCCCCAAGTGGTGAAAACTTCAAATCTATAGTAACCTGTGTGTTTTTACACAGTATTTGGACTTTGCTTTTTATCCTTCAGTGATTTTAATTGTAATAAATTGTATATTTATATTGTTTTTAATATGTTCTACAACAATTGTCATTTTCAAGTGTGATAATCTCAATAATCTGTCTAGTTACTTGTAAACAAACTGCATTTTGTCTTACTGTAGATTTTGTAATATAGAATAAGAATTGAATATATCTAACTAACATGAAAGGAGTCTCTGTTTGTCTCTCTGTACATACACATATATATGATATATTTACTCTTTATACACATTTGGGGTCATGAAAACAAAAGTTTGAAGAGACTAGTAGTAGTAGAAGCAATGTGTTGTTGCAGCCACATGAGGGCAGCAGTGTAAAGGTTTTATTACTGACAGCTCAGCACAGAGCAGACAGAGGTAATATAATATAAAGTGGAGAATCAGATGTAAACTACAGCTTTAAAGTCTAATAAAATGCTGGAACAATATAAAAGAATATTTAGAATGAAGAATTATTAAGAATAATAATAAAAGTTTCCAAAAATATCAAATCTGTCAGGATGAAATTTGAGGAAATGTGTCTAAACTCAGTGTTAAAAGAGAGCGTCAATGAATGCATGATACCATCAGATGATGCAGGAAATTCAATTCATTTATTAAAGTGGATTAAATAAATATAAGGGGAACATTTAAAGGTTAAAATCACAGTTCAGGAGGAGCTTTGTGGATTTGTAGTTTTTTTTTATTTTCATCACATCTGTTCTACAAACAACAGAGAACAATCTGTGTTGCTAAATTCACCACCAACCTGAACGTGTTTGTGGTTCCATGAATGTTTTTGTGTTTTGTTGTGTCCCAGATTTTTGATCTGCTGCCAGATTAAAATCAAGATGAAGAAAGTGAAAGTGAAGCACACAGAGAAACAGAGACGTGGAGGAAAACATATGATTAAAAAATAAGAGTCAAATCATTTTAAAAACCAGTTGAGATAATATCAGTCCGTCTCTGCTCTCCATCACTTTCACTGTTAAACTAATATGAGTTTGTGTTTCTGCTTCTTTTAAATGCAGCTGTAATGATTGTAAATATTTGAATAGAGCTGTAAATTCTCACATTAACACATGTGAACAATCAAACAGTGATGTGTCAGTGACGTCCATCTCCATGGTAACTGTGTGCAGCCTGTTGCTCCTCCACTCAGAGGAAAACCACACAGCAGCAGCAGCCTTATCTGTCCGCCGCAGGGGCTGATGGGAGGTTTGAGGAGCTGTTAGAAACCACGTGGCCCTCGTCTGATCTCACAGCTCGTCCTTGTTTGGCCTCAGCTGCATCAGAGCGCCACTTCTCCCCAGGTTCACCAGAGGAAACACCACTGCACAAAATGCTTTTCCTCCCAGCTGCTGCTCTGTGCTGTCTGTGTTCAGGTGAGTGTTTCCAGCCAATCAGGAGCCAACAAACTCAACCTTTAACAAACACTGTCACACTCACCTTCATCTGTGTGTCTGTTTCTCTACAGTGCTGGTTGCCATGGCAGCAGAGCTGATTCAGGATGATTTAACATTGACCAGGAGAGCTGGTGAAAAAGTCTCCTTCAGCTGTGGAGGAACTGACCAGTGTGACAGTGATTGGATATTGTGGTACCAGAAGAAAGACACAGAAACATTCACATATATTCTTGCAATTAACAGGAATACCAGTGAAGTTAAATCAAATGACAATCATCCTCAGAAAGGTGATTTCTCAGCTCCAAATAAACCAAAAGGCTGGGAGTTGAAGATCCAGACAGTTCAACCCTCACATTCAGCCACCTACTACTGCTCCTGTGTGAAAGATGATACCCACAGTGAGAAATGATCCCTGCAGCCTGTACAAAAACCTCCAGATGAACAGATGTCAAACAGTGTTTGTGACAGGAAGAGAGCAGTAAACCACAGCCCAGGTTCACATATTTCACCTCCATCTCAGCCAGAGTCACAAACAAACTGAGCTGAGGACTAAATGTTTGTCTGTTGGTGTCAGGATTTTGATTTAAACATTATATTTCATTGATATTATTTATCAGCTATTTCAGCAGGTTTCCTGTTGTTCCACACAGTGAGAACAAAGGAGCAACACAGAAGCACAATGATACAACAAGATGAAGACAAACAAACAAACAAACAACAATATAACACAGATAAAAGAGACAAATAATGGAGAGATCAAAAGTGAAACTTTATTAACATTTGATTTAATAACAAAAATTGAGAAAATAATAAATAGAAAAAGATGTTTGACAGAGTTGAAAGTTTGAGATGAAGATAAAAATGGTCTTCTTTGACCTGCTGCTGGAATAAAGTTCATTCCTCCTTCACAATAATAATCTGCTGTTAATGAAAACACTTCCTGTGGCTCTTTCACAATAAAAGCCTTCAGGCAGCATTCTTCACGTCACATCTTTGAGCAGATTTCAACAGATAATTTCACTTTAGTAAAAGATTCAACACAATTCTTGGATTTATGACAATTTCCCCTCAACAGAAATGTGGTAAATGTAAATGGATTTTGCTCTGTGAGCAGCTGAGACTGTCTTCACAAGAGAAACGACAGCAGACACTGTTTGTTTCTTTTAACACGACCGCCATCATTTCCTAACTTTAACCACGTGTTTATTATTGTAACCATGACGACGCAGCTCCCCTCATCTTAAGGAGGAAGTCATTTTAACCCAAACCATGATCTTTACCAAAACCTAACTAAACCTTAACCACAGGTTCTGATGTTTACTGTCCATATTCTAAGACAAATGGCTCCACTACAGCATTTACTATTAGAAATTTAATCCTTTATGTGATTCAAAATGTTAAACATCAATTTATTGACAAACAAACAAAAACTACGGCTCCTATGAAAATGTACCTGCATGGCAGCACAGGTACTAATGTCATCCTAACTTGGTTTAGTTCATAATACTCAACAAATCTCCTCAAATGTGAACTTTACAACTTTTGAACTTTCATTTTTTTATTTAACAAAACAGTAAAGTTGCAGCCGGACAGATAAACAATGAGCTGAAACTCACTATAAAGCTCCATAAAGCCGAGAGGAGCTGCAGAGTCACTGATAATTCTCTGTAGGTTCATCACTACGAGCCACGACCAACACATTACACACTGACACATCATGGTTATTATAAAAATATTGATTATAGCAGCTTTAAGTAATTTGCATCATTACAAATGTCAGTTTGATTTTAAATGAGTTCTTAGTTGAGTTTAAATGTTGACCTGATGGTGGCGCTAGAGGAAAAGTCAGAGGATCAAAGTTATTATAATTCATCCTGAGGGGAACATGAATATTTCTACTAAATTACATGACAATCCATCCAATAGATGAAAAGATATTTCAGTCTGGACCAAACATGTCAACCTGCTGGTGGCGCTACATTCAAAGTTAGAATCAATCAAGTCAAATAAATAATTGAATCCTCTGGGGACCGTGAACGTCTGCACAACATTTAATGAACAATCCATCCGTCCTTTGATCCACAATCAGATCCAGTGGATCTGCACTTAAGTGGTGGACCGACCAACCGACTGACATTAGCATCCATATAGTCACACTGCTAATGTGGCTAAAATCAAATAAAAGAAGAGACAGTCATGTTGATATGAACATTAGAGAAACACATCATGGAGATGAAATATGATACTGGTTCATAATTTGGATTCGTTCACCTCAGCTGACACATTCAACAGCAGACAGGTTTTTGTCACAGTCTCATTCACTGTGGGAGGATACTGGTACTTCATCTTTGGCTCTGGAACTAAACTGTATGTAGGTAAGACTAAACTTTCATTTTCCTTCAGTTGTTTTATTGAACAAGTTGAAAATGTGTTTTTAGTTTTAGTTTCTGCTGCTTCAGGCTTTACATGTTAGTTTTTTCATATTTAGTAGAGAATTCTTGATGCAGCCATTCTTCCATAAAACTAATCAATAACTCCTGAAAAGAGCTTCAAATCTCACTGCACACCACAAGTTCTTCTTTATTTATGCATCACATCAAAGTTTGTTTACAGCCAAAAAGTCTGATATCAGTAATGTTACAAATAAACAGTATTTAATAATCTCACTGATTCAGCAGCAGCTCCTGTTTATTAAAAACAAGATGATATATGATGTGAAACATCATTTAATAAATGTTCCTAAATGTCATTTTAGAAACAAATAGTGATAAATATATTGTGTGTTAAATATACAGTATATATTTGTAAATGGTAAAATGTATCTCATGATAATTGTGTGTTTATGATGATAAATATGTCTTTTAGTGGAAGATAAATTAATGCATGAAGGCAAACTCATTTTAAATGTGTGATGAAGCTAAATATAATTTATAGATAAAATGTATAATTGTATATCTTAATCCATATTTAATATAAATCATATTGGTTTATGAAATCAACACAATGTCAAATATATAATGTAAAAAAATATTTTAGAAAGTGTTTGATAGAAAATATAATGAATCAGATAATTTACATGTTGTGATTTAATTATATTTATATTATTATATTATATTTTATTTATATATCTGAACATGTTGTGGTAATTGTGTTTTATATAAAAACTAAAACTCTTTAAAAAGTTGTTAAAAGTATTGATGTATTGTGTGTCTGATTAGAGTAAAGTATATGCTGGTAAATATACTTCATTTAAACACTATAATCATTTACAAATGTAACATAAATATAATATATTTTAAACGAGTAATAAAACTATTACTATTACTTTAAATTTCACTAAGACAAATGTCATCATAGTATATTATATTATATTATATTATATTATATTATATTATATTATATTATATTATATTATATTATATTATATTATATTATATTAAACGTATCTGAACATGGTAGTCATGGTGGTGGTAATATTGTTTTAAGTAAAAGATAAAACTCATGTTAAAATTATTTATTGATTTTTATTAATTCAAGTATATGGTGGTAAATACATTTTATATAAACCATTATAATCATTAGCAAATGAATTTTATACGAGGCTGTTATGTCATGATATATTTTATATTTTATAAACTCTATTATATTAGTAACTAATGTTGTGGTAAATATTGAT